>NC_091501.1:4699606-5063345 GCF_947461875.1 Haliaeetus albicilla | reverse complement strand
ATTCCAGTATTTTTCCTGCCGAACTTACAAGTTTTAAGAAGACTTAAGGTAAAGTAAGCTTTGCTGCATGTGCTTTGTTTTTCTGCTTTCATAGTATGAGCTGTATCTGTCAGAATCTTTCTGTTAACTCAAGTTTTAATTAGGATGCACTATATGTTAATGTATAGCATGCCTTTTGTTGGAATGAGTTGTCTTTTGCCTGGAAGTGTTAGTCTCTTGGGCTTGCTTCTTAAATTTCACCCTGAGTGAAAGCTTTTGGGTATGGTGTTTGCATAAATTGATCAAAAAATACCTATGCACAAGTCAGTGTGCTTGATGTTTGAAGCCTTGTACGCTTATTTCTACAGAGATAATCTTTATTTTCTTCATGAGGTTAAGATACAGTTCAATGAAAAGTTGCACTGGTGATCCTTTTTCCTTTGTCATAAGGTTAATGGTCATTAACAGCAACGGTAAACAGGAAATTAAGTTAATAGCCAACGTTACTTCCTGGGTTTGTGTGGTACCTTTTTATGTCCCCGCTCCACCATCCTCGCAGTGTTAAATAGGGTTTAAAAACGTCATTCACAAGGGTTTTTCTTTTATGCAGATTTAATGTTACTTAGACTGGTAATAAAGGATTATGCCCGTTAGCGTGTACTTGGATGGTAGCACTGGCGCAGCCTGTTTGTGCTGAAGCGTGCTGCCAGCTGTTGACCCTGGCAGGGGACACGTTGTTCACGAGCTGCTGTTCGTTTTGACACCTTCCCCTTCTATTTTTTTTATCAGCTCCTCTGGTTTTGAACATTGGCTTGGTACTTTTTGAACTCTGTGCACATACTAGGTTTCACTTAACCTTTAGCAGCTAACACTTCTAAATACAACACAGAGGAGCAGAACCGACCCGCTGCCTGTACCTGCTCGAAGCCTTTCTCTGTCCCGGTTAGGAATAAAGTTCGGCCATGGTACGGAAATCCTCTCGGAGCGGCTCGGAAGGGAAGCAGAAATTCGGCTCCTACTACAATGGTTACGTATAACTGGAAAAGTAGGTCATTGTGGCAGGGAGTAGTCCAAACAGCCGCCTGGTTGCTGTAGCAACGACCTACTTTAGGAAACTATTTTTGTTGATTCATATTGAAACGTTCTTCTTACAAATGGTAGAAGGAAATGATCGGGTTATGAGACATGTAGCAATGAAAGGTGCAGACTTTGTAGGCTCCCCCTCCCTTTCTCCCCCCCCTTTGGTCTTGCCCCTTGATGTTGGACGTATGGGGATTACAGCAATTAAGGTTTGTTTTTCTCCAGTTTGACCTCTAGTGGGGAACATCTCTTCTTGCTTGAAGGCTCTGCATAGCAATAATACTTACAAATGGTGGTTAAGTTTCCAGAGTTCAGAGCCTACAAGTGCTCCCCTATCATTTTTATCTATAGAAATAACTTTGGAGTTTAAAAAAAAAATTTTTTTTAAATCTTCTTTTTTAGGAGTGTCTCTCTTCTGGAATGCTAACAGTTTGTCTTGATATTCAGCTGCTCTTATTTTACCCACTTTGCCTCCAACAAAGTTTATCCACCTTCAGGAAGGTGGGCTTCGTGCCACCCCTGCCCTTTTTTCTTCTTTTTTTTTTTTTCTTTAAATTGGCAGTGTTCCTGTCTATCTTCTACATTGCTATTAATTCTGATCCTGGCACAAGCAAACTGGAAAAAATAAAGTTATCCTATGTAGGATGATGTTTTCCAGTTGTCTACCTTTATTCTTTCAACAAAGTACTAAAAAAAAAAATAAAAAAATCTGACTGGTGTTGAGGAGGAGGTGAATTTTGGTAATTCATTCCCATGTTCTGAAAGGAATGGGTAGACAGGGAAAACAAGGAAAATATAGAAATACAGTTGTTCTAATAAAGGTTTCATTCTTCATAAAATAATTCTTCATCTGAACTACTATCAATTCTGCAGAGATGATTGAATATCACTTTTTAGTTATCAGAATATTCCACTTAACTCTACTATGTAACTTCTCAAAATTAATTTCGCTACTTCAAGTGAGGTACCTTCTGTTGGTCCTCACCTTCAGTATTGCAGTCAACTGCTGCAGTTGTGGCACATGAGGATACCATGTTTATCTGGAGGTTATTTAGATTTTTTGACGTATTATATCTTGAGCTATATTTCAGTTTTGTTAACCAGGGCTTACGTTACTGAGCTCCGTGCATCTTTTTTGTCAGCTCTAGACTTTGAGATGGAAGGCCTCTGCAGCTTGAAGTGAACCTTTACCTCCAGTAGTCTACTCATACGCTAAGAAAGTTTGGGACAAACTAGAGTTTTTCTGGATTTATGCAGCTTAAAAACAAAGCTGTGTTTCAGTTAGTTGGTTTTTTGTTTTCTAAAAATATTAATTCTTTCTACATGATTATTACTCAAAAACCTGAACAGATTTTGTTCACATTTACCTTGTATTCAGATGTAAATGACTCATTTCAGTTTTGAAAGACCAGTTCAGAAAATTTTGGCCTTCTTGATTCATAAGAGTAGCAATGGGAAGTTAGGATAACGCTGAATGTTTGACCACCATAATGCAAGCACCACAGAGATGAAATCCAGTCAGTTTTAATTAAGTTTTTCAGGAATAGTTTCAGGGTTTTTTTTTCTGTTTTCCAAACTTTCTACCAATTTCTGTGCTTGCTAGTAGATTTCAGCTCTGTCCTTAGTTCTCTTTTATTAGTTTAGTAGATTTTTCAGATACGGAAAGCCAGAGACAATGGAATTATACCTTAAGGACTTGCTATTTATACAGTATAGTTGAGAAATATACTTTTTTACACATTGTTTCATTTCTGGGAAACTTAAAACTGTGCAAAATCTTATTAGTAGTAATTATAACCTTAAAAAGGTCATTTTAATGTAAGGAAAGTAAAAATTTACTTATTAAAGTAAATAAGGGGCAGTATAAAATTTGTCCTTGAGAATCAGATTGCAAGACTGTATCTTGTTATAGTGCTCTTATTGCGCTTGCTCTTTTGAAATGAGCCATAGCTGTTACTTTCTCATGGACAGCTTAGATTGCTGAAAATAACATGGCTGAACTATTTTATAAAGCAGGCCAGGTCTGGTTTAATTACATCAAGCCTTATGAGCTGCCCATTTAAATAAGAGAACTTGGGTACATGAGAATAAGGAGTTTTAAATTTGTTCCAATACAAGCATGTCTGTGCTCTGAAGTAATTTAGTTGTGTAATTTGCTTCTAGGTCCTATTTCCCCAGCTGTCCCTACTGCAAATACTTTTGTTTGCTCTTGGGTTTTCTTTTATGGATCCAACTAGTTTCTCTCTGGAAAGAGTAGGCATAAGGAATTTTGGTCAAATAATAAGGACTTTGATTTATCAGGTTGGAATTAGAGGATTAGAGAAAAATAAAGACAGAATATGTACGTTAAAGAATGGAGGACACTGAGAGATTTAGGAAGCTGTGAGCCTGTTAGGTTCCTATCACCAGAAGGCTGACCTTTGTAACAAGCAAGTAATTTGAGATGTTTGTTGCTAGTTATATGGGAATAGTTTAGATGAATAATAGGTGCCCTTTGAATGTGAAGTTAAGAACCACATCTTTGCAGAAGTTAAATAAGCTATTTGCTGTGACGTATGGCTCACAAAAGAGGAACCAAATACAGATTGCTATTTGGGAGTTTTATGAATGTCTTTTGAATAGGACAAAAATTTTGTATCTTTCCTTCCTTTGGGGAATGCTAACCTTGAAAAGGTAGTTCAGTTGGAAAGAAATTAATGAGGAATGATACGTAAGGAAATGCTAGCTTTATGTCCAATGTAAGCGAAGCTAGATTCAAATACTTTTGCTGTTCTTAATAGAGCAGTATTGCTTGCTGTACTTCGTATTCTAGTCCTACTCCATATGTGAAATGGTCTTTACTATTTAGCTTCAAAGAAGATGCACCCAAAAGGACTCAGCTTGGAGAGATTAAATTTTAAACATTGCTTTCTCTCAATTATTGTTCAAAGCCCTTTCTTTCATCCTTTTTCAAAGAGTTCAATTTATTTTTTAAGAACCTCTTTTACAGCAATTACGAATATTTCAGCTGTATATGGGCTTGGGTGTATCTTGCATTCTTCCCCCATCACAGCTCTGCTTTGGCTTGAAGATTATAACAGTAGTAAATATTAGAGGAGAGAAGCCAAGTGACGCACTTCATGGTCTGTGTTTGGTTTTGTTTTTGCATGTGGATCAGCTCTTACTAAGTTATGAAAGAAGCTGAAGTCCTGAATCGCACTCTAAAGGAGCTGTTTTTTCTCCACTGACTGTAGAGCAACCCTGCAGGAGATTAGCTAGCTCCCACAGCCACTTCACTTAAGTATCTAGAGTTGAATAACATGAACTTTTTCCTGCTCTTGTGTATACGCTTAAAGGATAATACCTTTATGAAATGTATTTTTGTATACCTTTTTAGGATGTGGAAGTTGTATGTGGTATTTGCTGAAACAATGTAATATGATAAGGCATGCCTCTGTGACCTTGATTTGGTAATAGGAAAATATTACTATGGCTTGCTGCCAAAGGATGCGGTGGAGTGTACATAACACTTAAATCCTGTCTGAGCTTAATCTTCTTAAAGTTTCATAAGAATATACTGCTCGCTCTAAGATGCACTGGTTGGTGGCAATCAAACAGGAAAATATACTGATAAAATATTAAATATTTGTACATAAAATTTGAGATACTTCTCAGTGTCTCATACTCTGTTTTGGTATTGGATGAAATCTGCCTTATTATTCTTGTAGAAGCTAGTATGAGGAATATGTTTACCTAAATGGTACTGGTCTTTCATAACGACTTGACCGAACATATGGCAAAATAGCAGACATATATGAAAGAAAGGCTCACTCTTTTCCCATGAAGACAAATAAATGTTGCATAATTTATTAATACAGTCAGGGTCTAATGCTGTAAGCTAAAATAAAAAAATGTAGTTGATGTCATACAGTATGTAAAATTCTTTCTTTTTATTGAATCCAGCTTTACTAAACTCTGAAAGACGAAGGAGTAATACCTGATAGCAATGTTGGGGGAAAAAAATTGAATGGGAAAATAAAACCAGCAGATGTTAGGCTGCTTAAGATAATTCTGATAGGCAAAGTCTGGGTGGCAATCAGATATCCATGACATGAGTCTCTTGTTTGACAGTGCTGCTTTTCTTTCACTGGAGAGATTGTGATCAATGGCTTGGCATGAGGACTAGTGGGTAGATAGAAGGTATTTAGAAAGATTGGTTAAACAGAAGTTTGGGTGGATTGCTGGAAGTTGACCAGTCATAGGTAAAAATATTAATTAAACTTAGGAACGAAACAAGTTTTAGCACTGTTCTTTTTCACTCAACTTTTTAAACTTCTTTCTCAGAATGAGGAAGCCTGACTAGATTCCTTTCTTTTGTGTGGTACTGGCTGTGCAGTCTAACACTGCTGCCTTGCCTAATGGTTAAATTCAGAATCTGGATCAGTTCAGAAAAAAACCTGAAACTCAAGTTTCTTGATTCTTAATGGCTTAGCACCACCATTTTCAGATGTGAATGATGCCTGAAAGAGAAGTAATTGCATTTTAAGTCCCCTCAATTCCCAGCAACTGTCCTCATTTCATACTGGTGAGGATGGTTCTATGTGTGATTATGGTTTCAGGGTGTTTATTACTCCTAAAAATAACCCCAAACAAGACTTAACAGTAGCCTTAAACAGCGTGTCTGTAAGTATCCTTCTTGCAAATCTCCTAAATAAAAATGCTGCCTTTTAAACAGACTGCTCCTGACGACTTCCCTGGAGAAAGTCTTTAATCATGTTAATAGTGCAGAGTCAGGAAGGCTGCGTGATATAGTGCTTAGTTTTGTTCATTTTGTTAATGGTTAACTGCGTCAACAATTAGCTATTCAACTTTTTGAATTTCTGCCTTGATGGTACCAGTTTATTTCAGTTGCATGGTAGCTAAAATTATGATCTGTATTATGCAAACCGGTTTCTGGCAGTCACCCCTAAGACGCAGGGGGGCAGAACATTTAGTTTAGATTTCAGACCCCAAGCAGACTGCGTGATTGGCAGCAGGAAAGACTGCGGAGTTTCTTGGATTAAACAGCTAAGATTTTACATGCATGTCTTTTTAAAGAATGTGGTTTTCAGAAGCTTTCATGAAAATGCTATCGTAATTAGATGACCCTGAGCAAAATGTGTGCAATGCCCTCTAAGAAGGCAGGCATGCTTTGCATTGGCATCTTCCCTGTGTTAAAATAAGTAGGTCTTTTCTGCCTCCCTCCATCACCTTAGTCATGTATGTACCTCACATAGTTTGCTACTGTGAAATTAATGGTGAACTTTTCCTTCCTCTGGTTTGTCCAAGGGAAGCTGAAGACCAGATGCAGAAACCTGGGCTGATGCTCTAATCTGATAAAAAAAAAAAAATCCATGCATTCTATTTGTGTCTTTTTAATGAAGTCATGTCATGCAGTTTTTATGTTCATTCAAAGTGAAAAAGAAAGTGCTTTCCCATTGACTGTTAGGTTGAGAGGAAAAAGTTTTAGATCGCAGACTCAGAAGCGTGACCTGTTACTGTAGGGAGAGATTTAAATAGCTCCTAATTGCCACACTTTGGTGTAAAGTGTAATAGAGTTCAAGCCTAGTAGCTTTTACTTTGTAGCTGCTGTGAAGAAACTTTGCCTCAAGAGCTTATATACTGAAAAGAAATTACTTTTTATGACTTGGAGGTTTTATACTTTGTTTCAGTTCACAGACTAATATACCATTCATTTTCATTTGTGTTATACTGTGAAAGGAATGTGTGAGCATTTTGGTGTATCTTCAGAGAGAAAGCTCAAATAATTTTGCCTTGTCTGTGCTAGAATGCTACTCTTAACTATGTTTAAACGTCTGCACTGAGCAAACACCTGCACGTTCCTGTGCTGCAGTAAGTGCCCATGCATGGCATTAGAATCATTCAGAACTATTTTCACTTGCGAACAGGTGTTACCAGTCAAAATGATACCCTGGAAAACTAAAAACTCTTCTCTTCCAGATCCGGTAATAATTCACTGTGACAGTGTGTTGGATGCTGAGAATAATTTTATTATTTTTCTATTAGTATGCTTAATATGTGTGGGGGTGTGCATGTTGTGGACATGTTATTACTCTTCCCTGACATGTGTATGTTATAGATGAAATGGTAATTTGCTAGGACAGGTGATAAATGCAATGCATTACAATGCCATGCCAAAATTAGAGAAAGTGCTGGAATTAGAAGTTGTCCCAGGGAGTTGGTACAATTAAAAAATTTCCTTTCATGTAGGCCTATTCACATAGGCATATGTTAACACGTTAGATGAATGCAGAAGTTCTGAAAGGTAGAATTTTCCTTCCTTAAATTCAGACTAATTTTTACCTGGATATACCTGAAGCTAGGTGTTAATTAGCATGTATTTAACCTTAGTAAAGATGCTGTGTTGCTTCTGCAAATTCTGAAGGTACTCATGAGAAAAAGAGGAGGTGAAAATTTTGGTTATGACAAGCAGTTGATTCAACTATAATCTTCTTGGTAGTGGTTGTATCTAGAAGTAAAGGTTTAGGAAGGTTCATTTTTAATTGAGGAAGGCAAATCTGTAAAGGCACTGCTTTTTGACAAATTTTATTAACACATTAATGAGAAAATGCCTTCAGATGTAGTATAGCATAAACATAGTTGGTGAGAACAAAATAGATGAGTACTTATTTGCAGCACATTTTGTTAAAACACATTTGGTCCGACTGAAATATTCAAATATGCTTAATAAAGTGCATGCTTATTCCAAGTAACCACTTGTAAACTGAATTTGTGTTCTGAAAGTCAAAAGCAGTATTCTTCTGCATTGCTGTTACTGTAGATATTGCAGGGTCACTAGGGTTTAATTTGATCAGTTATTTTTGAACAATATGCTTTCAGTGACAGTCTTGCAACTCAGACTGTGGTTTGGCTGTTTTTCATTTGTTCTGTTTTTGTTCAGGCAGGAGGAATGTGTGTCTTCCTGGCCACTCTACTGCTGCCTTCCTACATATATTTAACAATTTGTGTCTACAACATTATGTTTGTTAAATACATGAAAGAGTTTTATGGAGATTGAAATGCAGGAGTGTGGTAAGAGATAGTTAAGAGAGATAATAGAGGGGATTTGGGGAACCAACAAAATAGAGATTAAACAGTATTAAGGGCAAGTTTAGGGATCTTGGATGTGAATTGAAGACTGGGTCAGTGCATGTAATCTCCTTGAATAGGATTTTGTGCCAAGTCCAGGCTATAAGGTGTATGTTAGGGTTGTGTGTATGTTAGGGTTGTGTGTATGTTAGGGTTGTGTGTTATTGAGAAATTAGAGGCAACTGAGATGCAAATAGGAAAAAAACCCTAACAATTTCCTGAAAGACAGATTTTTACTTTGAATAGTTATGAGCAGTTTATGTTGCCAATTTCTCTTCGTACCCTTTCCCTATATTCTGTGATACAAAGTTAAAAAACAAATAAAAACAAAACCAAAAAACCACTACAACAAAACCCCAACAAACAAAAAAACTCCAACCTTTCCTGGACTGTTACAAAGGCATCCAGGATGCTATTGCAGTTTGTCTTCATAGCTCTTTGTGAAGTATATGTGAAGGCACATGCTCTTTGAAAGCAAGATTCAGGTGGATAAGATTAGTGATAAGGTCTGTCATTCCAGCTTTCAAAAAAAGAAAAAAAGACAAAATGAAGCTGTACCTTTCAGAGTCCATCTGAAAGTGACTGTGGCCTGGGAATGTGGGGCCCAAATTCTGTCTGCTAGAAGCATGTGTGATTCTCATCTGATTCTTAAAATGACTCCTCTGTGGTTTCTAACTAAATGAGTGTACACAGGTTTCTTTTTAGATACAGCATATCCTTCATGATCTTGCTACTCCAGAGGTTATTTTTTTTTTTTTCAAAATAAAATTCGGCAAAATGAGAGAATTAGATATTTTTGGCTTGTTCCAGTCATTAAACATATAAGCATAGTTGCCAGCCAGGAAGCAGTTGTATTCTCGTACACTGGCTTCCTCTCAGACTTGCTTTCTGTTACCCTTTCAGGTCAAGTGAGCCATGCATTTTTGGCATTTAATAGCAGCTAGGGGGTTTTCCTGCCAGCCTTCTATATGTTGATTTTTATAATTCTTTTCCATATAAAGTTGGAGGCACTGTGTGTTAGGCAGGCATCGCTTGCATATTGCTAAATCTCTAGAAAATATAAAAAATGCTGGTAGCTTTACGACAGTCATGTACGCTATATCCCTCCTAGGAGGTGTAGCATTTTCATTGTAACTGGTTATTTTTTAGGAATCATTCTTAAAAACTTAGGTGTGTTATGAACTCCTGCTTTTAGTAAACCTGGTTGCTTGGTGCCTTTGTCTTTGTAATGCTCTGGGCACTTGCAGTGGTGCAGCCTGCCCTTCCCTGGTAGCTCTGCACCTTTTCACCCAGGCTGCAGGCGCAGTGTCTCCAGGCCTCTGTGGCACTGCTTTCCCTGCGTTGGTTCGGGTGCTTGCTCCTGTGGTGCTATCCTTGCTACAGCAGGCTCGCTTTCTCAGGAATAAAGGCCTGTAGTGTGGGAATCTCCTCTTTTTTTTTTTCCCCCCCCTTTGGGTGTAGCTTTTGGTTTATGGCAGGGGATCCAATAATGTGTGTGCACAGAGGCTAATGACTGGCAGGCTCTGACTCATCAGCTGTCCTGATCAACGTGCGCTTTGGTGAGTGCCAACAGTGTTGTAAGTAAGCACAGCTGACAGGGTTTGAGCAGCTCCTGGTGAAAACTGTATTGTTACTATGAGGAAAAATATTGTGGAGAAGCCGCTTATTACGCTGGAGGAGTCCAGGGGAAGGCCACTCATCTGGGGACCTCCAGCATCTCTCTTTCTGGCTGGTCGCAAGGGAGAGTTTTCATTTTTCCTCTCCTTCCTTTTGTTTTTAGTTCTTCCCCCAAACAACTTTCACCATTGGAGTTGTTTTTAGTTACTGTACCTGCCAATAAATCTTTGCACATGTGAACCTGCTTCAACATCCTTTGTGCAACTACCTGTTTCTCTTGAAGACCTGCAGATTTGCAGCACCCCATTCCCCCCCCGCCCCCCCCTTTTTTTTTTCCCCTTATTTGCTGATTTGCTCATTAAATAATTCAGGCGAGGTTGCAGCCCAGATGCATTAAACTGTTATATAGGAGGCTATTTTTATAAATGAAAGCCAAAGGGATAGTTATGACCATGTAGTTCTCTGGTATGCTGTTTTTAGTAACAGTTCAGGCTGCTGTGTTGTAAGAAGGACTTGGATTAAGTTTAGTAGCGGTATGCCAACAGCTGATTGTTTGTTTGTTTTTTCTGTGGTGTGCTTTTTTCTTTAGAGTGACAAGATGCTTCTAGTTTTCGTTAAGACTTGAATATGTTTTAGTCCACTCCAGAGCTGAATAGTGTTGAGGTCAAAACTTAAATGACAGTGCAGTTTGGTTTTCTGAATTATGTATTGTTGAATATATTATATGATATTGAATTACTGTAAGCTAAGTGTAATTAGGATGTGAACAGCCATGCATCACCAAAATATGTGCCAAATACTGAAGGTCTGATAATCTTTGTTGGATTGTTCCTCTTGGTTCCCTTTTTCTGTTGTAAAATTGTCTGGTTTGCCTCAGAAAATAAATATTTCTTTACAATTCCTTGCAGATTCCTGCTTCAATGTCTTGAGGATCTTGATGCCAATCTACGGAAACTGAATTCACGTTTGTTTGTTATTCGTGGACAGCCAGCAGATGTTTTCCCCAGACTTTTTAAGGTAAATGCCACCTTGCAGTTGTTGTTTCTATCCATAAATATGACTGACAAACTAATTTCAACTAGAAATATTTCTTGTACTATATACTTCAGTGCAGGTTGTTATCCATGCAAATACTTAACTATCCTTGCAGTTTGTCTTTAAGGTAGTTTTTGTTAGGATGGGTTTTCCCCCTCTGTGCATATCACCAACTGAATTGAGTTGCTCTTAGACTTTACAGGTTTTGGTTTCTTTATTTCCAGAAATTGAACTGATTTCTAATGGTTTGCTAAGTGTAGGTACTATATATTACTAAATTTTCCTTTCCAGGTTCCCTTTGAAATGCTGAAATATAATTCTATGTACATGAATCCAAGTTCAAAGCCTGACCTGTAAAAGCAATGTTTTATTTAGGCCAAATATCTGCTGTGGTTGCTTTTTGGCCATTAAAAGTGATCTAATAAGCTTTTTGCCAGTAGTAGACTTGGTAAAAGCATAGTACTGGTAAAAAGCAATTTCTAGTCAAAGAAGTTTAAGGTTTTTGTGGGAAAGGGTCTTATTGAGCAAATTAAAGCTGTGATGGATTGTTACTGATACTGATTTGTCTTCCATAGGTAATAATGTATTTAAGGTAACAATACTATAATAGGGTAGTAAAAATGAACACTTTGTAGATTGATTTTAAAAGTTTTTACAGAATGACTGGATTGAGGTGACTGAGGTGAGCAAGACTGCTCAGGGAAAAAAAATAAATATCTGTTTTTCCCAAGAGATCATCTGTTCAAGATTTTTATCCCCAAGTCTTCAACACCAAGCTGAAAACTCAACCAAAACTCACCTTTCCATCTTCATTCTTGTGCTTTAGTTGTGAAATGGTAACTGGATGATACTCTTGACTGGTCTTTACTTGATTTCCCCTCAGTGAAAAATTCCCTGCAGGAACACTGTGGCAATAGTTGCTGCTTGCAGCTCCCCAGATACTCACTTGTTATACCTACCTACCAAATTTGGTTTGATTGCATTTAAGTAGGGGCAAAGATCTTGCTGTCGTGTGTGTTGCCTTCTGGATTTGAGTGACCTGAGACAAGGTTTTTTTAAACACTTTAATGGCTACTTTGACAACTCCTCTTTCAGATCTTGTTACTAGGCTGATCTTTCTATGCCTAACAGCATTGGAGTGCCACATTTTCAGAATATTAATTTTAGTGCCGAGAAGGTAATGAAAATAACTTAGTGTACATCAATCAAAAAAGAACATTCACATCTGTCTGTCTTCTGGTTCTTCAGATTACCAAAAAGTGTCTTTATCGTATATTTGTTCACTGAGGGTCTTTTCAGGACATCCTCTATCCTTGAACAAATAAGAGACATTGTTGAAGCTCTTGAAGACTTCAGCTTTTGGCTGAACACTACCTGGAACATGCATCTATCTCGTATCATTAACCTCACAGCCTCTTTTGCCAGAGCGGTAGCTGTACATCAGGCACTTACAGTGCAGTGAAGGGCATATAACACTGAACCAAGCTTTTCAGATCATCCTCATTAAATGTCTCAAAGGTGAGCAATGATCCTGACTCTGAAGAACACATGTAGATGTGTTTTGGCTGGGAGAAGATAAGTAAGTAATGGTAGGAGATAGTGGAACTTCTGTAGAGCCTTGTGTCAGGAGCCCTATCACAGGTGCCAGCATCTGTGGATTTCCTGGGAATAAATGTTTCACAACTCTTTCTTGGTAGGGCTCTCCTTTTCACAGGCTGAAGGACAATTCCTTCAAAAGGCAGAGTGCTGATCTATCTTTAACCTTGCAAAAGGCCTCAAGGATCTTTAGGCTCTTCCATTTGTGTGTGTATATATGTAAGATAATTTATATGTATATGTCATACATATATATGACTTGTTTGCTTTCCTCTTTCCAGTCCTTCAGAGCAGCTTTGCTTCCCTTAAGACACTGAAATCAGTGTCCCATGTTTTCAGCAGTACGAGCTAACAGTGCTGCTGACAGCTGCTGTCATCCTCTGGAGTAGTGCATAGAAACAGAATATTTTTATCAGTAGACTTTGCAGGTCTTTGCAGAATTCTTTTAGGTTTTTTGTTTGGTTTTTTGTTTGGTTGGGATTTTTTTAAGTAACTGGAGGATGGCAGTTCCATCTGACTGCAGAGATGCAACTTCACTAGTAGCAGGCACCTGCTTGGTGCCTGTTGGTTAACTTGAACCAGTCAAGTTTTGGTTGGTTCTTGCCTCATTCTCTTCAATTTGTCCTGCTCTGCTCTGTATCTCTAGCTGTTTAGGGCTCGTTTCATAAAGAAAATAGAATTGGAACAATCTCTTAATTCTTTGAATGCATCAGTGTTGCTAAAAGCATCCAGCAGTATGTGCAAAGCTATTTGTGTCCATGCTTCTTCTAAGTGCCTGGCTCATGCTGAAGTGATCTGTGTGTATTCACATCACATAGCACTTGTCTCAGAGTTCCTTGGCTCCCTTGAGGACGTGGCTCTGGCTCTTGGACACATTTTTTATGGTTTTCTTTTTAATATGCCAGAGGAAAGAAAGATTTAGAAAAATATCTGCTGCAACTTGTCAGACAATGGTTTTACAGTATGAAATGGGAAATAAATGTTGTGTGAGTGCATAGGAGGTTGCTTGAGGATGCAGGGCCTGCTGGGTCAGTCTTGGCAAACTTACTAATTGAAGAAGCCAAGCCTTCTTTCAAAGAGCAAGCACTCCTTCCAATCGCCTGTCCTCAAGGTTGGTGTACCTGGGCTTTATCTAGGAGAGAGCTAGAGTTCAGAAGTGAAACAGCACCCTAGGTGAACAGCGTAGAATGCCCCTTGTCTCTTTGGTGTAAATCCAGTTCTCTGAAATAGTCTGGCTGGTGTATTTAAATCAACTGATTAAGATTGAAGGATTAGAAAGGTATTTGTCTGAGTTTGATTGGCAGGATGGCTTTCTAGGATCATTCTCTGGGTACCTTGCCTTTCCAATTTTCTTGCTGTTGCAGAAGCCTTAGCCATTAGTTGATCCCTTTCTTCACTTCTTTTCCCCCACCTGTTACTGTTGGCCTTGATAGCAGCATCTGTGACATAAAGGATATTGGACTTGAAGGTGACTTCTTTTTAGGAGACAGATTTATTTATTTATTTTTAATTGAGAATTTGAAGATTGTCCATTCTGGTAGGTGAGGGATAGGAATTTGGAAAAGGTAAGGAAAGTGTGTGGTGTTTGGGTTGGGGTATTTTGCTGTCCCCTCCCCTGAAACTTCAGTTCTGCTGTTAAAGTTGACAGGCATATGTAAAAAGCTTTTCTGCAGAGCAAGATACTGCTACTGATCAATGTCCAGAAGATAGCCTCTGTCATCTTTTCCTTCTATTGTCTCTTAAGGTATATGGATCCTAAAGTTAGAGCTGAGTTTTCAAAATTTGCACAGTTGTCCCATTCCTGTGTGCTCCCACAGTAATGAGACAGAGGCTTTTTTTACACCTGATTCCTACTTAGATGCCAAAACGTTGGACTTCTTTTTTTGTGAGTCTGGGTATCTGAATGTATTTTGAGCCTTTGCGTATCTTTGGCAACTATCTGCAGGTAATAGCTGGTGTTCCATCTTGTCCCTGTCCTTCCCGTTCTCCTTTCCCTTGCCCTCCGTCAAGCAGCCGAGTTGCTGAAGGACCACATTGTTGTTTTGTGTTGCAGGAATGGAATATTGCAAAACTTTCTATTGAATATGATTCTGAACCATTTGGGAAGGAAAGAGATGCAGCAATTAAGAAGCTGGCTAGTGAAGCTGGAGTGGAGGTCATTGTTCGAATTTCCCATACATTATATGACCTCGACAAGTAAGTTACCATTACCTCTGATTTAAAAAAAAAAAGGAAAAAGAAAAAAAGTATCAATTTTATGTAGTATTTGGTTAGATATTGTGTGCTACTTTCTATGCAGAGCGCTTTATAGTTAGGAAGACTACAAATCTGTTTTATGTTTCTCTTTTATCCATCCATCCAAATTTTATTACATACTGAGTAGAACTTTGCAACTCCAGAAAATGATACACAACTGTGTCTGAAGTACAGTTTTGATTTGGGGTTCTTTAGTGGTCATGTTAATTATCTGTCTTTATTATAAAGTTACTCAAACATGCCTGCAACGTCTCCCAAATATAAGATCTGTTGTTGTTTAGTTGTTTTGTTAGATTGTTTTGTCCTTATTACACTTGCTGTACACAAGTTAGCAGAAAGTCCTTTATTTTTCAAGAACTCTTTCCTATCAGTTATATATCCAATAAGTAATTGGGGATTGTTGCCCTTACTTCATGTCTTGTTGATATTTTTCCACAGATCTATTTAAATGGATTACTATTAGCTCCCTATTATAGAAACATAATCTGCAAACTATTCAGAAGTATGACTTGGCTTCTGTTAACATTGGGTATTTATTTTGGTAGATGCCTATTCTATTCTGTTAGAAGCCAATGTATGAGAGGCAGCTGGACATATGGGAGGGAAAGGGAATTATTTACTGTCTTGAAACCAATGCCTGTTTTCTTTTTTTAACCCTAAATTGAAAATTCCTTTTCTTCCATCCTCACCCAAGCACCCCCCCGAATGAACAGTTGGTTCCATCTACCATTTTGTAAATTATTTCTTTGAAGTTTTCCTGTTTCCGAGATTCTAGATATATTTAACATCACAATACAAAATATGGAAACTCTGTTTTTACAACAGTCATTGTGTAAAAACTACACCTTAGTTTTTCCCCATGTTAAGACAGTTGTATTATTGACTACTGTTCTCAATACCAGAATAGAAAAATAGATTTTATTTTTTTTAAATGCAAATAGCATAGTCTTGTAGGTGACTTGGATGTATCTTCATATGTAGCTATGATCTGTCATCTGCTTTGCTGATCTGTATTTTTCTTTGCCTTGAGCTGTCCATATTCATTACTTATTCATTCTTGAGGGAGTTTCCTCAACCCAGGAGTGAAGAATAATTTACTTGGTTGTAAACAGTTAATTTATGTCTCCCTACTGGGGAAAAAAAGGATAGTAATAGTAAAGTTCAAACTGTCTGGATTACTATGTATATCTGTGATTTTATATAAGATGCTAAAGGCAGCTAAGAATATATTTGTGCATGTGTATAGGTGTGTATATTTTATGTAAAAAAATAATTATTATATACTATTCTCTGACATACATCCTTTCTTTTTTTTTCATTTTTTTTTTTCCAATCCAGAATAATAGAATTAAATGGAGGACAGCCTCCTCTTACTTACAAGCGATTCCAGACCTTAATTAGTAGAATGGAACCACTGGAGATGCTAGTGGAGACTATAACCCCAGAAGTAATGGAAAAATGTACTACTCCAGTTTCTGATGACCATGACGAGAAATATGGTGTCCCATCACTTGAAGAGCTAGGTATGTTCTAAGATTGCTTTGACATTGTGAAACAAGTGAGATGTAATCTATCACTAAAAGCATAACACTCTAAAATAACCATGAGAGAGGTTCTACTTATGGTTAATTGCTTAACTGATGCCAATTATGAGATACAAAAGGAACAAAAAAGGATAATAAACTCTGTAAGTTTTAGTTGTTTTCTTTTAAATGGGATGTCAGATCAAACTACACTAAGTACTGTTTGGCATCATGTAATACAGCGTAGCCATTTTCCCATGGTACCAAATAGTCATTAAGCTATCAATAGTCTTTGATACTTCATTTTGTATTAAAAGCATCCGGTGTCTTTGTGCTTCAGGTCATTAATCTGTCATTTTTACAAATTAATAAAAAAAACCCCTGTAGCGTTGCAATGCCAAAAAAAGATAATAATAAGGCAAATAATTATTTCAGAAGCTTCTTAGGTTGGGGGGGGCCAGAAAAGTCTTACGTTTCTATAATTTTAAGAAATACTATCAAGTTATTGTCCTGTGAATCCCTCCCCTGCTTTCCTGTTCCCCCCACCATGAAATACAAGCAAATGTGGTGTGACCTCCAAATTGCTAACAAAAAGGTCTGGACAGATTTTGGCTAACCTCTGGCTGCTCCGTCTAGTCTATTTGAACTCTTCATACAACAGGCCTTGCTTTTAAAGCCTTCTTAAGAAGAGAAGATCTTTCCATACAGTGGTTAAACTACAGGCAGACATGTTATCTTGTGCACCTGGTGAACAATCCTGGGGGAGGTGTGGGGGTGTAGAAGAAATCTTGTTACCTTCTTTTCATCTTTCTTTTGCAGCTCAAGTATGTGTTTATCGTCAGATTGACAATAATGCCCATCTGTTATTTAAGTCAAGGTTAATGAAACCTAGGAATGTTCTGAAGATGGCACTCATGCTTTTAACTTGATGGAAGAAGTTTTTAGACATTCTGTAGATTACAATAGCAATTGTTGCTTCTTAGTAGTAATTTAAAAAAAAAAAGAAAAAAAAGTTGTGGTTTTGGGATAGCCCACGTATTGCAGAGCTGAGAACTTGAAAATAATTTGGAAAATGATAGAAAGGTCACTTTGTGCAAAAAAACCCAGAAGAAGTAGCATTGAAATAAGACCATTCAGCATGTAAAACTTGTAATGTAAATTAATATAAATGTAAAAGTAAAAATTGATTTTGCTGCAAGTTAGAGGTATTGAATGTGCTTTGATAAGACTTGATTGCATACTGTTTTAAAACTTGTACTTTTGCTGTGTGTCCAACTTAGGGTTATTCTCAAGATACAGTAAAATGTAGTCAAGTATCAACATGCTAGAATTTTGTTGATCTACAGTATAAGCAAACAAGGAATTTCCTTGTTTCAATTTGTTTTTCAGGTTTTGACACAGATGGTCTGCCTTCTGCGGTATGGCCAGGGGGAGAAACAGAAGCTCTCACGCGATTGGAAAGACATTTAGAACGAAAGGTATGTTTCAAATCTTTGCAAGTTTGACATATCTGGGAAATGTAGTTGCTCTTTGCAATGAAATGTAAAAGGAATTGGGCAAGTCATTTAAAAGAAAAAAAAAAATCAAAAATGCAAACTTGAACTCAGGGCCTTGATAAAATGATATAAATCAAGTTGCTGTTTCTTACTTTTAAAAGGAGATAGCAGGTTGTCTTTAATTTGAATTTTAGAGAAAGTCTGTATACTATATACTTTAGAGTCTTTACTTTAGAGAGTTTAGTCTATATACTTTAGAGAAAATAGTATACTATTTTCTGCTCAAAAAAATGTAATTGTTTTTTCTTTGGAGGTAATTCTACTTGAAACATACTTCTTGGAACTCTGAAGGGGAATTCCTCTAAAAGCTAACATATTGCTAGTTGTCTAGGTTTCCCCTGTATTTAAAAGGAAGGGATAGGTAGTTCTAGAAGGCAGTACATGCCTTCTGCATTGAGATGAATCGCCTTCTAGAGATTCCTCTGACTCAAAAGGAACCCCTAGATGTCGTAGCTAACGTGATCATCTGTCAGATGTCTGGATTCAGTTATAGGTAGTGAGTGATTTCTCCCTTTATGTTGCTACCTAGCCTGTAGTCTGATATTGCTGTGTGGTTTGTTTTTGGTTTTGTTCTTTTAAGGCTTGGGTAGCAAACTTTGAAAGACCACGAATGAATGCAAATTCCCTTCTGGCAAGCCCTACAGGGCTTAGTCCCTACCTCCGCTTTGGCTGTTTGTCCTGTCGTCTCTTTTATTTCAAGTTAACGGATCTGTACAAAAAGGTATGATTTCTATGTAGTCAGCTACACACTTTAGATGCCATGATTTTTGCCTACTTCTTCGCCTAATAAAGTATTTTCCTTTAATGATCAGGTAAAAAAGAACAGCTCCCCTCCCCTCTCCCTCTATGGCCAGCTGTTATGGCGTGAATTTTTCTACACAGCAGCGACTAACAATCCACGGTTTGATAAAATGGAGGGGAATCCTATCTGTGTACAAATTCCATGGGATAAGAATCCTGAGGCTTTGGCCAAATGGGCAGAAGGCAGGACAGGTTTCCCTTGGATTGATGCGATTATGACGCAGCTTCGTCAAGAAGGTTGGATTCATCATTTAGCCCGGCATGCTGTAGCATGCTTTTTGACTCGAGGTGACCTCTGGATTAGCTGGGAAGAAGGAATGAAGGTATTGTTTCTTACTCTTGAATTTCTTAAAGTGCCTGTTAAAGTTTCAATTAGTCGTTCTAGAATTGTTACTGTGTGGTGTAAGTTGAATTTTAAACCTTAAATGAAAATGAAATCGCTTCTCATAAACGCGTGGTGCTGAAGTTTTGCCTGTGCAATGCCCCCTTTTATTGGAATATTAGAGTTTCTTGTAGTCAAAATAGGTCTGCAGTTCTTTTAAATTTGAGATTTCTTCCTAAATTTTGGCAAATAAACATGGATTGCTCTTGTAATTGAAACTTCATTCCAGTCCTGCTGTGTGAACAGTTTCTGTTCACATCTCGCATCTGCTTCCCTGCGAAGGGAAAGCACCATAGAAATTAAAGGGAGAAAAGTAAAAGCTGAGAATGTCCTTTCAGCAATTTCTGTCCTTTTATCCAACGATAGAAGTGTGAGTATGGGCAACATGGTTTGGCTGAAGTTTCAGTGCAGTTCATTTCTATGCAAGTATCCAAGAGATGCTGAAGATCAAATTAGAAATTTCAGTCTTTTAAAGAAAAGAATAGAATAATTTAATCTCAGCCTTTGAATCAGTTTTATACTTTCAGAAGGGTATCACATCTTTTACTGAGCAATCATAATTAATTAAAAATAGTTTTTTAGTTTTGAAATCTAAAAAAGAATTTACTTGCTATCAGGATTGTGACTTCATATTTATATATGTATACAATCTTACAAAATTTCACCTTTCTTAACAAATCAGTTCTAAGCAAATACCTTTCCTTTAAAAAAAAAAGTCTTGGTTACAAAACAACATAAGCTGCTTTAGGAATTTTCCTTTTACAGTTCATAGATAAAGATATTGAAGATGCACATGCCTAAGTAACTCAGCCAAACAACAAAGCTGTATATTACATATAAATGCCAACTTGTTCTTACTTTTGAAATAATACAGATATGTGGAGGTCCCAGACTTGTGCGGTGGAAGCATGTTTAATTCATACATCCATAGCTAGCAAAAGTTAATCTGGCCTTCCACGGTGCTGTTCTTTCCTAAGTCTTATTACATGGCAGCATCTAGTGGAACAGTTGTGTGCTAACACTTAATGTTCATCTAGAGATCTTGTAACATTATTAGTCACCTTCTATTTAAAATGTTTTTTTAAAAGTGTTTTAAGATAAATCTTATTTTTTCAAAACAGCCTTTTCTTTTTTTCCAAATAGTTGCAGATATTTAGACAAAGATACTTTTGTAACACTTATTCAGTGTATGCTGTAGAATGAATGCCTTATTGAATATATGTAGAGAGATATCCTTGTTTAATGGTATTACTTTATTTAGAATTCATATTCAAATAATATTAGCTGAAGATGGGTGGCAGTAGTAAGATGTTAAGTTTTAGTGTTGGCTTGAAGAAAGGTGATGGTTTCTTTGGAACATTTGGAGATGATGCAAGTTTGAAAGGAAAATCAGAACTTTCAAAAATATGTATTAAGTATCTGTTTTGAAAACTACTTCTCAGTGCACCCTTTTTATAAAAGGTACTTGAATGTTCTCCTTTGAAGAATAAGGCTTCTCTTTATTTGTTGTTAGCCTGTATTGCTAGTGATCTGACTGAGCAGAGAAACTTCTTTTTATACAAGTTAGCATTGTCTGTGTTAATAATGAAAAAACAATCAATGCTGGCAACTGTAATGTTTTGCAACTATTGAGCTCCAGATTTAAAGTAAAACCTTCATAAATCTTCAATTTCCTCATGGGTTATTTTTTATATAATAGGGGTGGCAATTACCAGAGAAGACTTTTTGTCTTCAGACCAGAGTTCATTATCTGTCCCACTGTTCTTCAGCATGCTTGGTGGTTCATATACCTCCAGGAATTTAAGTGTGCATCCTCAAAACTGTGACTTACTAGATTAACTGTTGGCCTTCAAGAATACAACTTCTGAATGTTTTTGCTACCCTGAAGTCTTGAATTCTCCTCGTGGGACTCCTTGCATAGTGGAAGGGGCTGCACAAGTTGAGATATTCAGACCAACAGTTTGAGTTTGAAATGTGCTTTGTATGTTCTCTGTTTTCTGGAAGTTTGCAAAACTTACTCAGTGGTAATGTGATGAAGCAACTCTTCGTAAAGGAACAAATGCCACTTGCAAGCAGTCAGGCTCCAGCCATCCTTTGGGGATTTATTTTTTTTAAGGGAGTATTTATGCAAGAATGTGTAACTTTTTGGTTGTAGCTTTGAGATGTCTACAAGGTTTTTTACAAGGTAAAAGCCAGACAAGCTATCACACTTTTGTTCTTGAGTTTGATGTTTAGGTAAGTATTTGCAATTGCATACTGAGCATTCTGTGAATGTTGCCAGGTAAGAAAGAGTGTTGCTATGTTGATGAGCTGGGTTTTTGCTGCTGAAATCAGAAACTTGGAACAATTCCTGAAAAAGTAGATGTCTCGAAGGTGTGCCATGTTCATACTAACTTGTTGCTTTAATTTCTTAAGGTCTTTGAAGAGCTCTTACTTGACGCAGATTGGAGTGTGAATGCTGGAAGCTGGATGTGGCTATCCTGTAGTTCCTTCTTCCAGCAGTTTTTTCACTGCTACTGTCCAGTGGGTTTTGGCAGAAGAACTGACCCAAATGGGGATTATATCAGGTAACTCACAATCCAGAAATTTCAGCAATTCCTGGATGTTGCCTAAACTGTCAAGTGGCTTTATACTCAAAATGACCTTTTAATTTTTTTTTAAGACGTTATTTGCCAGTACTTAGAGGTTTCCCTGCAAAATACATCTATGATCCGTGGAATGCCCCAGAGAGCGTCCAGAAGGCTGCAAAATGTATAATAGGAGTTAATTATCCCAAACCAATGGTAAATCATGCAGAGGCAAGCCGTCTGAATATTGAGAGGATGAAACAAATCTACCAGCAGCTTTCACGATACAGAGGACTGGGTATGGTTATAGGCTATTGGCTTTATTTATTTGAAAACTTCTCTCACCTTCTAGCATTTAGTAATTTTGTCCCATAGCAGTGGTGTAATCAGGTGTAAGCTCAGTGTGGTGACCAGGGTTGTGTACCCAAATAAATGAAAAATTAGATGTAATCAAGAATGGGAAGAAAGAGTTGAGTGAAGTGCCTCTTTCCAAATCTTACCTGGAAAATATTTTCTCTGGGGTTTTGGAAGTTTTTTTGTTAAACTGGGTCTTCCCTATGTTGACACTCTTGTACAGGTAGATTTTAATACCAGTGATTAGAAAATTAATGTGGTTCATATCTTAAATAATACTGTATTTGCATTTGCAAATGCTGTTGCTCAAAGAGAGACCAATGCAACCTCTGGTAGCATTCTTCCTATTTAGGAAAGACCGTCCCCTTTGCTCCGAGAAGTAAACTACATGTGCTTGTATTGCTCTGGAAGGTGTAAGCAGTCAGTATGTTCAGATACTGAATATTGAATCATTGTGTTCTACTTCAATGGAATGTAGCGAATACCTGTAACTAATGAATATTGGAAAAGTTATGCAGAATGTTATGTAGAAAATGCTTGTTAAATAATTGTGAACTAAAATTACTTGGCAAGATCCCAGAAGTAGGCAAGATAGAAAGATGTTCTCCTGTTATAAAGGTAAACCAGTCAGGATGAGGGTGGAGAATTGGCTACTATGAGGAAAAAAGCATGCTACGCTTAAATTCTGCCCCCCCCCGTCTTTTTTTTTTAATGGCTATATATTTTATTTCTTTGCTTAGGTCTTCTTGCAACAGTGCCTTCTAATCCAAATGGAAATGGAAATGGTGGCCTAATGGGCTATTCACCAGGAGAAAGCATTTCTGGTTGTGGTAGTACAGGAGGTCAGTCAAATTCTTTCAATACATAGAATTATTGGAACTGAACTGCATGAACTTTTTATAATGCCCTTAGCATTATATATTGTAAGAAAGAACTGTTTTCACAAGACAGTTTCCAGTGCAAGTCACAAACACTTTCAAATTTATTCACTAAGGTTGGTAGTATTTGTGTATAGACATCTTTAGATATTTTTTTATCTCAAATGTGTAAGAATTTTTAAACATTTTTTTCCCCCCTGAAAATTACTTATTAACATGTATCAAACAGTTTGATTTCAAAAGCATTTGATTGTGATTTTCTTCTTGAAGTCTATAAGCATCCTGATATTTGTGATGAGTGATTTGTGAATTTTCAAGTCAGAACTGTTAATTTTTAAAGTTTTCTAATGCTGGCATTAGATTCTTATTGGAATTTAATTCTACCATAATGTTAACAATAATATGGTGGACAGTGTCTGAAAGAATTTAATATAAAATTTATACAGTTTTGATGAAAATTAGATTATTAACATTCTTATTGTAACATACAACGAGTAGCATTAACTAGTTGCTAAGAGAAAAATAATAACAGTATTAACATTGCGTAAATCCATAGTGCATCAGCTTCTCAAATACTACATACACCTTGGACTCCTCATTGTAAAAGGATACAGCAGAACTGGAAATTTACTGGGTTTGTGTTCTCCTTAGGCTTTAGTCAAGGTTAGAAGCAGACTGTGGAGGAAGATGGACCTTATTCTCAGCCAGTATAGTTCCTCTCGAAGAATTAAAGTCTAGACCCCTTAAAGCTGGGTGCTTGAGCTTTTATTTCTTTTTAAGTTCAGAGATTTAGAAGACAGGAAGGGCTTAGTTTAAAAAATTAACATTATGTGCACTCTTTTCTCCTTAAAATGTATACATAAATACTTAAAAGTGTATACATGTACTTACATTTTTCACATAAAAAATGTATTCATTTTGTAGAAGGTTACTGTGTATTAATCTGAATTTGGAAAGACTAAAGCATTAGAGCTTTGGACATGTTCTGAGGTGGTTGGGGGGGGGGGGGGGGGAAGCAAGCCACAGTCAAAGCTCCCCTCTTGAAGAGGGGGAAAAACCCCAACATTTTAAATTCCAGAACTGGAACTGTATCTTCTGTTACGTTTAAGTCTTTTTCCTGCCTCTCCAGGAGCTCAGCTGGGAACTGGTGATGGTCATACGGTTGTTCAGCCATGTGCCCTGGGAGACTCTCATACAGGAGCAAGTGGAATTCAGCAGCAAGGTATTATGGCAGTGCCTGTCTGTAGAGGATCTCCAAATCCTTGCAACTATGGAAAAACAGACAAAACATCAAAATAACATGGATAGATTTTTGGTGACAGCTGCTGTCTACAACTTGAACTGGCCTTGTTTCTGTTCTTGAAACATAAAAGTTATTTCTTATAGTGAACTTGCTTGTCTTGTCACTTTTATCTCTAAAATACTCTTCTAGAATGATATTTGTATGTTTTGAGCGGGAGGGATCACAAATGTGACTAAACAAAAATTAATAAACATTTTTCTAGGTTACTTTAAATGAAAGATACTGAAAGAAAAAAGTTCACTTTGTATTTGATAGCAAAACTTGCATGTCATCTTTTCCCTGATTTCACTACCACTCTTTCCATATATAATCAATTTCCACAGTTTTGTGTGGATATTCTCATATTGTGGAGGCAAATTTTTGTTACTGTAACTATACAGAAACTTAAGCTGTGGTTTGTGATAGATCAAAGTTGCAATCAAATTTAGCGCAACTGTTTGTTTCTTTGCGGTGCTAACAGGTTGTGTGTTTACTGATCATGAAAGACTGTAATCTGAGTTTTAAGCATCCAGAACATAACACAACTGACCAGAAAAAGAAACCTTGCAACTGCTTTTGCTAATTTGCATTATTCATGCAGGGCGCTCAGTGTCAAGGTGGATAGTCTACATGAACCAGAAAATAGTCTGCATCTTTCTTTTACTTGCCTTTTTTTTTTTTCACAGCTTAGTTATGCTAAGGATTCGCTAGTATTACTATAACAGAATAATAAAAAGGATGAGGAGACTTGGCAGAACAAATGTTAAAATTTATAACAACTTGGAATTAAAGTGTTTGGATATACAAACATTCCGCTTGTTGCAAATATAACACATGAACATGTATGCACTTAATATTGTTCACTGTGTGTGGATAAGTGCATATATATTTAACTGCTGTAGACTGCCATGAAGACTTTTTTTTTGCATAAGAACTCTTCTGCGTTCAGTATGGTTTCTGGCAGGATTTTTCTTGATGATGGAAAATAATTCAATTGGCTCCTTTTTGTTGTTGTAAAGAATGTAGTTGTACACTTGCTTGCAGTTCTAAATTTTATTTAATAAATATCTACTGTATCTGAACAGGTTACTGTCAAGCAAGTAGTATCTTACACTATGCTCATGGAGACAATCAGCAATCACACTTATTGCAAGCAGGTAATTTAAAGAACAACAAAAAAACTGAAAAGCTTTTCCTGAATATATAAAGGTGCAATAGAATCTTAATGTAAATACTGGTTTTAAATTATCAGGAAGAACGGCCCTTGGTACTGGCATTAGTGCAGGGAAACGTCCAAATCCAGAAGAAGAAACTCAGAGCGTTGGACCAAAAGTCCAGCGACAGAGCACAAATTAAACTGGTAAGATCTGAGACACCTTAAAGTTACCCTGTTAATGAGTAAATTCCTGCACAGATTTTGTGTCTATGATAACATTCATATCACTGCAATGCGAAAGATCCTGAATTATTGCTGTAAATATTTCAGTTCCAGGTACTGTACAAATGACACAAAATCGTGGCTCTAGAGAGTTTACAAAGTATGAGATACGAAGTAGTTATAAAAATAGAACCAGACCAAAGATTATCAGACAGAGATCAAGGTGTTAATGAAAGGGAGATGGATAAACTGTCGTTTCACTTACATTAGCAGAGCTGCTTATGTAGCTTCAGTTACTCTCTGCTCCCACATCTCATCTTAAGTTGTGCCAGCAGCACTGTTTGTGTGAATGTATGGTGACCTGAATCAGAAGACTAACACAACTTAAAAGGAAAGGCTCAGGGCCTGGATTAGAGTTATAGACATGCAAGTGGACTAAGCAGAACATGTTTTAGAGAGAGACTGCAGAAAACCTGCAGAATGCTGATGTAGTTAATTGCATGTAAAGATGTAGGGACAAGAAAGATTTGAAGACGTGAGCGTTTGTCATTGGTCTGTAACTGAAGCAGGATGCTCAGATTGCTGAAGTTTGTCAAGAAAAGCTGTGGTGAAAAGTACCTGAATTTGGAGAAGGAGGCATTGCTAGATAGGCATACATGAACAGGTGTGAAGATGTGTAGAGAGAAGCAGTAAACTGAAGAAAGAGTTTGGTGTGTGTGAAATCATCAAAATAGAGAAGGTAACTGGATTTTGTGTTTTGGATAAAGTTACTTAGGAACAGGGTAGAGAAAAGAGAAGGCCAAAGATGTTATATCCCTTCCCCCAGTGAGCTTGATTTGAAAGGAATAAGGAAGATGACTTGAAAGACAAGAGGAATTACTTAGGAGGAAATCCAAGGAATAGAGGGCTGTCTGAAACAAGAGAGGGCAAGATTTCAAGACTAGGAGTGTAGCTGCATAGATTAAAGGCAATTGAGATGTCATTCCATCCTTATCTTTTACAAAAAACAAATTAAGAGTTGGTCCTTATGGAGTTTGAAGAGTAAGAATAGCACACAGGCGAGATAATAGCACATGGAAAGACTTTGAAGGAATTGGAAGATGGAGATTCATACAGCAAGCATAGAAGATGCATTCAGCATCTCTAGAGATAAAAAGGGAAATTCAATCCACTTCATTTGGATTTGACTGACAACAAGATCTAATTTTGCTTGTTATGTGGTGTCAGCACTTTGACAAAGTTATTGTGGTGCATTATGAACAATTGTGTTGTACTGATTTGATTCAGTGAAGAACCACAGCATTGTTTCCATAATGCCTGTCACTTGAAGTGAGCTGAGACCTTAGCGATTGATCCATCTGCTATTTTCTCACGTACTGGAAGCACTGTAAACTGTGCTTCTGTATTCTCAAACTGATTTCTGGTACTCGGATGGGCCTGAGTGGAACGTAATTCCAAGAGAGTCCATGTTTCAGTAGCTGTCTAATCCTTAGTATGTGTAGATTCATTCAGCATCCATGTTTTGTATTGCAGAATTCCTTAGGTGCTCGTGTCTGTGTAGAAGAAGTGCCTGCAGAGCGAACGTCTGGTTCCTGTCTAAGCTCTTTTTCAATTGAGAGACAGGTTGGAGGGGTTTCTAGTTTGGCAGAGAAGACTGATTTTGTTAGGGGTGTTCAAAGCATGCTGCAAAAGCATTATAGTCAAATACAAAAATCAGTCAAGATCATACTCAAAAACACTGCTGGCAAAAGGATGTGCGCCTTCTGAATAGTACTAAAGTATGGAGGCTGTTGGGTTTCTCTTTTTTTTCTTTTTCTTTTTTTTTTTCTTCCTTCCCCTTTTAGCCTCTAAGGAGTAAGAAATAAGAATTCTGAGTATTTGGGCCAATACAAATGGGGTTAGGGCTTCCTGCACTGAGAAGGGGGAAAAGAATATTGGTCCCTTGATTATTTCTGCCGCCTTCTTCAAAGACTCAGGACAAACTGCTTAAGAATAATTTGTTTTCTTTTTTCTTGCAGCGCTATTGGAAGAGAAGATACCACTCAACACACAGGACAAAATTCGTGCTACTCTGTATTGGAACTAAAGTGTTGTGAGAGTACATGTACTAAAATGATGTACTTTTTCATAAATTATTTTCAAATTTTTCTCAGTTGTTGTAAACAAGTCCAATTTTTGGAATGCATTATTTCTAACTGGCATTTCTATGGTTTTTAACTTTTTAATGACTCTTTCACAAAGGGCAAATTGAGTTTTGTATATAAAATATTTGGTGAAGAATTTGCTAACTTAATGTAAATACAAACATTCATGGTTAGTGATAGACCCATTGATATATTTTTGATAATCTTTCATGTATATGGTAGTAGGAAAAGCTGTAGTGATGTTCTGTAAAATGGATGGACATAGAAGGTTTTGAGTTTTAAAATTGTTATTATTTTCAGATTCCAGAACTTGACCTCTGTATGATCAACTTCATATTTTCATATTATAAGTGCTTAGGACTGTGTCTAATCAAATACAGTAGAGTTGTAACCTTTATTAATCACATCTGTATATAAGTCATATGCCAATTTTTTGTGAAGCTGTAAAATTTTCATGTGTATGTCCAGTCCTTGTATTTCCCAGTTGCCTTGTTCAGTAATGACATACCTTGTTAATAAAAGAAAATTGTATATATAGATACCTATGTCTGTCTTTTGTGTATGCTATTGCTCTGGTATGTATTTCCAAACAAAACTGTTTCAGGAAAAAGGGGAAATACAATTTTTGGACTTGATCTGGAAGCAACAAACAGTGAACTATATTACCTCTCACTACAAGTTTCATGATACTGAAGCAAAACACTACCCAAATTATTCAGGTCTTTTTGTTGAAATCGCATGCATGCATGTATGTATTCTTACCATCAAATGTCTTTCACCAATGTATTAAGTATTTCTTCAAAATCTAGGGGGTCTTTTTTTGCTGTAATTCCAACTTGCCTGATAGCCTGGTAGTCCTTCCTGTACTGCAGCTAATTTGCTGCTCTTGGAGGATGTTGATTTCTAAGAACAGGTCGAGTTTGCTGACTACTCAGTCAATACTGTCTCAAATATTTAGGTAAGTTGTATGTAAATGTTTTTTCAGACCATTAAGATTTCTGAAGAAGCAGTCTGAATTACTCCATTTACATATAACTAGGTCAGTTACCTACCTGAGTGCGTGCACAAATCAATTCTCGTGTGGGAGGAGTTAATTATTATCTTGTTCTTAGTATCACATGAGTGACTTCCAGTCATGGGGCACTTCTGTGTGTCAGTTTAAAATTCAGACTAGATTTATGGGTTGGCAACATAAGCAGCAGGGCACTTGCTGCAGAATAAACTGTGGTTTTGCCTGTTCCTAGATTTTAGATAATAGTTAATGTAAATATTTCTGCATACAGATTTGGATACAACAGCAAAATCAGATTTACTTCTAAGAAAGTATGGGCATGCTTACTGTCCTGAGGCAGAGAATCTTTGACTGATCTTGAAGAAAAAATCTCAACAGTGAGAATGGAGAAGCAGATGCTAAGTATTTTTCACAGGTCAGTCCAAGTAGAATGGAGATGTTTCCTAGGGACACACATGGACTATAGGCCTACACTGTCTTAGGAGGTGTTTTATTCTGTCAAGACCTTACTGGGTTTTTTTTATGGTGACTTACACTAAAAAGAAATCATACCACCTAAATGAAACACTCCACCTAGCTTTTTTGAATGAATAGGCTATGAAACTCCCACAGAGAAACTTCATCAAGGTAAGAACATGTGCTTAAATACCCCCTTTCCCCCAACCAGTCTGGAAATTCAATAGTTGAAAAAAGACATTTCCCAAGGAGTTAATTTCTATGGTAAGTTAATTCCCCCCTCCTTAATTGCAAAAGGGAGGATTTGTCATCTTGGTGTAGGCAAGTCCTTGGGTTAGCAAAGGAAAATGTGATGAAGATGTTTCACTTGTGTGCTGGCTTGAATGGGTTCTGGTGTCAGGACTGCAGTAGAAGAAATGGTCTGTAAGTAGGTTAGTGTGAAAGAGGGGAGAAGTTGCCTTCTGAGTAGCAGTAGGTTTATAAAAGTCCTTTGCTTCATATTCTTCCCTCCCACTAGTACTTGCTCTGACCACAAAAACAAATAAAAAAGGCTGAGTCTTCAGGTGCACAGAAAAGTTGACCAAAATTCTTGTAACATGCAGAGGTTTTCTCCACCTGCCCCCGCTACCCCCTTGTGATTTTTCAGAGAGGAGTCAGATGTGTGTTATAAACCCAGTATGGATAAGGGCCAGGATATTGTTTCTTATTAGACCTCTCCTCCAGAAATGGAGCTTAAACTGTTAAAGTGTTCCTTGAGAAAGCTCAGTTCCCGAGGGATTTAGCTGGCCCTTCCCTGAGCTGGTAGGGGGTGGGCAGAGGAGTGTTGCAGACTTAGGCTTTTTGGAAACCAAACCCCAGGAAAATGTGTTCTGGAAGTGCCGAGGGACAACTGTAGTTGATTATTTGTGACGAAAAGTAAAGTTCAAGTGTCTTATAAGCCTTCAGGAACTGAGTGTTTCCAAAGGAGCTTGCGCAGGCTGTCTCGTACTGGTGGTACCTGGTTATGGGGGTTTCTGAGAGGAGGGGAACGGAAGGAGTTGCGCTGAGAGCAAACCTGCGAAGGGCTGGCAGAGGGGATCCTGGGGTAACTTGGAATGCGGAGAAGCACCTGTCAGTTCAAAATCAGAGATGAGTTTTATGCTGGGCTTAGCAACATAGTTGACTGGTTTCTGTTGAAGAAAAGCAGCATTTGCATGAACCTTCCCGTAACTTAGAAATCCTGTCTGTACTTGGCGGGAGTATGGAGCAGCAGCAAGCGGCAATACCGGCACGTGTTCACCGCTTCTCCACCTTGTCAGGAAAAGTCAGTTTGCAGACGAAGCTGAGTGCCTGTGCTGCTCCCCTGGGTGGTGGTTTGAAGCCTGGCTTCCAGAATCACATCCCCTGTATTTACAGGTAGTTTGGGCTCGGTCGCTTTTTTGGGTATGAGACGGCAGGGAAAAAGACAAGCCATAAGGAGGTTAGGCGCCTGGAGGAGCCTGCAGCCCTTCACCACAGTGACACGACGTGCGTCCGGCCTCAGCTTCCCTCACAGCGTCCCGACCGGCTGAGGCGTTTCCCGCCCTTCCGGCGCTTCCCTCACAGCGCGGCCTCCCTTCCCCTGCCGTGGGGGGCAGCGGGAGGAAGGCTCCTCTCCCCTCCCCACGTTCCCTCGCCCGGCTCTCCCCGCCGCTCTCTCCCTCTCGGTCTGTAGATGGTGCTGTGAGAGCGGGGCCGGGAGCCGGGGACGGGGGGAGGCGGTTTGCCGGGGCGCAGCCTTTCCCGCCTCCGGGCAGGGAGCGGAGCAGGGCCTGTGGAGAAAAAAAAAAAAAACCCACCCAAAAGTACAAGGTCATCTTCTCACGGGAGTTTAAGCCTGCCCTTGAGCGAGAACTTTGGTTTTTCTCAAAACCAAAAAAAAAGCCGGGAAAAACCGGCTCTTTGGTCATGCAAGATATTCTGCCTGCAGCTGGGGAAGAGGAGATGAGTAGAAAGTGCTGTAGAGCTACCCTGTGTTTCCAAATCAGAAACCCTATCTGTTACTCTAAAAGTTGCTTTTTGGGAGCGCTGCCCCGTGTGCTTGCCTGCATAAACATACAGTCTGTTTTTAAATACGTTTTGCCTAGAGATTACTTAAAAACTGGCTTTTGAAAACGTAGTCAAGCTTTTACGTACCCGAAACATTTCCTGGGCTGTCTCTGTCCCCCAGGGACCCTTGTGGCCGGAGCATGGAGCCCTGTGACAGAGCACAGGGACCCCTGAAATTTGGGTTCTTGCCTCTGCTCTATCACAGACCTGCTAAGCAGCCTCAGGTAAGTCTCTGCCCGTTCCTGAGGCCTCTGTGCACAAGACCTTGCTTGGTAGCCTTGTTCTTCTGCTTTGTTTTAGATTAGATTAGATTAGTTTAGATTAGATTAGAAGAAGGAGGATAGAAAGAGACCCTCCTCTCTCTTGTTTGTGCTCCTTATTTCCAATAGAAAAATGGTGTTTGGGCAAGAATTCCCTCCCTTAAAGGACCAAACAAAATTCTCACACTTAAGCCATTACGTCAGCTTTCAGCTCAGTTGTTTATTGCATTTTTTTTCCAGAAATTCAAAATTTCAAAGGTGGTGAATGTTTCTGGGTAGAGGGGAAATTTACATTGATCCAAAAAGCCCAGGGAAATCTTAAGCAGACATAGAGAGATAATTTTAACGTTGATTTCAGGGGATCTAAACTCCGGGTTTTGAATTGTGTGCACTGCAAATGCAAAATTAATTCAATATTAAAATAAAAAATGTAAATAGAGTTGATTTCAGTATTTTTTACAAAATCTCCTGCAGAACAGAAAGAGGGAAGATGCAGAAAAGAAAATGGAAAAGATACCCAGAAGCAGCTTCTCTCTTCAGGATGCTGTTGCTTTGCTTGCTTGCAAGAGGTCTTAGTGCAAATTTCACAATCTGAAACTCTTACAAAAGAGCTGCAAAATGCTGAAGTGCAGCCAATGTGCGGGATCGCATCTGAGGACCTGTGGTTAGTGGAAGCTTGTGCACCTAATGCCAGGTAAATTATATTTTTCTCTGATTTTCTTATCTCTGCTAATTACACTTAGCACAAGATAATAATCTTGTTAGCTGTGATTATTCTAACTGGGAGTAGCTGGTAAACACATAAATAATTAATAAAAGAGCAATTTATAGGCAGCAATTACAGAGAGGGAGGATTTTCTTCAGGTCTGTTTGGCTTTCTAGAGCTTCAGACCATGTGGTCATGGCAAGGTCTTTAATTACCTGGGTTATATGTGTTTCTCAAGTCCCTTTTACCCCATCCAAACTAGGAATATTTTTAAGCAAACTCATCTTTACCTGGTGGCAGGTAGAAACAGAGAGCACTGCTCTGAGGAACAGCTTGCCACGGCAAATGTCATTAATGTTGCATTCAGATCTCGGGGTGACTGCTGTGCACACGAGAGGAGGAGATTTCAGGGAAGCTTGGCAAATGGCTGGAAGAAAGATGGTGGAAGTAAGGAAGGATTTTACAGAAACCTTAGAGAGCAAAGAAGGAAAATTAAATGGACAGTGTAAGGTAAGTAGCCAGCTGAAGGAAAGAAGCAAAAAATCAGGTAAGAAGTGGAAGTGCATTGGCAGATGAGGGTGCATGGATAAATTAGCATCCATTGTGTCTTGACTAACTGGATAATTAGTCCGTTAATAACATAAGCCTTTTTTGCGGGGGCGAGAAGGGGAAGAAATGATCCTTTGCAGGTATTTTAGGTATTACACAACATTACAATTTTCTGAAATGTTTACAGTGATTATGGCTTTGGTTTCCAAGAGTTTGGGGATTGTGATGGGTTTGGTCCCAGTCCTACTATCAGCCCCTCCAGGGAAGAGCGTTACAGGGTAGCACTTGTGTGCTCAGCCAGCTCAGCAAAGCATGGCTGGGCGCCTAAGAAAGCGGCTCACCTTGTGCAAAGAATTTGCATGTGTGTATTTTTTTGCAATTAGCGCAGTTGGGCCTTGATTTTGTTTGTGACATCAAATGCTACTAATTACAGTGCTTACTGATGAGGGGACCCCTCCTCTGCCATGGCTCCTCTTGCTAGACTTCTGCCTGAGAAGCTGGAGCTCACGAGAGGCTTTTTCTCTACGCCACACTTGTGTCGAGGCTGAACAAGCTGTGATTTTAGGTGCTTACCGAGGCTATGGTGTTGGGTGCTTACCGAGTGTTTCAGTAAAGCTCGATAGCTACGTCATCCAGCTTGGCTCTTGGGTAACATGGGGAGAATCGAGCTGAGGGGCTGTGCAACAAAAGCCATTTGCAGGGCAGCACGCACCTTGCAGTCGGGCAGAGTTGCCTGGCCTGCACTGCTGTAGTCCAAGTCACCGCAGGGAGAATTCAGGACCATTCCTTAATTCCTTGTAGCTGCCTGGGCCTGAGTAAACAGCTGGCTCGCGGGGGGGCAGCTGCCATTAACAGGACTCTTTGCGGGCTCCAGACAAGACTTAGACCCTGTAAATGGTCACACTTTGGAAAGTGCTGGTTTAATCTTCTGGTTTAAGGACAAAAGTGTTCAGTAGACATGTAAAAAAAATCAACTCACAATTGGTAAAGGAAAAATTACCTTAGTGCGTGTTTGAAGGTAGTATCTGAAAGACTTACTACAGTTTTATGCTCCATGCCACAAAACGTCACCCAAAGTAATGAAGTCTGTAGATAGAAGAAAAATTATTGAAATGTTATCTTTATGACTGTGTAGTATTTGCACTGCAAGGCATTTTGTTATGTGCTTACAGCCCTAATCAAATGTGTATTTGTGGATCCAGATAAAGAATAATGTAATTTTGAAACCACAACGGCACTGCTTGATGAACCCTCATTTAATTTCCAGTTTACTACTGCCAACAGAAAATCTTGGGCTTATTTTCAGGCTGTGTGTGCACATCCCTTGGAATCAGTGGGCAGGTAGAATATGCATTGGCGAGAGAAGTCGCTCTCCTCTTTCTGCTCTCATTAATGTGTGTGGAAAATTGTGACAAAAGTGAAGCCTTGGGAGATGTTTTGCATGCCAAGACTTTCAAATCTGCATACCCAACCTCAGGATCTAAATCCAGATTTAGATGGTTTCTAAATAATTAATGACAGCAAAATGTAGTCAGAGTCTCAGTTTTGAGCATATTATTTCTCATCTGAAACTGATAGGCACATATCCCCTTTCATACAGGTACCATGGGTCTGTAGCTCATGACCAAATTCAAACTAGTACTCTTTTACCTGGGTCTTGTCTGTTAGACACAGGGAGCACCTATAATCTCCCCGTAAGCGAGCTAGCAACAAAATAGGCAGATGTGTGGGTTTATCTGTGTAGACTGTGTCCCACATTTAAGTCCTCCTCCCCGTGATCTGAGCAGAGCCTTGAGTCTCCCCTCCAGCCACCCTAGCAAATGCTCCAAGTTTAGACACAGTTCTCTGCATGTGGAGCCAAGCCTCAATTTCTAGGCATTTTGCATTGTTTGGTGGGTCCTGTTACTAGTTAGTGTGATTTATGTTTTACTATCACTCCTGCGAGAGCTGGCATCGTCGTATGGAGCATATTTACAATGGAAAGAGATTCCTGCGGCTTCACCAAGTTGGTGGTGGATTCCATTCCCCATGTATCTTAGCTATTTTTATCAGATGAACTGGGGTGGGTTTCTGTCTCTACAGCTATCATGACATGATAGATTTTAACGTGGCAATGATTACAATCTAAGTGTCTTTTGGCCTCCAGTGCCGCAAAAAGGAAACCCAGATCCCACCCCCACCCAAAGAAATCTTTCTTGTCTGCAAGGGCACTCATTTCCAAACCAGTCTCTTCTCCCAGGACAAGTATAGATGAATGGGTCCTTTTTTCTCCCATGATAACTGCAGTCTGACGATTGTGGCGTCTCCGCTGGATGCTGGAGGCAGGCAGGGGTGGGATCTCTTCCCGCTGGGATCCCTGCTGTGCCGTGCCTTGCAAGGAGAACCCGCTGGCAGAGTTTCCCTCCCATCTCCCTCTCTAATTTCTATCCGTAGTTCTGGTGCCCTTCTGCACACAGCAGAGTAGGCTGTGCTGCTTCTAATTAAGAAGATAATTTTGAAATATCTCTTGAACCCTTGACCTTCAGGATTCCCTCAGATGACGTACCTCTGATCTAGGGAGATTTCTCTCATGGGTTGCCACTCTTCATGTGAAAATAGGTAGGGTGTAATTTGCAAATATTTATAAAGTTCTGTTCTGAGTAATTGAAACTGCTGTTAATTGCTCAAGATTTCAGTCCAGACAGCTGGTTTGTTTTTCTGCACCACTCCCACAGGAGAAGTTGCATTACTCCATGCCTCAAACCCCCAAAGACCTGCTGGTTTGCATAGCATATTGTCTATCTACCACATTTTCAGTAACACTTGACTGAGTAATAAAGGCGACCGTGGCTTGTTCCAGGCATTGAGACGGAGAATAGACAATATGTAAAGCCTTTTTGGCTTTGAAAATCTGCGAATGATTGCCCTGGGAGCTGAATGAGCACGAAGAGGTGAGGAAGCAGAGCTGTCTGCCAGGGCTCTGAGCAACATCGCAGACCTCGTTAGGAGGATGGATGTTATAAAACCTCTTAAACGGTAATGTGAGGTTAGTACGAATTCAACTTTGGCTCAGATTGACCCTCCAAAGGTCAGGATGGATATGCTCCACTGCTGCAGAGCACATTTCACCAGAAAACTGCATGCATGGGTAGATCCCACCGGACAGCTAGTGAGCAGGAAAGGCACAAGAAAGGGAATGACAGGAATGATGGTTAATAGACTTCATGAGGGATATCCATGAGAAGAGAGGGTGTTAGGAGCAACCAGGACAATTCAAGCAGCTGCAACAGAAGAGGAGAGATCATTCAGGGCTCAATAAATCAATAAGGTAATCAATGGCCATGAAATTAGAAGAATGTTATAAACAACCTAAATACAGCAAAGCACAAAAAGACAGACAAAAGGAAAAGAATCTGCTGTATACAGACATAGACATGAGTGTCTGTGTATAGCCTTATATATAATAAAAGGAATAGAGGATCAATAAAAGCGGCAGTGCTTTTGAAGGGAAAAGATTGATGAGTTGGATATTGCTGTGGAACTGAATGTCTCATTAAAGACAGTGAATGAGAAATGGTCTCTGAAAATGGGAAAAAAATAGAAGGAACTGAAGTGAAATCCAGACAGCAGGAAATTCAAAGCACCTACATGTAAGTGAAGACGCTACTCCAGCTGCGTCTGTGGGACTATCTCACAGCCTCAAAGAGATTTGTGCAGTTGCCTTCAGCTCACAGCACCATGGCCCTCCCTGTGAGAGCAGCCTCATCCACACGGCTGAGGCCTGGGCCCAGGAGGGATGTCCGGATTGGGCTGCAACACAGGTGAACATGTGCCGTAGCATTCAACAGGCAGGGCCTAGAAACCATGGAGCTGCTGGCTCCTTTGCTTTCCAGGGGTTTCACTCCTGGACCCCCATTGCTGTCATAAGATCAGACAGGATGAAGCTGGAGGCAGAGCCTGATGAAGTCTTGTGGAGTGTAGTCAGTCATGCCTTGTTGACCTGATGAGTCGGTCAACTTCCTTGGGCTTTACGTTAAGGCTTTGTTTTGCAGGCAGGGTGGGCCAGGAGGGCTCAGTCTCCCCGCTCACACCAAGGCTTTACCAGCCCTGCCTGGCCGGCGAGCCTGGCAGCTCCCAGCCCTCAGCCAGCTGCAAGGGTGTTCAGCTGTGTCTGGGGAACCAGAGCATGAGGAATCATTAGTTCAGACCAAGCAAAACCTAAGCAGTCTACAGCAGGAGCTAGCGGTGTGGGACCTCTTGGTCAGTTCGTGAATGAAGGAATGAGTATAGGTCAGATCCAAAGTCCCCTGATGGCAAGAGAAGGTGCCCAGTGATTTGAGCTTTTGGCTATGCACTCCTCATGGCTGCACAAACTTCAGTGCACATACTAAATGTGACATATGTGATTTAAGCTACTTTTTATTTCTCCTGGGACTGCTAGTTTTGAGGTGCTTTTAGGAGAAACTCCATAGGTTAAACGAAGAAAAAAAATAGCCTATCCCAGAAGAGGGGGTATGTCTAAAGGAAGCTGGGAAAAACCAGACAGATCAGCAGAAATGTTGATAAGTTTTAATTGTAACACATAGAACAACAATGGAATGAAAATGCTTTAGATAGAAAAGGGATCCAAATAAACATTTGGATCATTCTTATTAATATTCACCCTATGCCTGTTTATATTTGATATATTCTATGGGGTGAAATGTCCTCATTTCATTTTTAAAAAATGGCTTCATGCACATGAATTGTACCGTCCACCCTTTTTTTTTAAAAAAAAAAAAAAAAAGAAGACTTTTGTAGCTAGCCATTGTATTAATTTGGGAAAGATGGTGGGAGACAAGTGAAGAGGCAAATACATACATCTGCTCTGTATGAAAATCATTGTATTGTCCATTCTTTATTTATTGCCATCTAACACTGTCTTTAATGGCAAATGCTAATGACCGCACAGCTACAGAAAATACCAAATAGACAGTAAGACCCTCCAGCCAAACTGAAACTCCCCATAAGATCTCCATTAATTAAAATCTCTACAGATGGGTTCCCTTAATTGTAGGAAATGGAATACAGTCCCTATAATTAACTCTTTACTCAAAGGCTTCCCACCCCACCCCCCCAGCCCCCAGCCTTTGGAAAGAGCAGCAGTGATTGTTTGGCACCTCGCTGCTGCCTCTCCAAAGCAACCCACTGCCCAGGGCCCCACACCAAAACCAGTCTCATCTCTTCACTCAGACTCCTCCAGCAACCCTACTGCACTGCACCGCACCGAGAGGTTTTGTCTTTGTGTGGATCACAACGCCAGTATCCGCTAGCACAATGCCCATTTCTCTTCACCATGGAGGGAAATGTTGGTTCTTCTCTAAGGTCTTCTCTGCCTGGGCTGGAGGGCAAGCACCTCTTCTCCACTGCAGCGCAGGGAGAGATGCCAAGCTGTGGAGCAGGTGTTATTGAGGGGTAACCAAAGAAAACTTGCTGTCCCCCCTTGGAGCAGCAGGTGGTCTTTGGGGCAGTCCTTGCCTTATGATGAGTTTGTGGAGCATCTAGCAGTGTGGCACCACCAGTCCATGAGGACTGCCACCCAGTCCTGTTGGAATTTCCACCCGGCTCTAGAGCTTACGGTTTCTTCCAGCACAGCTCTGATGTGTCACCTTTTCTCTCTACTCCTGTAACTAAAAGCCTTTGTCCGATCCCACAGCATTTTATGTCCTGGTTACTACCTCTTTCTCTGCTTCCAACCCACTATCCCCTCTTGTTGCCACTTTTCTTTGCACATTCCAAGTCCTATAATTGTCTCAGCCTTTCTTGTTCGGAGAGTCATTTTCTCTCCATTAGCTGTATCTGCTATGTGGCACTGAATCCCATCTGCTGTCCTGCCTTTTCTTCTTCCATCGTGTCGAGTCAGCACGCCAGAGTAGGGCACAGCGGAGGAGAACAAAATGGCCTTCTCCCTGCGGTGGCTGTAAAACTGTGGGTCTTTTTTTCCTTTCTGCTGCGGTGTGAAGCTCTGTGGCACAGTGAAGAAACCTTCACCAAAAATGTAAGGCGGTGCCAGGCAAACTGAAAATTGTGTGCTCCAGCCCTAAAAGCAGCTGGGGAAAGGTGTTTGCTCCAGGCTGCCCAGCATCCCTGGGCATCTGGGACAGCTTGTGTGCGCTGCTGGTTGTAATGCAAATGGCCAAGGCATTGGCTATGGACAGGCCCCGATCCCTAAGGGTATGGTAACTATTACCGGGAGCAGCTGCCCTAGAGAGCACTTACACGCACTCCTTAGCTAAGGGTTAATTCACCATCACTGGTGTTAAATGTCCTTGGGCTCTGCTACAGGTGAACCACACAGATGGAAGAAGCGGTGGCACGTAGTGAATTTCAGCACTGAATCCTGAAGCAATGTATTTCCAACCACATACTGACCAGCCCAAGGAGCTTTGCCACTTTTTGGGAAAGCCAGGGGACACCACCTGGAGAGAGGTTGCATGGTAGGAGGGTTTTGGAGAACCCATGAGCCTGGAAGTAAAGCAGATATCTGGAGTCACACTGCAGATTGCAGCCCTTCCTAATATCGGTGTGGACCTTGGAGGATCCACAGCTCCCCATGTCCTCTGAACACAGGGCAGCTCTTCATGTGGTTTAGTGGGCATGGTGGTGCTGGGTTGATGGTTGGACTCGATAATCTTAAAGGTCTTTTCCAACCTAAACGATTCTATGATTCAGAGGGCACATTCCTCCTGCAACTACTGTCTGCCTGCTACGATCAACGTGGGTCCTGGTATCTTTTCCCGGAGGAGCTTCTGTAGAGGTCCTTGTTCTCAGGGCTCACAGGCATGTTGTAGCTGTTCTCCAGGGAGCTGTGGGAGCATGGGACCAGCCGCAAGGCTGACGACGTGCATGGTGGCTGCAAAGACTCCCCCAGAGAGTTGCAGCTCCTCTGCGAGAGGACTGTGGGGTGCCGAGGGCTGCCTTCCTCCCCGCCAGGACTACAAAGGTGAAGGTCTCTGCTGGCAGTTCAGAGCATGTCTAGCTCACAACTGCATGCACTGCAGACAAACAGACTCAAGAGGAGACACTCACACACGAACCTGAGGTGGGGGCTGCAAAGCCACGTGGCATCTTGCCCGTGGACTCGACTAAGGAAATGAACTTCATGTAACATGGGCTCTCCGAGCCAGCCCTGACCAGGAACAGCACATTCAAAAGGGAAAAATACGTATGGGGCAAGGTGGTAATGTAAAAGAATTCATCAGCTTTCCCTTTCTGCTACTCAATATTTAATTTACTGCAGTACATGGGTACACACTCAGTAAAAATCACTGTGCGCTTCTGCTGAAGGCATTTCTATGTTGTGCAGCACAGCACTGTACAGGGCAGATAGTGCTGCTTCCCATGCTTATCAGGAAGGAAAGCCAGTAACTGAAATAATGATCATTTAATTGCTCATGCACTCTTGCTTTGTTCTGCAACAGCATTGTCAGAGTTTTCTATCTATGGCAGTTGTTTTTTTCCTGATCTTTAGGATGAGTTAGTTTTAGGAACACAAGTCTGCTTTTAATCAGTGTTTAAAAAAAAAAGTTATTTTCCTAGAAATAACTCAAGCATTGGGATCACTGGAGTCGCTTGCTCCCTGAGACAAGCTCTCGGCTGCTGTGAAACACTAGGGTCTGCTGGATACTCTGCAAACAGTTTCAGGCACTAAAGCATTGCACGTTTTGCTCATTGTAGCCAAGCCAAACACTCTTCAAACTGCAAAAGTTCATTGCTGGGGTGGGCAGCACCTTTCTGAGTGTGGAACGCAATCCCTCTACTTGTGTCCACATAAGGCACTAACCTGCATCTCAGGGGAGCTGTGTCCAGTTTCTCACATTCACATACTCAAGAGCAATTCAGTCCATATAAAATTTTCAGAAATGTTGAAGGAAGCCTCAGACAACATCCTCAAAAATTACATAGCTACTGTAGAAGCCTTTCACTGCAAGTCAATTTTGAAAATGGGCTATGCCTTACAAAATAAGGAAAGGTAAGCATATTTGTGCCTTGTAAGGCCATGGGACATCATGCAGTGGTGTCACATAGGGCCCCAAGATGCCCTTTTGTCACACTCCTTGAAGAAGGTGCACCATCCCTTCTGCTCTTTTGTACAGTATTTACTTTCTGCTTTGCTCCCAGCTCCTCTGAGGTGACTCCTCCTGGTCCTTCTCTCTGAGACCCCACAGGAGTAGCAGTCCAGTTCAAACCATTGCTTCTGAATCCAGTGCTCCTAACAAAAAGGAGCTCATTCACCTGGCAGAGAGATTTGCAAAGAAATGCAAACCAGGGTGTAGGGTTCAGCAGCACACTCGAGGGTCGGATTTACTAGAGAGAAATCTAAGCATGTGCTTAAGTGCACTGCTGGGTCCGTGCTGTAACCTCTCGGTCAGCAGCAGACAAGCAGCTGGAGAGACACCAGTCTTAGTTGCACAGAATATAGGATAAACAAGATGACACCCCCCCCATTTTTGGCTCACTAGCACTGGGCTGGCTGTAAGCTGAGTCCCACACCGCAGTCTGCAGCAGTCCAAGTGTGCCACGGCCTCCTATCCTCCACATCGAGCCCGAAGTGGTGTGGGTACCCAGGTTACCTGCCTCCAGAGGGCAAACCCTGGTGTCACTGGAAGCCTTGTTCCCTGAAAGGCTTGATCCGCTCAAAGGGCAGGACTTGGGTCAGACTTGCTTCTCACCAACCTAAACAGAGCTTCTGCACGTGCTTAAACTTGGCGATGTGGCTAGAGAGGATTTTTCCTCATTCACTGTTAACAAGAAGACTGATTCAAATTTTAGAAATGCTTCTCCTTCTACCAAGGCTATTTAATCTGCAAGGAATACACCCAGCAAATGATTTTTCTTTATAAAGTTTTGCTAGGTATTTCAAGAGATTGCTTCGTGCAAATTCCTGCCTCAGTGAATGTACCTTGCAAACCTTTATGATGACCTAATTAATTTTGCTAAAGTCACTTTAGTAGAAGCATTTCCTACCTAAAGGCAAGGTACCCACTGTCACCCAATGAATTTTGAAAAGCCTCTTTTTTTCTTTTTGTTTCAATGGTCTTTGTTGTTGAGCCACCAGATAATATGTTCAGACTACAGACTTTTTTTCCCCACTGCATGTATAAGAGTGTAAAACTGTAAGTATTGATTCAGTTGTATATTCAGCTTGTAAGAGGCCATCCAGTAGCCACAGTGGAGTCCTGCTTTTCTACTGCTTACTGAGTGAAAAGCAATTCTGCTTAGCTCTTCCTAGCCAGAAAGCATCCTGCTGCCTTTTACACCACAGGCTTATTCCCATGCTTCCAGAGTCAATGGGGGTTTTGTCATTGATTTTTTTTTTTTTTTAAGTCTTCATCTTGTAAGGTAGATTATAGGCAGTAAAATGATGTAGAGTCTGATCCTGTCTGTACTAAAGTCAATACACAATGCTCGTGGATTTTGGTGGCACTGCATTAACTCATTAGTTGTAACTACTTTCGCAGGGAGGTGAGGACCATGAAACATGCCTAGCTTATACCTGCTCTGGCATAGGCATAGACACAGAATCTAGTTTGACATCCTTAGCCATAATCATGTGGGAAATCACTAGATACTGACTTACCAACTCCATGAAATCAAAGCACAGCCTGGGAGCTCTCACGATATTGGTCTTTCTAGGAGTGACCTGTGCACGCCCAGGTGTCTCTGCCCAGAATCACTTCTTGGGTATAAAACTGCAGGCTAAACCCATCCAACATAAACCAAAAAACATTGTGTGTCAAAACATGACAATCTGTGGAGGCCTACCTTATCAGTTACTGGTGTGGATACCTGCCATTTCCACTGATCTCTCAAGGGAAAGGAAACTATTGCTTTTTTCCCCCAGCTCTGGCCTGTGCAGTGCTGGAGTCAAAGGTAAATGTAAGTTATCTGAATGTATTCACTTCTTATTTGACCAATGTCAACTTTAACTGCTTTTCATATACCAAACTCATTTTATATATTTAAACCTGCTTTCTATTTTGCTTTCTACCATTGATGTGTTGCAGTAGGTATGAGCATGACATAGAAATACAAGAAACAAAAGCCTTGAAGGGGCTGGTGCTTCTGGCTAGTTTGATTTGTTGTCATTGTTCTTTATCTTGATGGTATTGACTTGCCCTCCCCCTGGCAGTACCCAATGTCTCTCACATGAGACTCATTCCTTTTTCTGTTCCTGTTAGGGAGAACTGTGTGCGATGGCATTTTTTTAGGAGGGCATGTTTACAAATGTTCATGTTCACTAAATCAGCCGTTCTCAAACACAGGGCTTTTAGTCTGAAAGGGGAGTTTGAGCTTGGGAAGAAGCGACAGGACCAGAAACATTGGAGCACAGCAGTACTTGCCACTAGCTAAATGCAGCTGGTAAGAGAAAATGACCTCATGGAAATAATTCCACTCTTCTTACCTTTTTTTAAAACTTCTGGAGCCAAATCTGACCCAGTAATATTTTAATTTTGTGAACTTCCAATAGAAATATTGATGCACCGGGAAGGCACACACTGACAGTCAGTGACTCATCAGTCTTATTTTATGGACTGCCTCTGCTTCTCAGCTCTTCTAATTAAATATTTATTGCTTGGAAATGCCCTCCCAGTACGTCCTCGCTGGTTAGTTATAATCCTCTCACCTTGGCTCTGAAACCTCTCCTGCAGATTGAATGTGGCAAACTGCTGCTCCTTACCCAGGCAAATCTTCCACCAGCTCCCCGGGCTTGTGGAGGGTGACATTGTGCCCCTGGGGTGCCAGCCACTGGGTCCTGCGTGGGTCCGCTGGGTCTGCTGTCAGCTGTGGGGAAGCCATGGCAGCTTCTGCTTGGAGAAGACCCTCTGTCTTCATCAGTGCTCAGACTCTCAACCTGGAAACCCAGTGAAAGGTGTTGAAATTGGAAGAGGACCAATCTCCTGTTGGTGTGAACTGGAGCAATGGCATTTAATTAAAAGAAAAACCCACAAACAAAAACAACCCACATGGCTTCTCCAGCTCCACTGATAACTTTCCATGTGGGCCTCGGTCAAATGTAACCAAAGTCCATGTAGATTAGATCTACCACTTTTCCCTGATCAAGACAAGCAGATATCCAAACAAGTTTAGTCTGGCATGATCTGTCTTTCCTAAAATCACATTGCATTTTTGTCTCCTTTCATTTCTGCATCAATTATTATTTCCTCCAATATCTGTTTTAAAAAGTTGTATATGATAGAGGTCAAATTAATGAACTGTACTTTCTAAATGATTTTCTTCCCCAGCTCAAGATCTATCCCCAAGTCTTTAAAACTCTTTCAGTCGTTTAAGTGCCTGCACAATCTCTGCTACTTCTCTTATGTTAACAACATTGCAACACTCAGGGAAGATATGCATAACCTTGAACTGTCAGTATACAAAGGTTCTTTGGCTGTTTAACCTCAAATTAAGTTTTCAAAGAAATTGAACGTGATGCAGTTTAAGACTTTCTCTATTTCCAGCCTTAAATTTGTACATATCGCTCAGTAGCCTCTGCTCAGTATTGCCATTGTATCAATAGTTAACAAATGCAGGCAAAAATGTTCATCTGTTTCATTTACTTGAGTCCCACAGATCAATAGAAAGAGTGTCTCTTTTTTTGACTTTCCTGTGCAAAAATGTCATCAATTATTAATCAAAGCAGACTAGATTTCATTGAAGATCTGACTTCCTGAAGCAATATAGGGTATCCTTAAATGTTAAAGGTGCATCTTTCTTAAAATGCTGCATGCTAGAGTAGCTTTTAATTGCAATATGAAATGGATCCAATGGTAAAGCCAAAATGAGTGCAAGTATGAAGTGTGGGCTGCAATGCTTTCACAGGCAAAGAGCTTTAATAGGAGTACTGAAAGTGTGCAGAACAGCATGCTACACAAATGGTCCTGCAGGACTTCAACAGGAAGCCATCCACCCTGGATTGTTTCACCATCCCTGAGGATTGCTCTGGACCTCTGGGGAGCACAGTGGGGATGTTCACTCCTGTGCAAAAAGCCAATAGGCCCCCAAATCCAGATCGTCTTTGGAAGAAGTGGGGGGTGCCAAAAGCTGAATTGCAAGACTGGGGGTTTCTTTCCTGCAGTGGTCTCTGGTGATCCTCACCCCAGGTAGCAAAGTGGTCCTGGGAATCCTCAGCCTGCCGAGGCCATGCCAGGGAAACATGGGGGCTGCTGAGGGAAACAGGGATGTTTGCTGGATTGCGACTTAGACCTTGCATCAGCTTTCAGCAAGCAGCTTCCAGTATTTATTTTAAAGCTCTGTTGGCTCAGTTTAAGCCATGCCTGTCATGAGCATTATGTTCAAATGCAAGCTAAAATGACTTAAAGACACATTTAGAAGGACCGTGAACCCTGTCAGAATTGATAACCAAGGCCTCGCTTTCTTTATTATTTTCACATGCTCAATTTATTGAATACGTACAGAGGATGAATTGAAAACAAAGTGCTGTATTTGTGTGACATATTTAAATTATGTATCAGTAGCTCGAGACACTGTGGTTAGCCATTAAATAAATCATCGTAAACAGACCAATTCAGAATGATCTATTTCTATATTTACATTTGTGGCCTAAGTGAAGAAATGGAAGCTTTTCACAGAGGAAAAAAAATCCATCCATCATGGGGTCCTCCAACTAAGGTATCCAGTGCTAGTAAAAATGGTATTTTAAAACACACTATTGAATGGGTTTCCAGCTTCTCCTAGGAGTGGAAGGCAGTCAAGTTTCTCTGTGTTACCTTCTGGGTTTCATATGATGTATGCGTTCACTTTGAGAGAAATTTAAGAACAGTTTGTTGGCTGGGCTTTTTTTTTTTTTTAAAGAAAATTGTTTTCCCTTAATTAAATTGGAATTCATCCCTTTGAAACTCACCTGCCACAGAGCTCAGCAGGCAGGAAAAGGCAGTCCTGCTGGCCCTGGGAACAGTAGCAATGCTCCAATTAATTGCAGTTGGACCAGAAAAAATGGCACTTCTCACAACCGCCTCACAGATTCAATGTGTGCACTCAGGTGTTTGTGCTTTTATTTTTACGGCTGCAGCTCCTGGAGTCGTGAGATTCCTGTCACATTTCAGCTGTCCTTTTCAGAAAAAAGAGGGGAGAAGTTTCTACCTCTAATTGGGGACGAGATTGAAAAAGGGGACCCCTAGGACTCGGGCATGAGAAGGTAAGTAAAGGCATCTCAGGTTGGCATAGTAAACCCATCTCACGAGTGTTTTTTGAGTCCTTGCCTCATGATTTTGAGAGGCCAGAGGCTGGTTATGCTGCAGCAGGATCAGGTCCTGTTGTTCAGGGCTGGAAGGTCAATTATGCAGGTGACTTACACAGGTGATCGGCAGTCAAATGCACACCTGAAATGTATCATCCTCAAGCATGTGGCTGACATGGGACCTAACTTCCTTGGAGTATCCTACTCCAGGGTCTGTTTGGGCAAAACATTGTGTCTACAAGAACATCTTTGGGGATCCTGCTCTGCTTTTTGGTAATTGCGTTATTTATGTAATTCACATCTCAGTTTGGCTGAGAAAAGTAAAACTCAAGTTTCACTTTCTTCTGCAGGGCTTCTGGTTAATTTAAGTGTCCCGTCTGCATCCTTTAGTGCCAGTGCTGTGATAGGAGCAGCAAGTGCTCTGAGGGATTCCTTGGCTTTGGGGTTTACTTTTCTAGGGGAATATATATCTATATATATATAAAAGAAACATTTTTATTGCTTAAAGAAAAGGATCTTAACCTGCTGACTTCCCTCCAGTTTTACACGCTGACCTCACTGTGTTTGCTTTACACTAGGGCCTAATCTACAGCAATGAACCTTCTAGCCTTCAGGAGCTGAGCAGTGTCTTTTGGCATTCCTGATAAACCCCTTGATAACCACGGGTACTATATAAAATGTAAGTACTTGGAGACGCTATCTTTCTATGATTGTGCATTTTTAACCCAAGAACAGAAAAAGCTTCCTGCATTTACATTTTGCTATCACAGAAAAGCCCAGCCACAAAGGCACAGAAAAATCAACACTGAAAAACCACCACAGGCTTGCTTTTCCCTTTGTATAAATATGCTGACTTATATCAGCTGAGATCTGAACCCATGTGGGAAACCTGAGAAGCTGTATCTAAGCGTCAGGAATAGGTCCTCCTATATTAAAACCTTGTAAAAAGAGGAACAAGCTGTTCTTTAGAAGGAAGAAAAATCACACAGCTCTGTGTGTGAATGATGGATCTGTTACACTTGCACAATTTCACTAAAGATTCTCCTGGCAAGAAAAATGCTCTGGGAAAGCATCCCTAAAAAATCCAACACTGCCAATAGTGTCAGCCATGCAAACACCACCTCTGTGTATGTCACCGTATGTAAACCCGGTGAGCTAAATGTTTAACTGAATATTTCTGCTATTCGCCTCTCACCCTGAGAGCTGTTTGCATTAGCAAACAAAGTCTAATGTTTATGTACACAGTCACCCACTCTGTCTCCCTCCATCATTTAGCTTTTATTCTGGAGAATTATTCTCTCCGGTGACGCGAGGCTATAAGGCTGCTGTAATAGCTCCACTGAGGGATCCTGCCTCTTAAAAGAGAGCTGTACTGGTGGGGCCAGAAGATAAAAGCTGGGTCGGTGCACTTTAATTGATACCAAAAGTTCTTTTAATCAAAAGCAAAAGGCACTGCCACGGTCTCTCTGTGACTGGAAGAGACACAGATGAGGATGAAAAGCAGGTCTCTCACTCCCTCTGAAAGTTAACCTGGATAGAACAAGAATTGCCTTTACAGGAGAGGAAAAAAAAAATACTGCAATTAAGCACTTAGCATCCATGCAGTGCGGGTGAGCGGACAAGTCCACAGTGGCTCATGCAGGTGGGTACTGCATTTGTTCCTGGGGGCAAAGCCATGGCACAGAGGTGAGAGGTTTGTTCAAGGCTGGAGAGATTCTGGAGTAGAAACAGGGAGAGAAAGGTTGTTTTGTGATGCCACGCTCACAGCTCTGTCCCCTGGAGCCCTGTGCATGGTGCCGAGGAAGCTGCGAGACATTGATTGAAGCTCTAACAATTTTCTCCCGTCTGGCTGGTAAGTGAGTACTGTTGTTAAAATAGACTCTTTCCGGCCATCCTCCTCATTGCTCCTACAAACCACAATAGTAGAAGTGGCAGGAATTGCCTTCCTCTGCCTTTGAGTTATGAGGAAACTTTATCTGTTCCCTTGAATTACTGTCCAGTCTTTTGTTGCCAATAAATTATTTTCCTCAACACCAAAGGGGGACACTTCACTGGGGCTGCAGCGTGGACCACATACGGTCTCGTGCTCAGATGGTATAGTGATGGGCCATATTTCAAGACTCAGTGGATAGAAGGAGCAGGCCATGCGCATATGTGTAAGAAAACCTGCAGAATACATCTGCTGTTCCTAGCTGAGCTGGGGCCATTTGCGGGGGAGTGCTTCCCTGCTGTGGGATGATGCACTTTGTGCTGAAGGACATGGGGCATGGGTGGGGGGGTCATTCATTAGATTTTGCTAGGAAAGACTTACCTTGGTGTGGCAGAGCCATGAATGGATGATGAACCTCCCACAGAGACCTTCATGCGACCATCGGCAGGCAAGCCCTGATGAGGAAAAAGCAGTCATTTGAGGATGGTGCCCAACACAGGTCGGTGCCCAACACAGGTCGGTGTCCACACACCCTTTGGCCCTGCCTCCCTCCAGTCTGGTTTTGGGGATGCTGCAGGTGACTGGGACCGGCCTGATGGCAGCTCGGGCTGTGGCAAGGGCGGTCTCATCCCTTGGTGAGAAACCCACCAAGGTAAAGTCCCTGGGGGCACAAGCACAACTGGTTTTGTGTGATGGGGGGCCCGTGGGGTGTCAGGGTGCTGGGGGAGGCAGCAAGGCAACCACGCGTGCCCAGCAGTGGAAAGCCAGCTCTGTTGGAGCCGGGCAGTTTTGCTACTGATTTCAGCAGAGCTGGGATTTCGGCGCTGATGGTACACGCTCCTATCTTACAGGAGCTCAGTTGCTCTTGGAGGCGAGTGTCCTACCCTGGTTTGGAGTAAAAAATTTGGGGACGGGAGATAGCAGACAAAGCACAGAGCACTGGTGAAACAGAGCTCTGTTCTTCCATCTTTACACAAACAAAAGTCCCATTGAAAGCAGCAAGACATTGAGTCCTCTGATTGAAATATATATAAATACGTATAAAAATTTGATGTATTACAGTTTCAGCTCTATGCTTTCCCTTGATTTTAATTGTCTTTGTGGAGTTCAAATACAGAGTGTTCCTTCACCGTTTATTTTCAAAGCCTTTTTTTGACTTTCATACTTAAACTTATTTAAGGCCCTTAGATTTTTCTCCCAGCTGTGGAACGCAAAGACAGAGAGGTATAGAAAAGTCAAAGACTCTTTTACAATACTGGAACCTTTAAAGAGCATCCTTGAAATATAGGGGAAAACCACAATAAATAATGCTTAAATTTTTTAAAGGAATTTATCTTTTTGAGTGAAGCCTTTTTCCATTTTAAGAGTATGAAATAATTAAAGTCTGTGCATGCATAACTATGCTTTGTCTCTACACCTGCAAGTATTGTGTGGGTTTTTTTCTCACTTTTGCTCCTGTTTTATCTCCCTTAGGTTACCAGTTGGATACTGCTTCCCAAGCAGGTGCCCTTGGAAAGGAGAAATGCCTGAGCTTATGCCAGAATCACTGTCCTGGTTCTTCAAAACCAGGTTTCCAATATGTGCAGCACACGCTGTGCCCAGGCAGGTGACTATCTCAGGGCTTTCATCCAGCAAGGGTGGGTGTTGCGCTCCGGGGTTTTGTTTCCATCCTTCCCTGTAGCTGATGTGGCTGCTTTGAGTTTTCTTTGCTTGTCGCTGGGAGAAAACAACCAGGTTTGTGCATTCGGGCAGATTTGTGCAGAAACAAGCAGCGTGTATTCAGGTGCCTCTCGGACATCTAAGCATCCCTGGACGACTGAAGCTCTTGTTAATGGGGCTGCAGTCCTGGTCTCAGCCCACCCCTTTGCAGGTCCGAGGAGCCCAAGGTCCCTGGACCCACTTGTCAAGTGCAGCTGGCAGAGGCAGATTGCAGATGCAACAGCTTGTGCAGCAGTTTTTGGGCTCTATTTTGATATCTGAGATCAGGGGTGGCTCCTGGGAGCCCTTTGAGGACTGTGAGGTGTGGGGTGAGGACAGCAACCGTGGGCCATGACCACTAGCGAGCTCTGGCAGCCTGGAGTTCATCTACCCTCTGTAACCTATATTGCTGTAAAATGCTGATTCACTGAAACTCTTTGCAGACATTTGCCTGTTTCAGCAACCATTTGCTTCAGAGTGACCAGTGGCAAGAGTGCTCAGCCCTAACCTGTATCATGCAGACCATGATTTCGCCCTCCAGACTCCACACCCAGGTAAGGCTTTTGCTCGTTCTCCTGAATGCCTCAAGAACTTTGGATGGGCCTGACCTCATCCTGGGTGGGGATGGGCAACGTCTGAAACTACACATTTCTTTCCCCCCCTCAGAAAGCAAAGTTTTATTTCTTTATTTTTCATAGAGTAAGTTGGAGAACCAAAGTGAGAATTTTTATATTGCAAAACTTGGTTCAATGTGTCACATTTCCCCTGTACTGTTCTTCCTCCTCCAAAAGCCTCTTTCTCTGTAGCTCTTCAGAGGACTCGTATTAATATCGCTGTCTGTGCTGAATTTGGAAGCTCAATGCCTAGAGAAGAAGGCAGGGAAGGAGGCCATGTTCCCCCAGGATGGACACAAAGCAGGCTGGCACTGGGGCCACCCAGCCTTGTGGTGTGGACTCTTTCCTGAAATGCTTTTCAAATGCTGGCAGCTTTGTGTGCTAGCTCTGGTAGGAGCAGCTGGGTTTGCTTTTTCAAGAGTAAAGCAAGCCACTAGCAACCCTGGGAGGAGTCTCTTAAATATCAAGGTGTGGGGGTATCAATCAGACAACCTAGGGAGCATGGAGGTCATCCTGGAGGGCCAGCTCTGATGCCAGTTGTTCACAGCCCCTCCTCACCCTGGATTTTCTTCCCATGGAGGAAGCTCTTCTAGCTGAAGCTGAGGAGGACAGCTTTCCACTTAGAAAGCTTGGGGCATCCCAAGGAGCTGCTTGGGGCCTCCTGCCAGCAGCTGTGTAGCCTCCAGGTCATACACCGCTGACTTTATTGGGTGTCTCTCCTCAAGCTTGGAAGCATTGCCAGGGATGCTGTGTTTGTAAAACACCCTGGTAATACACCTGGGGAGAGGGATGAGTTAATTTCTTCTTCCTTTATTTTCTCTGGATGATGCATTTATTCATGCAGCGTAATTAGTGGGGGTGCATGCAGGTGTCTGCCATCTGGAGCATGGCCAATTAAGTCAGGAGACTAAAAAAATGGGCTTGGAGGCTTGCAGAGGGTGTGAGAGGGAAAGGCGTGCTGGCTGGGAATAGCACCCCAAAAAAGAGTCCTGTTGCCACCTTGCTCGTGGGCAGCCGTCCCCTCAAAGGGACTGTGCAGCATGGGGACATAAATCTCAGCCTTACCCAGAGTCTTCCTTGCCTCACACAAACATGCCATTGCAGCGGCAGTTTAACCCACTGCATGGGGAGAGGTAGTGGAAGGAGATGAAGGGTGGTGGGCACCACGGCAGAGTGGAGGAGTTTGCCCCTGCTTATGGAGTGGATGCTTTTTCCAGCCCCCCTGTGTCAGGGCAGTGGGACTTGGCTGCTTGTCACCACCGTTAAGTTTTGATCCCACTGGGCAAATCCAGCAGACTTTGAGAGAAACTCAGGAGTCTCAAAGTTAATTATATATTCTCAGCAGATTTATGAAGAGGCTCATTCAGGCAAGGAGGGTGGGCCCAGACAGGGGTCCACCAAGGGGACCACGCTTGTAGCTCAGTCCAGCTGATGCCGGTCTGGCATCTTGCCCATGCATATGTCACCAGAAGCAGAGGGTAGGAGCTGGTTATTGCTGGGATGGTGAGAGTTGTTGGGGAACAGATGCAAATCTGTAGAAACACAGGCTCCATTAATTTCACTGCTTTGTAAATGAGGGTGGGGGAGAAGGGGGAAGAGCAGTCATTACTAGGATGCTTGTGATTATTAGGACAAATCCACTAGAGCTATGAAATTAGTATGCTTAAGTGTGCTAAGTCTCTGGATGTTCTTATTCAGAAGTCACTTTTTTTACTATCAGATCTTTTGCTAAATTGTTAAAAAATAATTAGAGGGGCCCAGCTAGAGCTCAGGGTGGCCAACCATGTGAATAGGACTACGTGAGCAGGAGCTTATCAGGTAAAAGCTGAAGAAGTAGAATGAAAATCTCAGGTCAAAAGAAAGCGTTTCCAGAGCCCAGGAAGGGAGAGAAGCTGAATGTTCTGCCCATGTATGAAATAGATCTCTCCAGCTAGATTTTTTTCAGAGGGATTACTCTGAAGGGGCTGTTGTAACTTTATTTCTTAAGCATATCAGAGAGGCCCTTCTAAGATAGTACTTACATTCCCACTCCCTTTTGTGACAGTTGCAGGTTCTCAGCAATGCTTGTTATGAAGTCTTGTTCTCAAGTGCATTTAAAAAAAAACAGAGCCACACTTAGCCATCTTTTCTATGGGGACTTGATAGATTTTCTGCATATGTTATACAACTCCTTGCATCTCATGAGCAGCTCAAGTATTTTCTATTAAAAAATGGCACAAACCCACTTCCTAAATCAGTTTGAGACATGCCATTGAAGGGACCAATAAAATGTTTGTTCTTTACTTTTTTTAAACAAGTAAACATGTCCTGCTCCTGCAAATGCAGGCCATTCAGCTATGCCTAGACTGTAGGCTGCAGAACAAGATAGGGAACCCATTTGGCTCTTTGAGATGGGTATTGAGGTGCCTGCTCACAAGAGAGTGATGGTCCCAGCAGGATGAATGAGCAGCTGCTGGACTCTGTGCTCTGGTGGGAAGGCTGTTACTGGCCCTCCAGCTAGCTCATTTACAGCTGCGAGCTGCAATGTGGACTATCAGACACACAGTGGCTTTAAAACGGAGGAGAGATCTGAGCTGTAATTTTCCACCAGGAATGCAGGTCTTTTCCCGCATCACTTTAAGTTAGGATCGTTCATAATCGTTCGTGTAGCAGCACATTTGAGATTGGGCTCCCTTGGGTGCACTACTGCACAGCCTCATATTAAAGGTACCCTCTGCCTTGAGAAACTGCTCCCATAAACATATAAGGTGAAGGATGAGGGAGGGAAGGAAGGGCCCATCATGTAGCTGGTGGGCCTGGGTACTGGAGGCAGGGATAGCAGCAGGGATTTCCTGAGTCCCAGCCCAATGTCTTTGCTAGCATTGCCCTCCTGCAGAGCCCCCCGTCTCAGTGTAGTTCAGCCAGTGGTGGCAGATGCAGGAGCTCTTGCTCAGCCCCTTGCTGGAGGGAAGTTGTTCTTTCTGCAGCGCTTCGGTGCTCAGGAAGAAGGGGCCGACTTGCTAATTGGAGAGCGTGGCTTTTGCTGACGAATGCGTCTCGGGAGCTGCTCAGCCGATGGTGCTTGCTTCCCTCAGTCAATCCAAAGCAACATAAAATACCGTGCCAAACTCTGCCAAAACATTGCACGTCTGCCAGGCGTTATAATTAGAAGTAATCAGGCCCTGGAGGGGTTTTGCTGCCTGCAGCATAGTGTGCTGCAGAAGACGCTGCTATCCAGGCCAGCTCCACATTTGGGGCACTGCTATGCTGCCAGTGCAGCTGAAGTTAACCCTTGAGTGTAACATTGTCCAGGCAGTGATATTGCTGTAGAGCTGCACAGGCTGGGCAAGCAGGCAGTGAATCCAATCGCTTGTGCAGGTGCTGCCTGTGCTGCACTGCATTTGATATCTTGCCATAATGCCTGATGTGAGACTCCATGGGCATATTTTGGTGCGTTAAAGTAATGTGTGTAGGAAGCACCGCAGTCAATCCCAAAGGGTTGAAAGCAACAGGCTGTGCAAGGCAGAGCAAACCTGTCATGTGAGGAAAAGCTGTTTTGATATAAGACCCTTTGGTGCTTCTGGTCCCATATGCAGCAAGCCTGTGGCTCCTCTGGTCTCTTGTTTGCTGGATGAGCACGTGCTGGCCTCATTATGTGGCACAATTGTGACTGCTGGCAGAGCTCTTGCTGACTTTGATAAATGATGTACTGAAACCTGACTGCTATTCATCCATAAACTTTCATGGTAAAAAGGTGTGATTTTCAATTCTTAGACATCTTTCTGCATCCATACAGGAAGAAAAAAAATCTGGGAGTTGATCGTCCATAACTCCTGAAACAAATCAGGAGTCTTCCTCCTGTATGAAGTGTAGGAAACTCCCACAGTAAAAGTGCTGTAGGAATACAGTCAGAGTCCCTTGGGCCTTACTTGGCAAGCGGTGGGCTGCAGAAACGCTTCTGAGCCATCTACTGCCTCTTGGAATAGGAAGGGGGATTTAAACAGGACCCATGAAGATGTCTCCTTTGCACTTCCATTTCCAAGCTAGTGCTCCTGTCATGCCATCTCAACCTCCTTACCTATTTGTTTCTTTTTTCCTTCATACCCGTATCTCTGAAACTGTTTGGACAATTAGCTATTTGCTGTCACCTTTGGTCCTTTTTCTTAAAATTCGGAATGTTAAATACTTGCAAGTACTCATGCGTTGCTCCTTCTCATCTTTGCCTCACTCTGATGGCTTTTCTTAGGTTTGTCTCACACTTAGATCCATCTGCTTTGTAATACTTGAATACAGCTAATAAGCAGTATGATTTTTATCCGAACTGTTGTAAGCCATTATTATTTATTTTTACCACTCCTACTCTAATTTTTGAGCTAATAGTAATGATGCTATAGTTATAATTGAGTTCTAGTTTGTACATAAGGCTGGGCTTCATAATACTTTTGTATGAAAAATACAATTTGTCCTATACAAAATTTGCAACATTTACTCACTAAGTAGAAACAGGACTTTTTTTTGAGAATTTGCAAGTATATCCTTTAATTAGCTTGGAGTTAAAATTAGTTATAGGTTTGTCCCTTTAAGTAAGTTAGTACTTGGGTCAAATATTTCACTCTGAATACTCTTGGTATCAGAGTAGCACAGATACCTCACACTCTCTGTATAATAAAAACGAAATCTTGGGCCCAGGTAACACTGAAAAATATTAGGTTGTATATATCCTAATTATTAACAATTGCATTTAATTACTGTAATTAAGCAGGTTAAATACGGTCAAGTCAGCAGCTTAGATAAGTCTTAGGTGAGGCCATTTGAGATGTCAAAACTAAAGTCACCTCCTGCCGTCCTGCCTGTACAGCTAACTGGTGTGACACAATTCAAACCTCTGTAACGAGGAAAATCTGTGTGCAAGCAGGGACCCTTGCACCCAGGGCTGCGTGGCAGATTACGTGAGGCAGCCCTGTTGCTCTGGGAAGCTTTGTGGCTGCACGCTGGCATGGGGGCTTATCCTCAGCCCTGCTTGTGCATTGGTACCCCATGGTGAGGGACATCACAGCAGGGGCTGAGCAAAGCATTATGTGCCCGAGGAGGGCTGCCCCAAAGGCCTGAATGGAGAGGTTGCAAGACAGCCGTCACACCATGCGCACAGGGCTGTGGGTAGGTAGTTGGGTACCCAACCAGGCTGCCAGAGGCACTTCTGCTTCACATTCGTAGCTTGTGGCTACCATTGGGTTGGGCTTTTCTTGATGGCCATCCCTGAAGGTGCTTTCCTGGACTGTGCAAGACTTGGACTCTGTTTTCTCCTCCACCTCTGAGCAACTGAATTCCCATCTCCCACTTCCAAGATGGGACTCTTCCTTACCCTGCTGAAAGCTAGTCCTCCAGCCAAACTTGTCTGGCTTTACACAAATACTGCCATATTCCCTGTGACCCACAGGAAAAAAAACAAGTTCCTAGTCTGAGGATTAAGATGTTCTTCCATCCAAGGCAAAGTGGGCTGGGGTTGTTGGTTTCACTCCCTGTTCCTGCAGGTGGTTACATATTTCATATCAAGTATTCACAGAAACAAGGGCTGGAGCCCCATTTCTGTGCTGTCACTGTCTTGAGGAATGTAAAGGGTTTCCGTGCTGAGGGGTGCAGCTTCAAGAGATGATGGGGGAGCTCAGCCTGCTGGGAAGCTGTGTGCTCAGCTCCCAGGGGCTGGGCATGGCATTGAGACCACCCCCATCCACCAAATGTGTCCTCTGAAGGACAGCAATATCAGGTAAAAAGGTACAGGCATTGCTGCTCTCGCACTGGAGTCTACACGGACTTCCCTTGATGCCTGAGGAATGCCAGAGATGAATGTGCAAACTGTTGCTCTAAGGTGATTGGTGTGAAATGTAAAAAGATTAGTAAAATTAGTTTGTAAGACAAATTAATGTTGACCTTTAAAATGGTGGGTTGTAATCAGCAGCAAAAAGGCAAGGCTTGCCAGAGACAGATGTTGATTGGATAAAACTATCACAAGATAAATGAGGAATGATTTGGAGAGCCCATGCAAAGCCTGGGCCAGAGATCACATTGTCATGTGGAGATGCTGCTGGCCAGAAAGGTGATGGCTCTGTACCAATGGGTCACTTGCTGTGTCGCTGAGCCACTCTGGTTTGCACTGTGTGCCTGTGTATGTTGTTGTTGTAGCCATCAGGTGAGCTACCATTTGTGTAAAATCATAATAACGTTAACAACAATAGTTGAGATGTTGTTTTATGTGATGAAGGGTGCATAACTCAATGATCCTTGTGTAGGTCATCATCTGATCCAACCATAGGTCTCGCTGTATAAATTGATCTGTAAGTCTCTCAGAGCTTTAGGTGCTGCATGCTAAGATTTATTCTTGAGAAATGTCCCAATCCTGCAGCGTGAGGAGGTGACTGACATGGCTGTGTGCAGAGCTGGCCTTGACTTTGGGAGCAGGGATGCTGACCTTGCTGTGGCCAGGGAGGGAGAGGAGCTCTGCTGTAGGCAGTACAGTGACCTTCTCTTCCCTGCCTTTTCTTTAGTGGCTGTGTGAACTCATTCAAACTGTTTTCCCAGTTAAACTGAAAACGAAGAACTAATATCAATAATACTAATAATCTAGAAGCATTGTAATTACTTCTCCTGCTCTTCCTGGAAGTTAGGAGTCTTGCCAGCCATGTTTACCTCAAAGCATTCAGATTTCTTCTTTTGCTGCTCAGTAAAAGTGAACAGACAACCATATCTCTGTGTTGGTGTGACAGTGCAATGAGAAAATTGTATCTTTAAATACCAACTTAATCTAATCTGGGACAAAAACAATAAAAGGCTTTAATTATAATTGCACAGTGCCTGCAGGCTGTCACCAGAGGGCAGAGACAAGGTTGTTCATTGCCACGTGTGGATAGTTTAGAAATTAAATCCCCTTTTCACAAAGGCAATAAATTCTGCTCTTGCTTGTGTCCTTTCCAAATATTTCAGCTCTGTAACCAGATATCTCATTTCATCAGCATCTGTCAGAGACTTTCTCTTGCTTCTGTCAAGCTAGGTACAAAGGGGCAAGGAGAAATGTCTTTATAATACTATACACGCCTGACTTTGTAACATCACAGCTTACATGAAATACTAGCTGTAAATATGAACAGGAGACTAACTTTTCCTTCACAGGGATTTTTCCACTGTTTTGTACTTGCAGTGCGCACGCTCTGCAGATGCATCTCACCCTGGGTACCCACAGCAAGTACAGGGGGAGTCTAGTGGGAATGCATCTTCGATCAAGAGCTGCTCCCATATGGTACACGTAGAAAACCATGCTGTGGTTTCAACTTAGAAGAATAAAGGTTTTAAAGCCCAAACCAGTGAGGTACAATTTGTACACTGCCTTCCCTATGTAGGGAAGGCAGATTCTGAGAACTCCTCTATTTTCCATTTCCTAAGTTGGAAAGACAGCGAGGGTTTTGAGAGCGTCAGTGGCAGCCTATGAATTCGTTTTTGTTCTGGTGAATATTGTGAGGTTTACAGCAGCAGGAAACCCGCTCAGTCTTAGACACTGAAGCAAGGCACATCAACCTTGAGAAACCCCACCCTGGCAGAGCCCTGGCAGCAACTGGTAGTCGTTGACTCGAAATGGCTCTGTCAGCATTTCTGCTTGAGGACTAGCGCATGGAAAATCCTAGTACAGGGCGAATGGGCAGAGGTGCCACAGGCTCACTGTTTTAAAGAGAAATGCCCTCTGCCATGAAACAGGCACTCTCTGGAACAAGAGTCAGGACACCTGAAGTCTCTAGGTTTCCTGCAAATACCAGGGACCTGTTAGCAGCATGGGTACCTGGGGGGAGGGAGGTGTGCTCAGGTGTCTGCTTTTCTGTGGCTGTGTACCTCCTTGCTGTAATCTATAAGCAACTTGGTTTTGTGTAGGAAGAGGTTTTTTAAAAGTCCTTGCAATCCTCCCTGGCTGTTTCCTGGATGGTTAAACGGCATACAAACATCTAAGGACTTTGCACCTTGGGCAGTCTGAAGGTCCTGCATCAGATGATGCCAGGCAGAAAACATGTACAAAGAGAGCAGGATTACATACAGGATCTGAACGGTGCTCACAGCCTTGCAAGGAACAAGGCAGGCTGACTCCTAAGGACAGCATGGGAGTAAAGAGGAATGCATGAATCCTTGAGCACAGATTAAGTAAATATAATTTATTTTACTTTCTGTCTTTGCATATAATGAAACACTCAGGTCTGTTTGTTTCCCTGTCTGAAGAGGGAAAAATGATTGGAGAAATCCATAGGTTGGGAAGGATTTGTCCTATGTCTGAAGTCCAGGGGTATAGTGATGCAGAAAGATGCTGGATGCTGTTTGCAGTGTACTAGGTTTGCAGTATTCCCAGATCTTAAAATCCACTCCTCTGCACAGTGAAAACAAAGAAGTTAAGCTGAAATTGAGCAGTGTCCTAAATGTGACATGGAGGTCTCGGAGGAGGCTAAGTGGGTATGCAGAAAGCAGATTCAGCATCACCGATGTCAACCATGTTGTTACAGATGTCTGATCAGCGTTTTTTGCCATCGAGTTCCTTTTTGGCAGGTTTGATGATGAGCAAATGCATCAGGAAGGACAGAAGCTCAGTGTGTGCAGAAGCTCAATGCATGTAGGAGTTTGGCTGGAAGGCACTGAAGCAAAAGGAGCGAGGGAGCTGTGGCTCTTTCAGCACGTCTGGTTCTAAGGAGCTACTGCTGCAGGATGCACTGAGGATTTGAGAAGAAACAGCATTACATGCACTCTTGCAGTTCAGGTACTGATGTTTCCCTCTCCTTCCTCTCCCCACACTGCTGCTGCCCACGGTGCCCACGCATCACGGGGAGGGGTGTGTGTTTTCCCAGGGACGCTTCTTTGCTACCAGCTTCCAGACAACTCCATGGAGAGGAGTTGCTCCTAAAGTAAAATGCAGAGGCTTGATCTTGCTCTCTGCTTTCCACCGATGGTGTTGTTTAGATAGCTCATATGATGAGGGATCAGATAGTTATGTTTCCAATCTTAAATTTGTGATCAAGAATAGAATGAAAGATATAGGGAAGCAGACTTGCTCTTTTACCCATCCCCTTTTTTGGTCTCCTAAGGACTTCATCAGAATCCAATCTCTCCCCACCTTGCACCAGGATATCTTATTCTTTAATTAGAAAAACATTTATGCACTAGCTCAGGCAATAGAACAAGGGAAGGGAGAAGAGGCCTGTCAAAGCATGTTACCAATATATTGTAGGGTTTTGTTATTTTGTCCTACTGGCTAATGTTCAGACTCTGCATTTATTGTTTTTACATCTTGAACTTTAAATTTTTGTAAGATAATCAGACTATAACATCTGATCACACTTAGACGCCTGTAGTTTTAGTTTAGTTTCATGGTCATGATATTGAATCACCTTGAAATAGAGGCAAGATAGTTTGACTGCAGTAACTATTTATTTCCATGCTCAGCCAGGCTTGTGTCATTTCTCTGTGCATCTTTCATGCTGATTGTCTAATGCTTAGATTTTGGATTATTGAAATGTCTGTAGTCTTTTACCCCAAAATGCTGTTTTGGACTGTCTCCCTTCAACTATACCTTAGCACAGCTTTGGTTTGGGAAAAGCTGTGTTATGCAGAACAGTGCTGCCAGGCTGCATAATAAACTGCAAGAAGACTGAGAAATGCTGCTTATTTTTCTCTGGGGTTGCTGCTTTGTTTCTTAATTTATTAGAACTGAGGCCAGTTTTTCACCTCATGATTAGGGAGGCTGAATTCTTGACCCGGCTTGCTGCTCCCACCCTCCTGGGACACCTGGTGCTTCCAGAAAGTCTCTATCTGTTTCAAAGGTGATCAAGAGAGGTAGGCAGCAGATGGCTGCTGCCAGTGAAGTTGGTTTGTGCCACATACCACTAAACAACCTGGTTCGGTGTCTATAAATGATCTATTTGGTCTGCTGTTCATCACTTCAGTGCGATGGCTTAACTGGAGTTAAGCCTTCACTCAGCAAGGGAAGAAGGAAACACTTTTAATCAGAAGCAGGAATCATTGGGCCAGCTTGCCAAATCAGATTAGGAGAAGTTTATATGACCATTGTAAGGATTTATCATAAAGTGCCTGGACATAGGAGACATCATTACATAAATAAGATATCCCCCGATTTTTAAATTATTTTGGCCTGCAAGAATGAAAAGCATTTGAAAGGCCAGATCCTTTGTAGTGCTGAATATCCTCAACTCCAGTTGCACTCCTTGAAATCCAACATGCTCGGCACCTTCCTGGGAGGTTCATCTGGTAACGGCCCCATGCTGCCCTCCCTCCCAGTGAGCAGCCTCTACCACCCCAAGGATGGAAATTAAAAGAGCAACCTGACTCCATTGAGAACCGCAAGACATTCCTTGTATGTGAAATTACTTCATATTCAAGATTTCTACATAGCTGTGCTGCCACTTACAGAAACATGTTTTCACAGCTTAAATGCGTTAACCCCTACCAGACCTCAGGTCTCTATGTAGGATTTGACATGTCTTCAGGAGATCTTCAGGACCCGCACAGGAATCTATGTGAACTAAGCAGCAAGAGGAAGAAAAAAAAGCCACTCCTGGAAATTAAAAAATAACTGAATTTAGATCAAACACATGGAAAGTCTGGCTTTTGCCCTAAAAGGTTAATCACTATTTGGAATTTTTTGCCATGGAGATTCCTTGTGTAATTATTGAAAGGCAAGATCAAAACCCAACATCATCTTTTGAGTGCCAGTGTCATGCCTGCATAAAAACAAGCTAGATCAGCCCTAATGATATTTGCTCCCAGACGCGCTGCTGAATCTCTGGCTATGTTTGGGATAGGAAGGAATTTCCTCATGTGGTGAATTGGCAAAGCCTTGGGGTTTGTCTTGTTCTCATGCATTGCTCAAGGACCATTTTTTGGAGTCTTATTTCACATTCTTTGACTTTCTGCAGCCTTGTGATCAGAGCCGAACATTCGCCTTTTCCCATCACTGGGCCCTGTTTTGTTTCTAAAGATTTCCTCTGCTTTACCAAACAGGTATGGATGGATCTGATTTTTCTGCATTACAAAGATACTCTAGCAATAGCAAAAATAATCCAGATTATTGCCCACCTGGAAATAAGATGCAGGGAAAGGAAGAGGGCAAAGGGAATAATAAGCTGCTCAGTCAGTTACAGCCTTCAACTCCACTCTCTAGAAAACAAATGGATTGCAGGATGCTGCAGCATGCAGAAGTATGGTCAAAGCACATGTTGTATTGGGGCAGCACTACCTGTAAGGAGCAACCTCTCTGCTTTCGTGTGTGACTAGATCATTGGCAGGCCTAGTATGAAGCAAAGGAAGTAATTACAAAACCTCACAGTTAATGGCAAAATTCCTTTGTTATTCCCTTTCTGTTATGTTTATGAAAATGGTCTGTAGGTCTGGTAGATACTTACAGCACACTTGATTAGTCTTGTTATTTCAGGCACGTTACTTCCAGATCTTTATGGACAGCCCCAGTGCTTTCTTTTGGTGTTCTTGGTAACCTGCGTGTACTTCAGCTTTGCTTGAAGCCAACAGGAGACTTTGCACTGGACTTACAGAGAGCAAGCTTTAACTTAGGTCAAGTAGAGCCAACAATTAGATCCAATAACAACTACTTGATCCGATGTTTCTCTAGCTGTTTTCTCTGTTCTGCAGAAGGTAAGCTTATTTTAAATAATAGTCCCTAGCTTAGTATATACCTCTGTCACGTTTAGCCCCCAGGTTTTGAAACCCATCAAGACTAGACAGCTGCGTGAAGGTTGTCTTGTGAGCACATGAGCAAACTGAAAATTGGAGCTCAAAGAGAAGGGCAAATCGAATCATTCCTCCAAAAGGGATATTCACTTCAGCATGTTGTAACTGTAAGCAATGTTTGCAGTTTAATACCTAATTCCATTAGTTATAGTTAAACTGGTCCATTCTGAGGGTGCCAGGGGAGTTTTCCCAGACACGGCACTGCTGTCCTCCCTTCCCTATATTGCCTTGGCAGTGCATGTCTGGTTTAAGATCTTCCTCATTGTTCATGGGCTGCCCCATGGATCAGAGGCTGCTGAGGATGCTCGTGTGAGGCAATAGCCCCCACGTGCATCCAGCAGGCATGACCCCAACTATGCGACCAACAAAGTGCTCATTGCTGCCATCAGCTCCACCACCACCCGGCGTGCAAAGCTTAAAGGGCTCTTTGACAGGCCCCAGCCGATCGCACTGAAATCCCTTTCATTTAGCTCTGCTCTGCCCCTGTCCTTCTGCTGCTGAAATCAATAGCAAAAGTCCTTTGCCTTCAGTCGTGCTGGAGTACATGTCCTGCCTGGCCAAAAAAAGAGGAGTTAGCTGCGATGGTGCATAAAAGGCAAGTGAAAAGGCAGGAGCTACTGCTCCTTCCATTGTTATTTTATTATTGTACATCATTTATTATAACTGTTATTTCACTCCTAATTGCTGTTCATCTGAGGAACGCGCATGGAACACACTTCCTATTTGGAACTGACAGAGAAGGAGCATCTCAAAAAATCCCTGAGGATTTTTGAGATCACAAGTACTAGAAAGATAACAAAATTAGCACACATAATTCCCCTTGCCTGCTGACAAGGTTAGCAACAACCGTTTTTTCTGAGAGCTTGTTTTGTCTCCTCTACCAAAGAATTCAGATTGGCAAGTGCTAGGTCTGATTTATTATTGTTTTTCTTATGGAGAGGGTGGTGAAATTAGAAACAAATTACATGAAAACATCATAAATTATAAAGGCTGGATACTGAGGAAAATTAATAAAAAAACCTATTTTTTTTTCTTCATCATTAACTTGAAGTGTAACCTGAAGACCATCCCTAACTGACTCCTATCTAATACATCCACCCTCTAACTTGAGTTGGAGGATGGTTTAAGCAGCTCTACTGGGAGGTGAACGATGAAGCCCAAGCCCGGTGAAACTGCACAGCGATTAGACTGAGTGTGGTCTGTAATATGGCTGTTGGTGGCCGAGCCAAGCTGTCTGTCCTCAGACGAGTTCCTCTTGAGTTACGGTAACTCAAGCATTCTGTCTTTTAGATGCCAGGTCTCAGCTATTCCTGGAATTAAATTCTAGGCTAGTAGCATGCGTTTTAATAGAAAAACATCTATTTGATCTCCAATTTTTTCATTCTCATAAAGAAACGTTAATTTCTCTAATTTCTGTTGATTTTTTCCCATGCACCCCCTGCTTCTCCCACACGTTCTGGCTTGTGACAGAGGCACTTTTGTGATGAAAGAAAGTAGCACCTATTTATGGGAAGAGGCCGGCACAGTCTGGATGCTTCAGAGGATCATCTTGTAAGTAGCTTGTCTTTATTGTCTCATGGTACGAACATGAGTCGCCGTCCTTGTTAATCTGGTTGATTCAAGAGTTAGGAATGGTGTGCAATAATATTGATGGGTTATCCCCAGGGCTGCAGAATGAGAATACCCATTAGTTATATTTGAAAATCTCAGTTACTTATGTTCTCAGGAAAAGCTCCTAATTTTCTCAGCTATTTCTGTATATTCAGCATAAAAGGATTGCATAATGGGCCCAGTGACTCCCGCAACTATTGTTTACAATCTGTCAGCTAATCCTTTCTGTGAGTCAGGCGGTGCCTACTGGGTTGGGCATTTGACTGGGATTAGAAACTCATTATTATGATGATGCATATTGCAGCGCTGCCTGGAGGCCTCAGCAGGATTACGGCCACATTGTGCTAGACAGTGTGCAAACCTATAGCTTGTAGCCTATTGTTAGAGCACCTTCGCTCTAATTCTGCATTTGACCCCATTTCTCCTAGTGGCCCTTGGGTAAGACATCTAATCCTGCTCTGTTTCCATATCTTTTCGTGGGAGATGATAATTCATTTCCTAGCGTCAATCAATGCTTGGCATAACCTGCTTTTGGAGGAGAATGCCAGGATGATGTCACCCAAAGGCCACAGGGAAATACTGCAGCGCAAGTGGGAAATAGCAGTTCCTCTGCTCGAGTACCTCTGCTATTCAGTGAAGTAGGTTTTGCAATGGGAATTTGTGCCCTTTCCAGCAGTGCTGAAGGGCACCTGAAGAATACGCAAGGTGAAAAACGCAGCAAGTCTTGAGTTGCGCCAACACTGTTTGCAGCCGTGGAGTCGCTCGCTGAGCCAGGGGCACAGTAAGTGGCTTTAGAGTCTTCCTTCTCCCCTCTCTGTGCTGCACATGGCTCCCGTCCTAGTGCGGGGCCCATGTGGGGTAGTAGGCAGACTGTCCTCCTCCTCCTCCTCCTCCTCCTTTCAGGCTGTGGACATTCCTGCTGCTGTTATTCCAGTTTCATGCCAAAAGAAAGCTTGCTGGGTCCAGCTACCATCACACCTTGTTTGTACTCCATCTCTTCGCTGCCACGGCCACACATCCATGTCTACAGTTAACCCTGAGCCTTGTCTACACCTGCCGTTCACTCACTGCCAGCTACTGCCCTACGATACTGCTCAAGTGTGAACCTTGACAGGGATAAGCTGTCTTTCCATGCCGTTTCAGGTCAGGGTGAGCTTGACTGGATTTTATCTCCCCATAGAAATGGTACCCCTTCTTGTCTGTCCTGGGCGCTTTACTGAGGTGGCCATACCAATAGCTTGGAAAAATGGGGTTGAGCCATGTCCAGATGAGCCCTTTGGGGGTTGCCTGCTGCCCCATTTCCCTTGCTGGGAAAAGTGCTGCTAAGTGAGACCATGCTGCAAGATGCTCCTAAAGAAGAACGAAGATGTCTGAGAGATAAAGGTGACATGCGTAGTAAAAACCATGCTCATCACAGCCATAAGTCCTTTGAGATACCTGTGTGCTTGTTTTTATGCTGAAGGCAAATGGAGCAGAGCTTAAGTTTCAGTTTAAAAGTCTGGTCATTCTAATGCTGCATCCCATATCCCTCAAAGACAGGAGCAAAGATGGTTCTTGCCGAGAAGCTCCCGAACAGCTTCAGCTTCATCTCCCTCTTTACTAAGCCCAGATCCCTTCTCTAGAAGCTAATAACAATGTGCTGGCATCACAGCCATGGCAGGCTGGAGCTGGCACACACAGGGCTATCCTGTTTTGTGAACTTTTTTGTCTCATGGGAGATTTGCAGCTTAAACCACTCACTTGGTCTGTGCCTCCTTATTTGAGACTGACCAGTCTGAATCACTTTCGATAAACTATCAGTAGGAGTCTCAAACATAGATGAGTTCCTATCAGTTTAATTAAAGTAGATCACTGGATAGAGAAACCCTGTGAAATGCTCCCATTAAGGAGAAAGCTACACCGTAAGTGCTCCCCTGAGTAATTGCCAGAGGCTGCTATCAGCAATGGCTGATATCACAGGGCACTGAAGAGCTTAACTTGAAACTCGGACCTCAACACACACCAAAGAACAGTTGAGGCACGAGTGACTAAGGACTAATTGTGTCCTCTATATTGTGAGAGTAACTGAAAAGTAAATAGAGGAGCCACCATAAAGCGGTCTGAGACACAGGTCTGTAGGAAAGTGGGCTTCATTAATTTTCTTGTACGAGGGACAGCCTGTTTGATGTGGCCAAGGTTTTTACATACTATTTTTATGCTATTATAGGCACACAGTTAGTCAGTAAAAACTAACTTTGTTAGTTAACTTTGTTAACTAAAGCCAAGTTATATTTAAAGACTTTCTTTACCTGTTCCATTCCAGCTCTGTCCTGCAGTACCTTTTGAGGATGTGGTACCATGTGAATGAGGCTAGATATGAGAAGCTGAAAAGAGACAGTGGGGAGAAGAAAGACATTTAGGGTCGGCATGGAGTTTACTTCATGCTTCTCCTACCCTGGTGAGTTACTGGTGCTGGCCACAGTGGTACGAGCTATACCAGGCCAGCCACCTTTGGGGACTCAAATGCATTTGATAGATGTATCTTCTATCTTCTATACTTTTCGTTTTGTCTTCACAAATTACTGTTTGTAGAAACTAACCACAGATTAGATTAGTGCATCGCTCCCATGGGATGCAGACTTTAGGGTTTAGGCAATGCTCTGTGGCTAACAAGAGCCAACAAGTTTTACCTGAGTCATTCCCCTAGGTGAAACATGCCCTGCTCTGATGATGACAGGAGTGAGCTGAGCATCCTCCCAGGAGACACCAAGTGTCGACACAAGGGCAGTCGTCTCCCATTGTGATTAACCAAGCAGAACTTGCCGTGGAAGAGCCACTGAGGCAATCGATCTTACATTTATCCTAGCGGTGATATCAGGCTGCTGACAAGATTAGAAGTATGACACTTAATGTAGTCTTTGGTAGTGGGGCAAGATTTATATTCTTAGCATAAGCTGCTTAGGAAAAGCTTCTTTTACCTAGTATTTATCACTTGTTACTGATGTTTTATTACATTGATAGCCATCCCAAGAAAATGTTTTAAAGTCCCTGCCTGTTTCATACATAGGCATATTCCCTTCGATGCCAAACATACTTGAAAGAACAAGACTGGAGACAAACTGAGTTAGACCTACTTAGTTACACTGACGTCAACTTAGTGTAGCTCCCTTTTTGACCAATGCAACAGGACCTGATGTGCTTGCTGAGTCGTTGTGTTTCTTCCTATCGGCACTGATGGAAGCTGGATCCAGCGTATGGTGACTGCAGATCTGTGGACCTTACTCAGGAGAAGCTTACACCGAGTCTAGCAGGACCTCTAGCTTGAGCAAGAAATGCTGAATTTGATCCTGTAGTGTAAAACATGCTGAATTTCCTCAAACATGTCTTTGGTTCACTACTTTTTTCCCCCTAGATGAGCCAAGCCAGACACATTCCTTCTAGGTGAAATAGTCTTTTGTTGTTGTTGTTCACAGGCTTCTCGGGTATACAGAAGGATAATGCAGTGTACAGCACCATCACCTAACGGTGCCTGTAATGTGCACTATGCAGAAGAGTCCCCGGGTGTTGTACAATGAAATTCTACAATAATCTTAGTAACGAAGAGCAATTAAGAGCAGCAGTTAACCTATATTTTTCTACCCTAAGTGTCAACATACACCCAGGATTGCAAATACTAGTTGGAAGTGCATCGCACTGTCCAGAGGCATAATTACAGAAAGCTGTAGTTGTCTTTATCACGAAGTTTTAATTAGCAGGACACATTAAATAACCAGCTGATACAGATCTTAATGAATCATTTATAGGCCTACATCGAAGATAATTATATGTAGCTGGTCACACATAATCACTCGCATACGCCTGGGCTTATGTGAAATGGAATATGCATCTTCTTCATGTGAAGTAAAGGTGAAAGATAGGGACGGGAAAAAACTGGGACAACAGCCCACCTTAACCAAACAGCTTGCTCCTGGACCATTGCTGACAAGATTGGGGGGGAAATAAGAATAGCTGGCTTCAAAAGAAATCCACCCTGAGGAAAGACAGGAGCTCTGGGCTCCTGAATTGTTGGCTGGTTTGGTTTTTGGTTTTTTTAAATCAAGGTGATTGTCCCAGGTGGGCACTTTATGTGGTGCTGTTCAGGAATGAGGAGAGGGCAGACGCACACCAGGGATGAGGACGTGGTTTCTGGGGTGCGCTAGGACTCTGGTGTCTGCGAGCCATGTCGCGCTGTCCTTGCTGCAGCTCCCTGGCAGCCTAGCATGCCCTGGATGTGTCCCTTTTTTCTCCAGCCACACTGCCTGTCCTGGAGCACGGAGAGGCTGCTCCACAGCAACCACTGCAGACCCCTGGCAGCCACGTCTCTGCCCCACCAAGGGGAGTTCCCAGCTCTGCGGTTTCACCAGCTTTCTTGCTGCTTAGTATGTCTGGATGAAAAACTGGGAAACACGCCCAAACATCCAATTGCTCCAGGGCTAATTTTTGCTCTGTGTGCTGTTTCAGGGCCAGATTTTCACAGCATTTGTTTGTGACTGCTCCTTGACAGTAAAAAAGAAGTATACGTTGTCTATCTGGCCAAGTGAAGGAGGCATGGGAGCAGCTGGCTGTGAAAGTGTATTTGGTGTTACTGCTGATTTCTGTAGAGCTCAGTAAGTGTATGCACGTAGCGTGGCTGAAGTCACATGAACAAATAAATTGTGATATAAGAGGTGTAATGCATGCCTCTTGCTCCCCTTTGCCTAGAAGACACAGCCGGCTGTAGGCAGGCTGCTCTCATCGATCAGCCATGGCGGCAGGATGGTCTGACTGACGGAGCTTCGCCCGTGAAACTTGTTTTTAGGGGAAGTCTGCCAGGCCCCGGGATGCATATGTCAGGCGCGGTGCCAGTCCCGTTTCTTTCGGCAGGTTTATCCTTCCCACCTGCTGTGCTGAGCTCCCTCGTGTACTTGCATCTTCTCTTCTCCCTGCCCGGTGTGCTGCCTTGGTATGCGTATCAGGTCCTGTAGTTTAGCCTGTATCATTCTGAGCTGTTGGTTTCTTGTCCTGTTTTTTAGCAAGTAATACTTCAATGCCTGATTGTATGTAATACATTATGTCCAAGACACCCCCCCTCCCCAACAAAACAAACTTCCTGCACCAGATAGACATATTTGTCTTTCTTGCAATGTCTGACTTGGCTTACTCTGCTTAGCTGGAGCTCCAGCAGGGGCAAAGCCCGTGTTTGTCTGACTGTGAGGCAAAAGCTAGCAATAAACAAACCATTGCAAATGTGTATGTGAAAAGATTAGGAGCGAAGTATTACCAACCCATGCCATATTGTAATCCAAAGTCCTTTAAAAGCAGCATTGAATAATTTTCTCAATTATCCAGAGTCTGCTGTTAACAGGTTTCCCTGGTTCCCTAGCATCAGACGAGCTCTGCTGATCTCTGCAAAACTTCTTCCAGTTTAAGTACAGAGTCCTTCTTAAAATTAGTGAGCTTTTCAGAGTTAATATGTTAATCTCCTGATGCACCACAGCAGGCGTCTGGAATAGATCTTACTAGTCGGTTTAGGCTGTGCTTCCTTTCAGGGTGGTTAGAGGCGAGGGAGCACTTGTGGCAAGAACTGATGTGGTGCAGGGTTTGACAGCGTCTTTCCACACCTACTTGTTGCTTTTGTGGAGGAGGGAGGAGCAGAGGCTCCCAGTATGGCTCCCAGTGTGGCTTCTTGGCTTCTTCCCTGTTGCAGAGCAGGGTGCGAGCTGCTCCTCCATTTCCCCCAGCGTGCCCGAGGTGGCAGAGGTTTCTTTTGCCACCTTCTCCTGGAAGAAAAGGAGAAACCTAGTGGAAGAGGTTTACTTTCTCTCTCCAAGGCAGAAAATGGTTTTTATGATGTTCAACCCTCCGAGCCTGGAGGCACCTACGCAGAAGAGTGTGCCAAGTGCTCCATCCGACAGGGCAGCCGCTGGGAATACTCACAGCACCGTGTCTGATAGCAGCCAATGTGCTAAAGCTGACAGTCTCTCCGGACGGATGGTTGCAATAACTTTGTGGCTGTCACTGTTTTTATCCTCCCAACACCCACCCTCCCGGGAGATAAGGAATTGCTGTTAGTCATTTTATGGGGAGAAACTGAGCCACGGCATGATGAGGCCACACAGGGAGACAGTGGCAGAGCTGCTCAGCTGTCAGACCCTCCTCTCCTTCCTTATCAGCTCTGCCTGATATGTGTGCCTAGGTAGGATATGGGGAAATGGCTCCTGAGTGACTGTGAAGAGTAGGAAGGAGCCAGGCAAATGGAAAGAGTAGTGCCTGCTCCCAACACCAAAACAAGGCTGCCTGAAAGCCCTCAGTACACTGAATGACGACAGATTTGCTCCAGCACCATGTTTTCAGTGGAGCAGATTTTTTCCCAGTTCTCTCGTTAGACTCTCAGTCTTGGTTTTCCAGCCACCGCCAACACTGTCTGGGCACAGGTCCATGTTTACTCTAGCTCCACAGCCAGAAATATGGTGATCTCTGCTTCATGCTAGTGTGTGGTTGTTCTGAATGCATCAAAATGCGTCATCAAGAGTCACCAGCTACATAAAGCACGGAGCCGTGGCAGGGAAATCAGAGAGTATATAGCACAACACTGAGGAGAGTAACAGCACTGGAAGCCAGAAACTTGTCCAGAAGACTCTGAGGTTTAAAATCAGTTTGTCAGAAGGCCACTTCCTAAAGTAAAGCATTTCTTTTGGAGTGCTGTCTTTTGATTTCTGAGCTGGATCAGGAGTACAATTTATTTTACAAGAAACAATGGTACTAATTACAGCCCAAGACTTTCAGAGCAGCACAGGGGACTCAACCACACATCTTCCATTAATTATCTCTTGGCCAAGTTAACTCTGCAATGATAGCACAAGTAATATGTCACAAGCTCATTTTCTGTCATTAAAATCAGCAGATATGACCCTGATCCTTGCTGGGAGCACATCTTCTCAGTAAGATGCTATTTTATTGCAGGCGCTTTTTGAAGAATGCTGTTTTAATGCCAGGTTGTGCTGAAGCAGAGCCCAGCTCCTGCTTTCTCAGACCTTCTGAAACAGGGAAGAACTAAGAGCCTGTACTAGCCCTCTTATCAGTGCAGAGCCTGGACTAAGCGTGTCTTTGCTGACCACCTTCTCCTCCTCTTGGTACAACAAAGAATTGATCTTAGTTTCAAAAAGCTGCTGTGTAGGTACAGCTGGTAGGTATTAGCACTTCAGTTGTATATTGCTGGAATGCAAATAATTTGGCGGCTGTTGTTTTACTTGCTTGACTCCTTGGTGTATATGCTTAACAAGTTTTGGAAGCAAGTACCCTGGATTCCAAATCCAACATTTTGGGCTCCATGGTGAGGCAGCTTCACCCTGGGAGAGGGTGTCCTCTGCCCCTACAGCCGTGGTCTGGGGTCAGAGTATTGAACCAGGGGTTGCCACTGTTGTCCACCTTCAGAAATTGTTTCAACTTTTGATGCTCCTGTTCCCTCTCCCATCCCTCCATAGAAGCTTTGGGGGCCAAAAATTCTCTATTTCTAGGTGATGTCCAGTGTCTACCTCTATGCATTCAGACCTAGCAATGCATTAACCGCTAGCAATGACAACTTATGCAGCAGCTTGCTCCGCCTGCCAATTCAGTTTGTATCTGAGAAGGAAAAAGCAAAAAAACACTCAGTTTGGAATAACCCCATAACATGTGTGAGATTGCCATTTTAAAAAGAGAGATGGAAAAACCCAGCCACTGGTATTAGCCATATCCTTCTCTTACCCTTCACGAAAAGCAGTGCCGATGAATAGACGTGTGCATCCCTCAGTCCATCTGGCTGCCCAGTGCCTCTGAAGATGGCAGCTGGGCTGAAAGTGGGAAGGAGGTAACCTGCTGAGTGAAGGTGTGCAGATAATAAATTAGCCCCTAAAAACAACAAGAAAGAAATTGCACTGTCCAAGACCAGAAGTTAAAAGGGACAGGATTACACTATGTTAAGCAGCCTCTTCTGTTTGCAATTAGCACTAGGCATCAGTAGCAACAGAGCAAGTTTTCTACCAGCTCCTGGGAGGTGCTCCAGCGGGATGGATGTGGAGACTGCGAGGCAGTGAGAAGCACCTGACCCTCAGCCTTTTAGAGGGGATTGTCCCTGTGCGGGTTTGTCCTGGCAGACATCAGCTGGAGAAGGTGCCACGTGGCTCAGGTGGGGTCTGCAATCCTGTTGGGATGCTGTGCTAATTCAGGCAGTATTAATGGCAGGATCCAGTTAGAATTTCTTTCTGTGAATATCAATGGGTTTATTATTTTTTTATTATTATTAGAATTGTCATTGAGAGAGTCTACTCTTTCCTTTACAGCAGCTATTCTAAGACTACCAGAAAGTTGACTTGGAAGATGCACTCCTTTGGGTGTGCAGGCACTGATGAGGTCCTTACCCAAGGAGAGCTTTGTGCAGACAGAGTCCGGCTGAAGTCAGAGTGGCTGTGTGTAAGCGTGGAGTTTCTTTCTCTCCTGGAATCACAGTAAGATCAGAGGTGGGACTGTGTGCCAGTGGCTGCAACCTAATTTCAGTTACAGGGTTGTAAATGTGCTTTGGACCTTTGCATGTATCTGTGTGGCCCAGGGGCTCTGGAACACCTCTCTAAATTGCTGTTACAGCGTGGAGGATCTCTATCCCTGCACTCATCCACAGCTACAGGCACAGAAGAACAATCAATCTCTTGGACTGACAAAACTGCAGAAGCTAAAAGCTTCTGTTTCAAGGCTGTCAAGGAAAAATATTGCACTTTACTTCCTCCATGTGCTACAGAGCCTTTCCTAGAAGGGCTTCGTGACATGCTGCAGCAGGGCACTGGGGCTGGTTTCCCACCCTATGCCACAGGCATAAACGTGAGTGCAGGTGAGCAAAGGCTGATACATCTTAACCAAACCACCATGGATGAAGAAATAACTATTCAGCAGGAATGTCTTAAAGCAAAATACACTAAAGATTGTGATGAGGTGAAATACTGTAGCAGTGGGAACTGTATACGTTTGCAATGGGCTGTATCCAGTGAACTTTACAGGAAAGTCAAGATTTCAGGAATAAGAGGAAATGGTTTTTAAGCTGATTTCTAATAAAACAAGGCTTACACAGTCGTGTTATCTGTCTCTTTCTGCCTGCTTGTACCCTCCCTCTTCCCCTCAATAACTTTTGCCTCCATTAGGATCACTGCCATCTATCAAAGGCAGCGATGATCCCACCAGGTCTGTAAACACCAGCAGTGCGTCTGGGGAGAAGCCTGGGGAAATGCTGCCCATGGACACTCAGCATTCACACAGCTCCAGGCTCTGCTAGGGCCAGTGGCCATGGCCAATGTCCCTCTGGCCACCCCAGCAGCTGGCTGGTAGAAGCTTCCAGTGATGGTTTTCACCCTTTTCCCGGGGGAATGACCTCTGCTTTTCTCGGTTTCCTTGTGATGCAGAGACTAGTCTTCAAAGTCTGCGACATAGGCTGGTTTCACGGATGACTTCCAGGCTTATTTTAGGGTCTGTTTTAAGCCCGGAGAAATACTGGTAGAGTCTGTGGCTGGCATGGTCTCGCCTGGCTCTCATGCTCTCGGGAAGCCAGTTATCAGATGGAATTTTAATGGCTCTTACAGGCTGTATGAAAGACTAGTGATATCAGACGGAATTCTTAAACAGTCTTGTTCCAAGCTTTACATGATGTCTTTTTTTGCCTTGCTGCAGAAATGTAAGCCCTAGTTGCGTGCTGCAAACCAGTTCGGCTGATGGATGCTCTGGGGAGATGGTGCTGGGAGAAGCTGCCTCCGTTGCTGGTTCTGCCCAAAGGGTGGGTTTGCATTTGCTGCCTGTGACGATAACCTGGCTCACGGGCCTGTGAAAGGGCCGCACATCGCACTACCCCTTGTCGTCCTGGATGGAGCCATCTCTGGATTTGTGGCTTAAAAACTGCGTGCCGGCAAGGGGAGAGAGGAAGATCAATAATCCTCAATAAGGGGATAAGTAAGACAGTGGCTTAAGGGAAAACTCCAGAGAGCTCATAGTTACCATTAGGAGGGACAAGCAGTGATGTCTTATTGGCATATCTCATTAGAAATTGCTGGGAGCTACTGGACTGGACAGTCGCTTCAAATGCCAGCAACCCCGGGGGAGCTGGATGTAAATGTTGTAATTGATATAAGGATGGAAGCCGCTCCACTACAAAGTGACATTTCAGATATTGTGGGAACGGATGATGTGAAACATCCTCGGCAAGATCTGTTTCCCTCAACTCTTTTGACTCCTGTCAGAGGTGCATGTTCGAGCTTTTCTCTGGGCAGATGGCTTCTGCAAATAGAACTGGCTTTGAAATACAAAGTTTTACTGAATTCATTATATGCCTTCTGACTTCAAAGCTTTGCACTTTCCTCTTTAGCTTTAAATAGAGCCACTTGGCTGCTTTCAGGCCTGTTACATTTGAGACGGGTGCTGCAGTGGATGTCACCAGTGAAGCACAGCAGCGGTGGAAGAGTTATTCAGGGCGCACTGAGCAGCAGTGTGCCCGCCCGGGGCCGCATCTCACCTCTGCCCACATCTGGCCAGGAGGGACATATATGGGTCTCAGGGGGCTCTCCCCATTGGGGACTTTCCTGATTTTCTCATTCCTCAGTGAGGGGGACGGCTACACCAGCCTGTCCTTGCATCCTCAGCTGTTCCGGGGTGCAGGACACTGTGCAATGAGAAGGATGGGATGGGGTGGGGATGGTGTTTGCAACAGTTGTTCTGCTCAGCTCTTCATTGAGGACTTCACAACAGGAAGCTTCTTACACAGGAGGGAGGATCTATGTGAATTAATATTTAAAGAAGAGCTTTATATTGAATTTACCTTCTGGAGCGTGGGGGTTTTCCACCTCAGCTTAGCAAGAAGCTACCAGTAGTCAGAAGTTACTGTAAACATAAAGCTGTCATCATTACTTTGCTTTGGCTTTATGTACTTCACTTTGACCAAAGTGATGGGTTTTGGGTTTCACATCTCATTTTTACTTTTGAGGACGTGTTGGAGACACTCAAAGGGATACAAATTGGAGGGCTTTCTCTTTCTATCTGTTTGCTACATAAAGAGATGACATTTTGTTGGCCAAAAGTTTTCTTGGAAAGAAAATGTCACCTTGGAGACTGAAATGTCAGTTTAGTCAAATTGTTCATATGCACAAAAGGAGGGAGAAATGAGCACCCAAACTTCAAAGCAGCTGAACCAGTCCTTTCAACATGATTTGCCACACTTTATTTCAAAATCCTTCAGGTTCAGTTTTGGAAGTTTGAAAGGCTCAAAGCTGAAATGTTCAGACTGTATAAGATGTTTGCTTCACCCACAAACTATTATTTTCCTTTTTTTTTCTTTTCTTTTTTTTTTTTTTTAGAACTGGCATCAAACTGAAATTCTATTATTTGCCCTTCTCTGGTTGCCTACAGCATCTGGGTAAGTTGGAGGCAGAACTTGCTAAACTGAAAAGCTTTTAAGCAGAAAAAGTTCTTCATTAGTACCACAGCTCTCAGCAGCTGGATCCTTTATGGATGCTCTAAAAGAGTGGTGTATTATGACTTTCAGCATTCCTCCATATACTCTTCAGCCGAGAAGCTTTTGTGGGATTTTTGTCTTATCAGCAGTACATTATAAAAGTGTCAACTCTTTCCAAACCTTTATCATTTCATTGGAAGGACTATTCTTAATTTTAGCCCTGGAGTCTGTTTATGTGTGGTTTGATCATCTGTTCCTCCTTTCATACAGATGCTATCAACATGGGCAGCAGAGCAGCCCTGTCACACAGGATTAATGGCAGAGTGTGGTGTCGCTTGTGGAGGCAAAGTAAGTAAAGGTGAACAGTAATATCATACCATATGAATAAACACCGAAATTGGAATAATTTTTGTAAATATTTCAGCATCCTAAGTACAAAGTAATAACCCTGTCAGGAACAATATTCACTGCTCTCTTCTCTGGCTGTGATGGAATTAGCGGCAGCCTCCTGGGAAGAAGGCAGGTATGTCAGTGGTGGAAACCCAGTGTGCAGTTGTGTTAAAGCAAAAAGGAAACAAATCCCTTGGTCACAATAAGGGGCGGAGAAACCTAATATTACTTGGAAAATCAGCACTGCTTTGAATATGGCATTTATCTTGGTTTCCTTGTGAGAAGGATAATGCAAAAATGTGATATATATTTATATGTATATGTATTTGTATATCAGACAAAATGTGTTGTAGAATTTGGTAGAAGATGAAATTTGGAGCCTGTGAAATCTAGAATTAGGGCAGGAAGATATCAAACAGTGGACAATGAGAAAAGACTTACTGAGTACTCTCTGCCTTAATACAAAATCAAGGAGGGGCAAAGCCTCAATGAAGGATGAGAGTTAAAAATATTCTAGTTCACCTCACAGAAATAGAAATAATTCTGCAGCATTAGCAGGGTGGGGGGAGGTTATTCAGCTATTTTTCAAATTTGTTAAACTACTTGCCTCTAGGTTTCCATGTGCATTCATTTTTAGAGGTGCCAGCCAAAAGATGTTTGATGTTGAGAAAACTGTAAAAATCTAGCTTTTCCTAGCTGCCCCAAGGTCAGTGCTTAGAGTGTTCAAATTTTGGAAATGTCAGGTTGAGGCACTTGCATAGAAAAAATAGATGCACAATTACACTGTTTATCCTATCTACTCAAAAACATGTTGAGCCCTAGTCATCTTTGAAATAAAATCTTCCTCCACAACATATTGCTGGCCAGTAGCATGTGTCACAGAGCATATTTAAGATTTCTTCAGAAGAAGCCAAGATCAGCCACTGCCAGAAATCAGATATTCAATTAAACGGTCTCATGCTTCAAGCCAGTATGGCAAGGGTACCTCTTCATGAAAAAATTGCTGCTGTGGGAACAGCTGGGATTAAATGATTACGGAGAGAAATTTTTTACATCGGCAACAAGGTCACTTGCACATATGTAAAGGTAGGATGTGAGAGGACGGCCACGAGGCTGGATGCACGTGTGATGTTTCCCTTGAGCGCTCTTCTTTTCCAGCCTCCAACCGTGATCTAGCCTGACCCTGGGAAATCACAGGAGGGACCAAAAGTGGCTGTACTGAGAAGATGGCCTTGCAAGAAGCAGTTGCACTCCGGCTATGGCTTTCCAAGAAGCAGCTGTGCTAGGGCTATGGCTTTGAATGTTGTCTTTGACGGCGCAGGTTTATGCCTTTGCTGCCTCTCTACCCTTCCCCTAAGCTGGCTGTGTCCACGCGTAGGGCTGTTCTAGCACTGAACCGTGTCACAGAGCGGGGCTCACACCCTCCCCCTTCCCCTTTTGCTTTCTCCACGTTATTTTTCCCACCAGCTCAGCTCCCTGGTGCCATTTGTGGCGCAGCTGGTGCCCTGGCATGGCTGGGGATTACTGGGCTGGGGCAGGGACTTACTTACCCAAGGGAACAGAAGATTTTCTGTGCCAGTGGTTGGATGTGTGAAGCACAGGTTATTTTATTTGCCTTTAGATCTGAATTTCTTGGTTTAGGTATTGTCAAACAACTGAAGGGACTGACATTAGCTGCCTGGTTCCCATTAGCAAAGCCACTTTAAAATCTTGTTGCAATCACTTTGTTTTCTAACATGTAACTAAAGGCCTTTTTACTGCTCCTTTACGTGACGGCTGCTTTCTACAGTCTGAGCCATGCAAACAGAAATCAGGCATATGCATCTTGCTGATACGGGTATTTTGAAAGCCTTTCCAAATACTTCTGCCAGTGACTGCAGAAAAGCTTTTATATCAGTAAGAACGTGTATATTGAGCTTTCTTCCAGAAGCTGTGAGAGGGCCACAATATATGTTGCTGGCTCATTTTACCAACTGAATAAATGTCATCTCTTTCTCAAATAAGAAACTTGGACTATGGCAGGAGAAGTATTTCACTGTATAAATGAGTTCTACACATCCAGAGCAGGAACTCGGTGCCTTCACTGGGCAGAGATGCTCGGATGTATGCAGACAAAGCACCCCAATATTTTTAATGTGGCAGATTTTAACTGTCCAATATTGTGCATGGTTCCCACCCCCCCTTGGATGAATTGGCTTTTTAAAGCAGCAGCTGAGACCAAGGGGAATAAGTGATGTCTGGGGGGGGAAAGAAATCTTTACAAAATCCTGGGCTGAGCTTCTGATTTTGGGCCACATGACTGAAAATGTGAATCCTGGACTCCCCCCCCCCCAACCCTGTTGTTCTGGGGGATGATCGGGCTATACACTGTTTTGCATAAAGTGATGGGTTATTGCAATAAAAAGCCTCACTGAGATACGTAGTCCTTCTATCTGCTGGTATGCCATTGGGGTATTTTTCCTTCGTAGGATGAGAATGTACCAGGAACAACAGGACTCCTCAAGAAATGCATTATGAGGCTTAAAACCTAGTGTACAACAAGGGAAGGTATCACGTTAAAATGAAGCCTTCTGTTTGTAATTAGGAGATTAGTTAAGTGCTGTGCTCTGCAACTCTGGAAAAGCCATAGGCAGCAGCTGAAATGCCCTGGGAAGGACTGTAATAGCCACCTTGGTACTTAGGAACCAGGCTGTGGCAAGCTGCATGTGTTCCCTGAAGTGACATGTCATGTGGACCCTGATGAGCCTGTCCTTCAAGAGAGCTACCACGCCAACCTTGCTGTGCTTGGTGAGGTTACCACAGATGTAGTGTACAGATGCTGACCCCAGGGAGTCCATCTCCTACACGCCGATCCAGATGCTCGAGCCAGTGGTGCTGTGCAGTGACCGCAGCATCCTGCGACTGCCGAGGCTGCGGAGCCAGCTTCTCCGCTGGTCTCTTTTTAGAAGAAAACCTATTCCTCTCCTTCCTCGCTGTAGGACTTTGGAAAACACAGAGTAGCGCCTACCATCCTGCAGCTCTGTGCCTGCTGGGATGGGAGCTGGGCGGTGTGGGGCCACTGCAGATGTGGGTACCCACGGCAGATGCTGGTACCCACCACCTGGCACAAGCCTGCAGCACGCAGCTGCTCTCTGCTCACCAGCGGGTAAAGCACCTCTGCCGCACACCCTTGTTAAAAAACGCACGGCTTGTGGCACCGTAAGAAAGAAATCAATGCATTTCTGTTTGAGTACAGTTAAGCGTATTTTGCTTTTGTGGGTAGCTCTTCTAACGCCTTAATTGGCATCGACTGGTGACAACCGGGTGCAGAGGGAGAGCTGGAAGTGGACGGTTTCTCAACCGCAAAGTAGCAAGTGGCTTTGGGCTGGCTTTTAGTGCCGCATAGATTTAAGCTGGTTTCTTCTGAAGCTTTCCTAGAAAAACCTTGAAATCGTTCTCCAGTTTGCCACTTTGCTAGATGGAGTACAGGAGATGTTTGTCTGAGCTTGCGTGGAGGTTAGTTTGGGATGTTTCTTTCCCATTGTTAGCAAATGGGACAGTGCTTTTGTTCCCAGACAGCTTTTAATTTTTAAAGCTGATGAGTGCCTCACTTTGACATAGTGTTAAACATTTAAATGCACCGGTAGGGTGCCTTCTTCATATCAAACTCAGATGGCTCATCTGCAAAAATAACCCCAAAACCAAACTGAAAACAATTCTTTTCATATGCAGAAAACTCGGCCAAAAAAACTTACTTTCTTCCTTCTGTGATCAAAGCAGGAACTATGTAGTTTGGTTTGTGCAATGGGGTTAGATTTTTCTTCTTCCCTGTAACATAGCTTCAGTCAGTTGTCAGCCAAGAGATATGTTTGGATTTTTCATCCCCATGTGGATTTGTGGGAACACGCACTAGGAGACCAGATCAACATTGTAATAGTGCCTGCATTGATCTAACGCAGTGTTTATGTGGATTCCAGCCATCATTCATTTCTTCTCCAGCATCCAGAGGCTATAATGGATTATTTTATACAATAATCATGATAGTACTTAGCTGTTGTCTAGCATTTGCAAGGCATTTGATGAAGAAGGTCAATATAATTATCTCCATTTTACAGCTGGGAAATAAAGGCACAGAGACATGAAGTGATTTGTCCAGGTCTGTTAATCTCCACAGCAGTGATGGGACTAGGGAGAGAATTTGGGTCCCTGGAGGCCCAGAGCAGGACTCTGGCTGGCATGTCCTAGCCCTGCCGCTAAAATGAGCCTTCTCTTTTCCACTCAGATAGGACTGTGCAGCATCAGCCTGCTGTGGCTCTGGGATCAGTGCCCACCCTGGAGACCCATGCCCTGGGAGGGGGTACCTGCCCAAAAGCACATGGCTGCTGAAGGATACAGACCATGTGGTTTTCCAAAAAAACAATTTATCTTTCCTTTGGTCACCGCAACAACGACGTGGAGGTGGGCGCAAAAGGGAAGCATCTGTGTCTTCCCACCGCCAGTTGTCTTTTCTCTTTGGGAAATCCCATCACTGAGATTTGACTGGAGCCTTACTGAGGTCTGGGATATCTGCCCTGGCAGCTCCTTTCTCCACTGACTTGCTGCAGCTTCACATCTCCTGCAGCTGCTTTCTCCGGTGGCCCAAGGAAATGGGTCTCGTCCTTCCTCACCCCCTCTCTCATCAAGTCCAAGGGGGTTTGGGGAGCCCGGCATGGCCACCTGTGACAACTCCATCCCTCCCAGCCCATCCACAGCTCTGTGATGAGGTGCGAGAATACCAGGGCTTCCTAACACTGAGCTGAAATTAAGATCTGAACCTGGATGAAGGCGGTGGGCTGTCACCAACATCGCAGAGCTTCTGTGCTTGGGGGTAACAGATTTTGCACATTGGGAGTCTGTGGAGAAGCTTATCTTACTGCCTTAAACTCCTTTGAAAAAAATCACAAAATTAGTCTTTAATAGGGCCTAAACCATCTGTGCTTACCAACTGGGCCCCACCAGCTCATGCCTATGTTGGCAGCATACCCTGAACGGCTACTTATGGGCACTTTCCTGCAGACAAGCCCTGTCCGCAGGAGACAGGAGCAGGGGCTAAGCGTGTCATTAGCTTTTCCCTTCCACAGTCCTTGCAACTACAGGATAAAACTGTCTGTGTTCTTAACCCACACCTCCTTCAAGGCCCAGGCTGGACTCCTGTCCTGTATTTACATCCTCCTTCAGCATCCAGCAGCTGTCAAGTGCGAGCATGTCCCAGCCCCTGCTTAGGGTACTGGAAATGTTATTTTCCCTTTGCAGCTGGCATCAGCGTATGCCTGGCATCAAGGTATATTAAGATATCCAACAGGGGACTCTGAAAAGAGAAAAAGTTGCTTGTTTGGAAAGGTGCTTTGGCAGATTTCTAAATGAAATACAGGTCGTTTGAGAGCTTGCAATGTGAAGCAGAAATGGCTCCCAGCCCTTCCCCCTGCTTCTGTAGTGCTTGCTTCCCGAGCCTTTAGGCATCTACAAATGCAAGAAATACTTGAAATTACAAAAATTGGAAGAGGCAGTTTGGTAGCTCATATTTCTTAAAGTACGTGAAACTCCAGTAGGTTGCTGGCTGCATAAAGTGGGTAAAGCATAATCCCTGTGCAGACCATAAATAGTGTGTCTACTCCGAGCAATGGCAGAGAAAGAGGAGGAGAGGGTGGAGAAAGCGGGGATTATGGATTGATTAGGGGGAGAGATTTCCCCCAAATATTTTATCATTTGCTTACACCTTCACCGTGTGTGAAATCAGGGGTCTGTAATAACTTTCTAATTCCTGAAAACACAGTCACTCAATTCAAAAGCTGCGGCGGGTTTGCAGGAGATGTCTGCTCCCGCATGGAGCCTACCGCCCTCGCAGGGTGAGTCCTCAGTTTTATTAAACCGATCGTAACCTTGTGTAACCACATTCCCCAAAGTGAATAGCTGGCCTTTCCTTTCCCAGCTTGCTGCACCCTCCATTTCCGAGTCACCAGGGTACCTATGCTGGACCGCGCTGTGCCATGTCGGGGCCCCACGGGATGACGAAACAGGTGATGAAACACACCTCCTGATGGAGTTGGGAAATGTCAGTTCTCATTGCCTGGTGCTCTTTACTGTTAATCTGAAAAAAATTACTGTGAATCTTAAAAAAAAAAAAAAGAGGTTTGTATTATTTACAATTTAATTTCTTTAATTTTTTTTTTTTTAATATAAACTTCTAGCAAGAATGCTCCCTTGTGTCTCCCATGTATGAAGATATAGTTTGTTGTTGAACCTGGTAGACTACAGTGATGTAATATCTCTGCAAAGAAAAGCGCTGACAGCAATATGAGTTTTTCTGGAGTTAGTTCTTATTAGGTTTAAGGCGAGGGGGTTTTTTTTTTGCTAATTTATTTATGGGCATTTCAGCAATACTTCTGGTCAGTCAAGGAATGAACAGAATGCTGTAATGTTAAAAAAAAATGGAGCTTTGATCAGTTTTTGAAAGGAACTGCGAGGAAAACATGCAAATGAAGTTGCAAGTGCTAGGACAAAGGAAAGGGAACGGCACAAGACTGCTCAGTTCCTTAAATGTTATCTTGTGCCAAAATGTCTATTTTCTTGTTTTCTTATTTTTAAGGGATGAATTATTGGAGGAAAAAAAAGCCCTTCATATTAAAATTACTTCTTTTGTGTGCTTGTCTAGTGGTTTGCCTACAAATAGAATGTTCTTACTTAATATCAGGGAATTGTATTAGTCTCTTATCTTAATTATGCTTTGCAATTGTGTAGGCCAGCGGCTCACTAATGCCTTCCCCAGTTATTGCGGGGGGAAGGGGAAAAAATCCTTGCCTGCTTAAATGAGAAAGGAGTGAGGTTGGGAACTTGTATGCAAAGCCCTTTCTCCTGGACGTGGGCTGGAAGGTGGTGGTGGAAGAGCTGCTCCCTGCTAGGATGGCTCTGGCTGACCCCGCAGCCTGGGGGCTCCTCGTTCCGCTGCCCACCCACCCACGAGTCGGTGTGGTACCCAGTGAGCTCTGCAAAGCGAGGGAGGCTACAGGAGATGCTGGGAGCAGGACCTCGGCTGGGGCAGTGTGCATGGTGGGGCTGGGAGCTTGTGGTACGGAAGAGGTCTCCCACGTGGATGGCAAGGTCGTTTGTCTGCAAATGCCCCCTTAAAAAGAAAAAAAAAAAAAAAAAGCATTAGACAGGGAAATTGAGAAAGTCTTTACCTGGGACTTTCCTTCCTTGTCAAATAGCGCCATGTGGGAATAGGCTTAACTGACATCATGCTTTTTTAATAGCAGAAATGTAAGTAAGCCTTAAGTACTGGCAAGAAGCAGAGGTGTGAATGGATTTTGAGATAACCTTCTGTAGTCCTTTTTTCCCCCTCTCTTTTTAAAGGAAATCCCCATGAGTGGGGAAAGTGGAGAGCATGGCTCATGTCCTTTTCCCACCCTTCCCTTCGCAGGTTTGCCAGAGGGAAAGGTCATACTGTAGAACCTGTACCACATAAAATTGCATGTAAAACTATGTGTGGATTACAATACCATGAAGAATCATATTTAAAGCCCCCAAATAATTCTTTTCTTTTAAAACCAGACTGACTCTTAAATTGCAAACAAGGACTAACAAGTACAACCCCCCCCCACCAGGAGAGAGCAGACGCACTGCGCGGCACGCCGGGGGCCGAGTGAGCGCCAGACCCAGCTTGTCACCTCCTCGCAGCATCAGGATGCAGCAAGCGTGGCTGCCTAACTGTGGGGCTGAGACGCCGCAAACAGCCAACAACTCTTTGAGCACTCCGCTCCTTGAGGAGGCAAAACCGTCATTGCCGAACCACCAAGTAGGAAGAGGATTTCAGTGGTGATAGAGAGAAGCAATTACTTTAAACGGTAGAGTAACTTAAACCATTTTTATGCCGGACATCCTCCCAAGTGAAGAGTAAAGGGCTGGCTAACCTGACAGCCACCACTGATCTCAAGCACATTTGTCGCTTTAGATTTCACCTTTACATTGTTTTCTCATATACCCATGCATATATCCCTTATGCAGGTTTGTTGTGTCTTGGGTGGGAATGGAAATTACCACTGGCTGAACAGAGTCTTTCCTTGTCTTTGTCCTCTGGGAAGCCTGCTATTCCTGTTTCTTTTAGTTCTGATCAAAACGTAGTGTGTGTGTATTATCTCACTGCATGGAAAGCATGCAAACGCTCTTATGCTTTTTGGAGTGGTATAGCGAATTGTGAGAAGCACCTACATCTGCTGGCTGGGGGCTACCTGTATATGTATTCTGCTTGGCTCTAGATACGCTTTTAGTAATGCCAAAGATAAAATGAGACAGAGATGCCAGTCCAGTCCACTAAAAAAGGTTTGGGAGCATCTTTTTATTCTTTACATTTGTAGCAAAGAGAAGTTTAGATGTTAGGAAGGCTGTTTCAAGCAGTAAGATTACTTGGACTCGGAAACAGAGCATCCAGGGAAGTTGTAGAATCTTCATCATGGATGGTTTTAAGAAAAGAAGAGATTAAAACCTGTCAGAATTCATGTAGAGGTTGCAGTTGATCCTTCCTTAGAATGAAGGACAAGATCCAACATCTTGTAAAGACAGTAAGTACTGCTGCGTTGGCTGTGCAGACCTTTGAACCAAGATGCGCTTGCAAACTGGTGGTAATGTCCTTGGCTGGTGTGGGAGTAAGGGCTTAAAGCAAAGGACTGCCCTGGGGGCTCTGGTCCCGTGTCTCGTCTCGCACAGCCGCCAACAACAGGGCCATGAGGAACTGAGTGATTACAACGTGCTCCTTCCCCTGGCATAACCTCCCCATTTCTGGCAAACAGCTGTTGAGAAACTTTCTGAGATGAAGATTGTATGTATATCATCGTGATTAATACTTACCAGTGGCCTTAGCCTCCAGGAATTTGTCAGATCTCTTTCTGAAATTGTTTATGCTCTTGGATTCCAAACCGTACCATGGCCATGGGCTCCACAGCTTTGTTATATGTGGTGAGATTCAGTTTTGGCTGGTGGTGTCTCTGACCATCCCCAGTTAGTGACTTCTGAGAAATGCCAAGTAATTGCTCCCCTCCATGTGAGGCACGAGTCTACACGTCTCTAGCAGACCTCTGCTCTCAGCACATGGGGACTGCAGGCAGAAAGTCGGGAAGGGTTTTGAGCTCAGTGGGAGGCAGGAGCTGCTGCTTTTGCACAGCAGAGGCGTAGAGCTGGGCGGCTGCCCCTGGCTAAGCAATAGCCGGCTGGAATTCAGAGGCAGCCCTTTTCCTTAGCGTCTGCAAGAGGAGCAGCTGAGCTGCTGAACCTTGCCTCTCTTTGAGGCAATAGCTCCTGCTGAGGGTCCTAATGCAGCTAGATGCTGAAAGCAGCAGGATGGGGCTGATCTGGTAAAAAAAGGGATGGTGTGGCATCCGGCCGCCGTGTGTCCTTCCCTCCCAGTCACACTGGAGGCACCACCAGTGCCTCCCTTCCAGCTAGTGAGCCGGTGGCCTCATTGCATCACTCATCCCCACTCCTTTCGGTGTTGTACGTGTTCGAAGAGCAACACCAGAGTCGTCTCCTGAGCCTGCTTGTCTAAACAGTTGGCAGCAGTGGCCCAGTGGCCCTGCAGGGATGATGCTACCTGATACCAGCACTCGGTTGGTTCCTTCTTTGATGGACGTCTTCACAGCAGACTGTACACATGCTGCAGCCCCAAAGGCTCCTCTGCCAGGGACATGCATTTCACGCCTGCTTTACAGGTACAGGATTACAGCATTGCTTTGTAAATTAACCCCCTGTGATTAGAAACATTAGCACTCCAACTTCCCCAGCAATATAAGCAACGCCCTCATAAGGCTTGCTGCTTGTTCCTAGCAGTTGGAGATACCACTGGGAGATCCTGCAAATGCGGCTTTTGATCTGAGCTGTTATTGCAGTGGGGCACATTGAATTTGGAATACAGAAATTGCACGGAGTGGCCTGATCCTAGGTACATTCCTGTTCTGTCCCACAGCCTGTTTGCTGTCATGTTTTTCCCTACAGCTCTCAAGAAGATGCCGTTTGCGGGCAGTTGACTGGGTGGGGAAGGAAAGAATTGCAAATTGCGGCACTTACTGCTCTCCCCATACAAATGCCAACTTCCCATTCACTTAAATTTGCCCTAAGCACCTTTTAAAAATGTGGTTCAACTTCCCCTCTTTCAGAATTTTTGCTGGTACTTATCATCCTGGAATGGTACTTAATCAGGTCCTGTCTGAATTCTCTGTAAGGAAAATTGATGTCCATGTCTCCAACAAGGTGAAAATTGTTCCCCCCCACCCTAGCCTTTGACATATAAAGGCACTTTGTTTTCTGCAGTGGATGTTTTTGTCTAATAGGCAAATGACCCTGGCTGTAAGGCCTGCAGAGTGGGGTACAGCTGCAGACACCTGCCTTTCAGCCCAGGGCAGGAGAGGTGTGGTGCCCTTTCTGGATTAAAGCTGAGGACTGTCGCCAGAGCTCACCCCATGCAGGCACCGGACATGTTGCAGGGGTGTGTTTCCCTCCAAACTGTTTGATCCCGTCGTTTCCCTCCGAGCTGTTTGATCCCCACTTTTCCCAGGTGGTTTCAAGAACGAAGTCACCCTGTCTCAGGAGAACTTTCAGATGTCCTTCCAAATCACACTGAAGCTGGCTTTGGGATGCAACAGCCGGGATACCCGCACCTGGACAGGCAAGATCCTTCAGGTGCCAAAAGATCACCGGAGATCCAGTATGGCCATTCTGTACTGATTTGAAATTCCAGCCCTTTCAACGAGAAGGTAATTAGTCTTCTGAAGAAGGTAATTAGTCTTCTGAAGAAATGAGTCAAAAGCTCTTGCTGCCACTTTCGAAAGTTTAAACCAGCCTGGTGCTGCTGACATGCCTTTGGTGTGTCCAAGTGTCGCAATGTCTTCCGAACTGGTACCGTGACCAGGAATCAAATGGCCATGTGTGAGGTGATCCACATCTCGTCACGACTACAAAATCTCTTGTAAGGCCCCATATTTTGCTTTCCGAATTAAAACACCCCACCACCACCACCCTCTTTTGAAGTACAAACTGGCTCTGAGCTCTGAGTCAGCAATATGAATGCCTGAGTCTGTGCGCAGCCTGAGAGAACCGTCCACTTCTCATTTCTCTTGTTCATCTCAATCCATGATTAATGCTGTAGCCTAGAAATGATGTAATACCTGAAGCACCATTTTTTACAAAGGCTGATGAACGAACCACCCAGTTCACTTGTTCCATCCTCCCTGGACACCCACCTTGTGTCTCTGTGAAGCCCAACAAACAGTTTACTAGAAAACCTCCCAAACTTGGACTTTCCCTGAGTTTGACCTGCTGTCACCTGTGCTCAGCGCAAGCAGTTGTGGCACTTTGTGAAAGTGTAGAGACAGAGTCAGGTGAATGGAGTTTGTTAGAAAAATAACTGTCCCGAGGAGTTCCGTCCTGGTGGTGCCTGCCTTATACCAAATGGAAGTGTGAATTTCAAACAGCCTCTGCACTGAAGTGCTGAAGACACCAGAGGGCTCTACTGTGAGACATACGGCTGGATCGCCACAAAGTCCATAGGATTTTGCTCTCAAGATACGCTCTCATTTTTGATGATCCCCCCACCCAAAGACTAGCTCCTGCTGGCAGCGTGCCCTCACCTTCTTACTTGCAGCACGACAGTGGCTCTAGCTGAGGTTCCTCCTGTCCTCAGTTCTGCTATTTTTTATCAGGATATGGTGGCGTTTAGGATTTCTGTGGAAACCTATTGTGCATAGTGTGTCTTGTGGATGGACCAAGGCTATGCTGAGAAACCAGTTTCTGACAGCACTTGACTTCATTTGGAAGGCAACCCCCTCTCCGTGTTTTCAGTGGTGTCATAGTTTTCCCCAACCTGTTTGACAAATGAGCCTACCTGTAGTTGCGTTCGTGCCTTTCCTGTAGGAAGTTTATGTTGAAGGATCGCCAGGCTTCGCTCGCTTGGACAGGGAAATCTCTTACATGACTCGCCTTGTCTGCTCAAGAATTTTGGCCGCCTCTGTTGGCCTGATAGAGAAATGTGTTTGCTAGGCTTTTATCCTTAAAGGGATAGAATTTTGCTGGCATTTTACACTTAAAAGGATATAACATTTCTTCAAAACCAGAATGCACAAGCGCATACATTCTCAGTCTGTTGCCTGGGATATTAGCCGGGCAACTCCTAATAACGCTAAAGCCTAGCAATGTAAGATTAAAGTACGTTAGTCGGGGATAAATTGTCTGTATATCGCACAAGAAATCTTAATGTGCGTAGGAAACGCACCGTAAGCCCAATACCAGTCTTGCTTGGCAAAGCCTTTGTGACACTTAGGGCGTTAATTTCGAGAACGTCCGAGGGCTTTATTGTACTTGTTTTGATCATTTGGAAACTGCTCTTCCTGACTCGAGTGATGCCTCGGTTTCAAAACATCTTGACATGCTTTTTGTGAGTGTGCCTGTGCTCCCTCTCATCCGTTTACAGCAACATCAGGAAACCGCTGGTGCGAAGAAACCAGTGAGGGCCGGAGCGGGACTCCAGTTCGTGGAACGCTGGTGGCGGACGTCACAGAGACAGCCCTCACACCTTGCCGTTCCCAGCCGGGAGGGACAGCGGACACGGTAGGCCCCACTCCTCCCCCCCGAGCCTCGCCCCGCACCCGCCCGCCAGCGGTACCGCTGGGCCAGCGCCGGATTAACGCGTCTTCGTCTCGCAGCGGGCGAAATCCGCGCCTTCGGGACGGGACGGCGGGGGTCCCGCCCGGGGCGGGGGGACACGGGACGCGACCCCCGCGGGACCGGGACGGGCCGGGGACGGCGGCGGCCGCGGAGCAGCGCGGGGCGGGACCGCTCCCCCCACCCCCGCCCCGCCGCCCCTCGGCTGCGCGGTGCGGTGCGGTGCTGCGCTCCGCGCCCCGCGGAGGCGAGGGAGGGGCGGGGCCGCCAGTGGCAGAGCACCGCCCCGTTGGCCGCCGGCCGCGGCGCTTTGCATATCCCCGCCCCTCCCTCGCAGCCCCATTGGACGCGAGACGGAGGTGCTTTGCATAGCCCCGCCCTTCCCTCCCTCCCTCCCCGCGCCGCCTGGCCGGCGCTGCGCTGCGGTGCGGTGTCGGGCCGGCGGCGCGGCGCAGTGCAGGAGCCGGAGCCGGAGCCGGACCGGGAGCGCGGCCGCGGCCGGGCGCGGGCAGCACCGCCGCTTCGCTGGCGTCTGGCGGAGCGGGGCGGCGGCACCAGCAGCAGCAGCAGCAGCAGCAGCAGCAGCAGCAGACTGCGGCCGGCGGGTCTTGCCGCGCCCCCTCGCTGTTCTCTCCCTCCCTCCCCCCCCGCCCGGGTCCCGCGGGTGCAGCATGAAGTGCAGCGATGGCCCGGAGAGGTAAGACGGCGGTGAGGACGCTGGAAGACCTGACGCTGGACTCCGGGTATGGTGGCGCGGCGGACTCGGTGCGCTCCTCCAACTTGTCGCTGTGCTGCTCGGATTCGCACCCCGCGTACCCCTATGGAGGAAGCTGCTGGCCGCACCTAACTGACTCCATGCACAGTCGGCACAACAGCTTCGACACCGTCAACACCGTCCTAGCGGAAGACTCCGAGGTGCTGGACTGCGCGGGGCAGCAGTGCTCCCGGCTCCTGCCCGACCTTGAGGAGGTCCCCTGGAGCCTGGAGGAGGTGGAGGCGCTGCTGCTGCCGCCGCCGCCGCGCCGGGAGCCGCGGGCGCCGGGCACCGCCGCCGCCAGCCCCGGGAGCCGGGATGCGGCGGCGCGGCTCTCGACGCTGGTGAGCCGGGCGCTGGTGCGCATCGCCCGGGAGGCGCAGCGGCTGAGCCTCCGCTTCGCCAAGTGCACCAAGCACGAGGTGAGGAGCGCCATGGAGATCGTCCTGGGCTGGACGCTGGCCGCCCGCTGCACGGCGGCCGCCCTCGGCGCCCTCTCCCTCTACAACATGAGCGGCAGCGGCGGCGACCGCTTCAGCCGCGGCAAATCGGCCCGCTGCGGGCTGGCCTTCTCCGTGGGCAAGTTCTACCGCTGGATGGTGGACAGCCGCGTGGCCCTGCGCATCCACGAGCACGCCGCCATCTACCTCACCGCCGGCACCGAGAGCCTTTTCCGCGACATCCACGCAAGGGTGCTGGCCGGCCCCGCCGCCCCGCTCCCACCGCCCGGTCGCCCCCCGACCGCCGCCGCCGCCGGCCCGGCCGAGAAGGAGAAGGAGAAAGAAGGCGGCGAGGCGCCCCGCTTCACTCTGGAGGCGTTGGAGCAGACGGTCAACAACGACCCCGAGCTCTGGGGTTTGCTCCAGCCCTACCAGCACCTCATCTGCGGCAAGAACGCCAGCGGTGAGTACGGCAGCCCACCACCTGTTGCGCCGGGGCGGGGACCCCCCCCCCCCCGTCTGTCCGTCCGTCTGTCCGTCCGTCCGTCCTTCCCTCCGGGCGCCGGCCGGGCCGCGGCACCTGCCGCCGGGGAGGGAGGAGGGGGCAGCGCCGGGGGGTTTTGCCCCTTCCCGGCGGTGCCCGGCCCGGAGAGCGGGGCGGGAACTGCTGAGCATCCCCGGCTGGGTCTGCCCTGGGGGGGTGGGGGGTGCAGGGGTGTCGGCGAGGGCCGGGTGATACAGACGGCGTTCGGAGCTTCAATTTTCCACAGGAAATGGCAGAAGCGCAGCTGAAGCGCTCGCAAGCGAGAGCAAACTTTGTTACATATGCAGTGGTTTGGCCAGAGATTGCGTGGTTGGCGCTGAAATGCAGTCTTTCTGGACAGATTTCATTCATGTTGCTGCTTGTTTACCCGGAGCTTGACACAGATGCAACACGGTGATGCATCAACTTCCTGGGGATTGTTATTTTTTTTTCTCTTCCTTGCTTTTTTGAACGGAGAGTCCAATATTTTTAATGAGTACAGCAGGATCCCAAAGTTGACGTTTCTTATTTCAGCTCCCTCTGTTTGCCAGGGAAGGGAAAATGGAACGAGCCGCGTCTCGGGGGAGTTGGAGTTGCAATCGGGTGGTTTTCTCCTGCCTTCTCCTAAGCGTGCACAGGCACATGCGAACACTTTTATTAAGCTTACATACAAAATACCTGTCAAGCTGAGATGCAAATATTGAGGGGGGGGGGGCGGAACTGGGAGAACAAGGATAACTGGAAGCCTAGATCAGGTCTACAGATAAGCCCTGTTAAGTTATTATAGCCACAGAGGATGCATTACAGCTAATTATCTATTGTGTTAAGACACCTTCTCTCCCATAAGAGACCCAGAGGAGGATGCCAAGCAGGAGCAAAAGAAAGGGGCAAATTCTCCTCCCCGGTGTAAATAGATGCGGCTCCGTTCTGTTCCTCTGGCGGTTTTGCTCCAGCCCTGGATGGTCCTCCCCAGAGGCTCTGCTGAACCTCCCCTCGAAAGGCATCTGCTGTCGGGGCATGTGTTGCAGGACCCTTGCGCTTTATTCTAGCGCTGTTGCAGGAAGGCATGTCTTCCCCAGGAGTGCCACCGTTGTTTTTTTCCTCGAGTCCTGGTACTGTGCCTGTAGGTTTCAGATGGCACTGTGTTGCGTTTCTGACATTGCAGCACTGGCTGTGCAGGCTCCTACTGAGCCTTTCATTTTGTTTTGCGGCTCTCTCCTAACTCCCTCTGTTATCAGCTTGGGGGATTTAAATGAACTTCATTCTGACCCTCATTTATCTCCTTTCCAGGGACATGATTCAGAGTGTTCGTCTCCATTTTGTTGTAGCTTTACCTGGCGCAAATCTCCTTGGTAGCTCACTCCTGACTCGAGCAAATGGCATTTTTCTGAGATGTTCGAATCAGACCCTAGCAAGTTGTCCATTTTGTTTTGCCTCTCTCCCTGTGTCATTATGCTTTCTATACAAATGACTGTAATGTTGGTTTGCTTTTTAGCATCTTGTAATACGTAGTCTGGCATCCTGTTATATATATTCAGAGTTACAGGTGCAAACAAGAGTCAGGCCTTCTTGTAATAAAAGCCATTTTTTATTGCTGTTTACGTTTATTTAGATTTAATCCATGGACACGTTGCATGCTCTTAAGTACTTTCATGGCAACTAAAACAGCCATTATAAACCATTAAACACATCAGCCTGTTTCTTCACCAGTGAGATATGTATCTGTTTATACAGTCCTCACCATTTTGATGTCTGAGTGCTCCGTGGTTGGTTGCAAATGTTTCCTTCTCAGGCACTTAAAAGGTGGGGAAATCTGATGTGAGAGATTATTTGACGTGCTCAAAACTATTTGGGCAATCTGTGGTAGGAGGCTAGGACTGCTAGAAGCTACGTCTCTATGTAGTGGCATAACCACAAGTTCATCCTTCCTCTGTACTCAGTGCTTGGAACACCGTGATAAAGCAACTTAACAGGTAGTAGACTTCTCCTCACATCTCTCTGCACTACTCCAGGAGAAGAGACAGGTCTTGTAGTCTGGAGTTTCGATAAATTGGGGTGCCATTCCCCAGCTGGGTGGCACGTGGACACACAGGCACTGAAATCGGTGGGTTTGGTCCATCAGACGTGGATGAGCAGCGGTGGCGGGGTCCTTTCTGGAGGTACCATGGCAATATGATTCGATTGAAGCGGAGAGAAAGGAAAGCAGCGCAAAAGCAGACCCCCTAGCAGTACCTCATCTGCAGGCAGTTTTTTGGGGGCAAGAGATGGTGTCTCTCTGGCAGGCAAAATGCCACACCTTTAAAAATTTTCCAGGCTAAATTCAACACCTTAAATTCTATCTGGACAGTGAAACAGGGAACCCGTGAAGATCATGGGATGCAAGTATGTGAGGAACATGAGTTCGTGCGTGACGTAGTCCGAGATTGCTCTAATATTGTTTGTGACCACGAGTGTTGGGGAAGATGGTCTGAGGATCTGCAAGACAGAAACCAGCCTTTCAGGGCTTCCCTGTCAGCTGTGCAGAGCGTTTAGTGGTTTCAGCTGAGGTTTTTTTAGCCTGGTGTTATACCCAGTCATCTTGGAAGCTGCTGAATAAGATCAGTATTGCAAGATAACCTTCTCCTTCCTGTAAATGATGGTCATGTGCCTTCAGACAAAAGGTGTCTGAGCCGGTTCTTTCGGTGGGCGCTTCAGCCTGCTGGGCTTGTCTCGGGTACGTCTGGCCTGAACTCGGAGAGCTGCCTCGACAGGAGCCCCGCTCTCCAACAGGTGCCCGCGCATTCCTCGTGTGGGGTTGAAGGCACGTGGATGAAGGCGGTGGCAGTCCTTCGTGGCCTGCTGCCTGCAACACGCATCTCCTTGATAAGCCTTTTAATAACCCCTTGTGTGGGACGCAGGTAGGGATGACAAAGGAGCAGCAGGCAGTGGCGTCGGGAGCAAGTTGCTGGAGTATGCCAGCAGCTGCTGGCATCTTGGCTGAGCTTATCCCAGTTACTATATCAGAAAGAATAGACCTTAAAAGCACTCTGAGGTAGTAATATTCCCCCCCCCCCCCCGCACAACCAGAATTTTAATGTCATGGTTGAATGAAAATTAAAAACTTTACGTTTGGGATTTCATTGGCGCTCAAATGTTTCAATTACGAGCTCCATCTGAACAGCACAGTACACATTTTACATCCTATAACAGTCGCGCCGAGTGTTATTTCCCTTGAAATAGTGGGAGCAAAATATTGTGTACTCAATGAAAGGCAGTAAAAGCTGGCACCTCTGTGGTTTAAGTGGTATTATTTTCATTTCTTTATTGCTCATCAAACCCCTACTTTTAGGCCAGATCTGAGAGCTGCTTTGAGATGACTGGGAAGTTTCCCCAGGTCTTGGATCCAGCGCAAATCACAGGAGTAAGTCCACATATTCCATTTTCACAGGGGATGCCTGGATGGCAGGTCCAAGGAGCTCAAAGTCACCTATGGTGTATTATAAAGGTTCTCTTTTACCAGGTGGAGGAATTGGACAAGACTTAGATTAATCAAGAGTTTAGAAAATGTTTTCTTCCTGTTTCAGTCTGGGGGGGGTCTCCTTATCTTACGTGGCAGGACTCATGGTGGGAAGGGCAGAGGCCGTGAGGGAGACAGCCAGAGGAGGTTTCTGCGGAGCAGCCGGCGTGCACAACTCTGCCTTGTCTGTTTGTGTACAGCTACTAAAAATAGTTATTTGGAACCCAACTGTGTCCCTGTGGTTTCTTCCTATTCTTAATATTATTTAGAGAGGAAGACACAACAACTAGGAAGAAACCCAGGATTAGGTCAGGCTTGGCTGACACGTGTCAGCTAACCTCAGTTTAACCTCAGCCTCTTCTCCTGATCCAGGCAAACTAGAGGGACTCCAAGCAAATGAGCACTACCAATATATTAGCACAGCTTAACCAAATCAGTTAATGCTTTTAAGTTCTGATACATATGTATATATTCATGTGTGTATATAGAGCCCATACCCTTCCTTTACTGGCGAGCATACTGTTATCTGTTTGTTACTTCTCTGCTTTCTATGGTAATTGAACCATTCAAGATGCTATTACGGCTTTAGGAGCAACATAAAAATCAATCTAAAACTTATTTCAGCTAGGATGATCGAGGAATATTTGGGCACAAAATGGAATTTCATGCCTTTTTCCTGGGCTTTTTTTAACTGCAGTTTCAAGAACATCCTTTCCCCGCCCCCATTATATTTCAATCGTATTTTTCGCTGGTAAAAAAAAAAAATTCGAATACAGTTTGAAGTTGCACCTGTATGTTACACTTGGAGGTCTTTGCTGTTATGTTTTTTCCCATCTGCTCCTGGGCGCTAGAGTCCCTTGCCCGGAGGTTGACATGAGTAGCGGTGCAACAAATGATGTGTATTTTTGCCCAATTCTCTTACCTGACAACCTCCCAAGCAAACTTCCACAGCCTCTCTGAACAAGTTGTGAATTTGTCCCCTCTCCAAATGGGAGGGAGAGTCGCCCACCCAAAGGGCAGAAGGTTGTGCCTGATCGTGGCTTGTGGCCACCAGCGCTGGTGGGAGCTGGGATGGCAATGGGGAAACCGTGTTCCTTCCCTGGAATGGGGTGGGTTGCTTCAATACCCGGTGTTGGCAGGAGCGGGACAGATGGACGTTCCATGTGTGTGTGCGGGTTGCAGACCTCCATTGCCTTGTGAGGGTTGAGAAAGAGCGATGGTGGGTCTGGGAGGTAGAGAGCCAGTAGGAGGTTGTGGTTTGACTGACTGGCTGATGAAGGTTTGTTTCCCCCTGGACATTTTTATTCATATAATTTGTTTCAGTTATGAGTATAATGAGAAAAAAAAATATCCCAGAAATATCAGAGTAATCATAAAGCTGATGTATGCCAATATGATCATTCCCTTTGTCACGTTGGAAAGTATCTTAATAGCAGTTACAGCCATGGCCACGCTAGGGAGTTTTAGGGGTGCAGCTACGCCGCTTGGTTCCTGATGTAAATGAGGCTTTGGAAGGATGATTGGGAAATATGATTGTATATACAAGGGGCGTGTTAGGGGAATAACAGCATAATTATAGCAGTATATTGGGTTCCTGACTTTTTCACTGAACGCCAACAGGCTTCATGTAGCCTTTCAGCCCTCCTGTGAGCTGACACAAGGTGCAGGTGAGCATTAGGGACAACTTTGCACCTTTCCCTAACACTACTGCAGATGATCTCTCTTTCACTCAAAGTTACTTTGAGTGAAAAAGGCACCGTGGTTAACATGTTGGCGTTTGTGCAGTGCGTATCAAACCCAGCTGTTGGTTATCAGTCGGAAATCTCCCACGTTGTCTGGGGTAAATAACCAGTGATGCACCAGCTGGGGACACCTGCAGCCTGAGCCTTTTCTCCCTTGTCCTGGACAGGGACCAAGTTCTCCTCTCTCAGAAGTTAGAGGAAAGCTTTATGGTCTTCCCCCCACTTTACCCCCAGTGACGGTGTGAAAGGAGAAAGCCGCACTCGATTAGATGACACCAGAGAAGAGAGCTGTTTCCTGGAGCGCGTGGGTGCCGGGAATTAAATCATCCGCCCGGAGTAATTTCCTCTGGCCAACGCTTAGTGCAAAAAGAGCAGGGGCTGCTTTCAGACGCCTCACCGAAACTAGCAGCTTCCACCCAAAATAGCTCTGCTGCTGGCCCAGTAGAGGCTGTACAGAAAAACCAAGGAGGGGATGGATGAGGGAGTTCATCGCCGGGACGTGCGCTCTCGCTGCGGGGGTGAGGAGTAGCAGCGCTGCCGCCGTTTGCGTCCCCGAGCAGGTTGGCTTTCTGCGCGCTCGCAGGGGCCGAGGCGGATGCTTGGAGCCCAGTGGACAGCGGTCTGCTCCCGTTATCTCCTTTAACACCAACTATTAGCATTAGCTGCTGGGCAGAGAAATGAGCAGCTGCTCGGCATCGTGGGCTGATTTTTTTTTTTTTTTCCAGTGCTTTCGTCTCCCAAATCTCCTGTATGATCTTCATGGAGTGCATCATTGCCTGCTCGCTTTTCCAGTCTCCTCCCAGTTTCAAGACTTTGCTGCTGCCTCTCTCAGTCTCCCAGGCTGGGCTGTCAGTCCCTCTGTCCCAGCGCTCCCACCCGTGGCTCTGTCTGCAGGGTGTTTTCCTTTGCGCCAGGCGTAGGAGGCTTCAGTAAGGTGTAAGGAAAATTAGGGACTTTTTTCTTCCTCTGCTCTTGTCCTTGTTTTCTTCCTGACCAAAAGCAACTTAACTGCACCAGCTCCGTATAAATCTGTAATTATAATTGTTATGCACCTGCTAAGTATTTTAAAGATTTTAAAGGACATACAGATGGAGTCAAAATTTTCCCAGAGCTTGTGTGGCCAGCTTAACCTCTGGTTACTTTGCCAGAGGTGTTCAGTTGGACAGCCTGAAAAAAACACAGACATTAGAGGACTACGCCAGCCAAATGGGGCTCTTGATCTGTCCTTGCTTTCAGGGATTTCCTACAACAAAGGGTTTCTATCAGTGGGCTCAGCGTGGCCACATTTGTCTGTCAGCACATAAGCTTCCCATTTTCCCAGAAGGTAATACAGCAATCCTGCTGTTGTAGGCTGTGAGGAGATATGATCTGGTGGTCAGTCCCTCCTTTTGCTTTCCATAAAGCTGCATCTCTCTCCTGTAAAAACAGAAGAGAGGAGGCCACTGATCAGGTGAAATGAGTGGGTAAGAAGGCAGCTGTGGGCTCATTTTGATGGCAGGAGTGAGGGGTAATGTTTCTGGGAGCAGCTGAAGAACAAGGAGATGTTGTTGGTGTGGATCAGTTCAGCAGCATGGATGGGGCGCAGGCACTTACGCCGATACCTTGCTGAGGCTGCAGAGGCTTGTCTCGGTTATTTTAATTAATTTAACCTGTTACACTGAACTGATGCTTTTGAATCATCACACTCCCTTACCATGGCAGTTTGTGGGTGAGGAAGAAGTTGCACACCGTGGCTCGTGGGACGAGACCATTTTCTTGGGCTCCGTTCAAGTGGTGCCTGTCATCTTGATGGTATTTTATTCTCTTCCTTGATTCCTACACTCAGTTCATAGTAAACAGTACCTTTTTTTGGTGTAATTGTTCCTGGAAACAATTGTTCCAGGAGGTGTCATAATATGGTACTGTAAGAGGGCTGTTGGCATCCTGCAGTAAATACATGGACCAGCTTGGGGGCTGAGGAGGTGCTTGGGACACTTGCATTGTACCACAGGGATTCTCTTGGCTCATCACTGGTAGGGAAAAGAAATTGGCTTTGCGCTGATTTAGAGTTAAACGATACCAGGTTGGTAATAGGGAATAGGGAGAAAATTAGACCACTCGTACCCACAGTCCTCAGGACAGGTGATTATGCCCCTGCTGAACCGAGCTGGCAGAGATGGGGAAGGACTTGTTCACCCCGGTTGGTTCCAGGCCATTTAAAAGCACCGTGTTAAGTGGCATCCTACTTGTTGAAAGATTGTGGTCTGGGCGGCTGTCACGCAGACCTGGTGTAAATCTACGTGCGTGGTGGTGCGTGGCTGACTGTCCGTGAGCGTAACAGATCCGCTTGGTGGGAACTTTGCTGGTGTGACACTTGGGGACGGGGCTCTTCCTACCGTTGCGCTTAAGGCAGTAATGGATGTTGATACTGGGATCTTTCAAAAGATATGTGGAAGCACAAGAGATGGGTATAAGCTCTTTTTCCGCGGTGTTCTAAGGCAGCTGAAAGCGAAAGTGCAGGGAGGGATCAGCGCTGCGGGATGTGTGGGAGGCGGGATGCTCGCCAGGAGATAGAAGTGCACGGAGGTGTTGCAGCCGAGCCGGGAGGGACGGGTAATACCTTTGGGTCAGCAAATTTGCAGCGTGCTCCCAGAGCCCTTACGTGGATAGATCTTGCTCATGCGAACAGCTCATGGGCTTCACGCAGCCATTAAGGTCCTGGGACAGGCTCGTGAGTGAGCAGGCGAACAGAAACCCCCGAGAAGATTAGAGAAGAGGCCTCTTCAAGGACCGGATTTCTGTCCTCGAGTGCTGTGGAGTAGCACCTGGACCTGTGAGAGTCTGAGGCTTTAAAATTAATAAAAACACCCTGCTTTTAAATTGCACTGCTATGAAATATTGCTCCCAGGTGGGGGAATTGAACAGGGCCGGGGTTGCAGCAGAGGTATGGTGAATGCATTTGCATTTTCAAGGCAGTCAAATTATTGGAGGAAACTTTGCATCCTGCAGCGTTTCGCAGTTTCTCTGGCCCCATGATAGTCTTGGATAAACACTGCTGGGCTGTAGTGCCTTTGCTAATATATTGTGTTTGGCTGTGAACGAGGAGCTAAAGTTGGGGAAGGTCGTTTTTAACTTGCAGAGGGCTGAGCGAGCCTTGCGAGCCCCTCTCCGGGATGTTATCCAGCGGGGATTTGGAAAAATAGAGGTTGTGGGGCTGTGGGCTGTATCCACTCCTCGGGCTGCAGGTCCTTCACCCCAGGAGAAGCACCTTCGCTTCTCTGTCACCTGAAAGCAGAGGATGTGGCCGGTAGCAAGGGAAGCTGCCACCGGCAAGGTGGGCCAGCTGCCCCGGGACTGACGCTGGACTCCAGCCCTTTGGTGGGAAGTGCTGCCAACAGAAAGGAGAGAGATTGCAGGGGCTGGAGTCGTTTCGGGTACCCACTGAGATGCTTTTTGTGGAGGATGCTAAGATTTTTTTGTAATACAGGGGCATTTTTTTTTGCATGCCAGCATATCACAAAAGTTAGTTTCACTGAATCATTCACTGGAAGTCTGGGTAGGTAGATTATTTTGCTCTGGGTTGCAATATAGTGAACAAAATTGCTAGGAGCTAGATGGAGGTACCTCTGATGCTGTGATGTTTATAAAATAAGGGTCTCAAAACTCAATACTTCAGAAAAATTATCCTTGTGGTACTGATGTTATTTCACTTCTCTAGTGTACCTTTTGTGTGGAGCGATGTTCCAAAGGTATTGCTAAACCCAATCCTGTAGTCCTTGCCTGGGCAACATTCCCACTGATTTTGGTGACGTGGGCAGCCCGTCAAACACCAGGACGAGCTCTCGCATTTGGTAACAAATTAAAGAAACTCCTCAGTCAAAGCTGTAGGCCCAGATTTAGTTTTGCTAAAAATAAGCTTTTTCAAAACTAGAGGTCAGTATCAGTACCTCACTGCAGGTATTTATTCCTAAGTTGAAAGTTTTTTTTCTTTTCATTGTTTTACTGATTCATGGTGTTCAACTTCAAGACCCCTCAGCGCAGCCTGTAAGCCCTCACGCTAACTGGCTAGCCTATTTCCGCTGGCCCACATAAGAAAAATCCTAAAAATAGTCCAGAAGCGTATGTTTTCAAAAGTAAATTAGATTTTTAAAATATGAGCTTCAGTTTAATTATCTGGCATGCTCTCAGTAAGGAGGAGGGCTTTCAAAATACGCAATTCCTTTAACATGGAAAAAACCTACAACCCCAAACAAGCTGTCTCTCAGTAGTTAGGACCTGCTGCTGCTCTGTTATTGTGCTTTACCTATTAAATAGTTCTTCATTATGCCACCATGCTCACAAAAAAATTGCCTTGTGCATCAGATGGTTTTGGATAGTGAAAACAGTTTGCGAGCTGAGTGAATGCAGGGGCAGGCACCAGCAATGTGCAGACTATTTTTAATGAAAAATTCCCACCTGTGTGAATGCATGTGATGCCTTGCCTTCCATCTTAAAGAGCACGTTTGGTGAACCACGGGTAAGACAAGCAGGAGTAATTTCAAGTATTTTACAGGTTTAAATGTAGGAATGAGATAAACACCTCTCTAATGCAAAGGTTGCTGAACTTATGTAGCAATGTTCTTGCAGCTGAAAGCTGGGAGCCAAGGTAGGTAAGTCGGCGACGCTGTCTGTCTGACATACATCAGCAGTTAAACTGTGGTGGCTGAATGCTTCTAAAGCAAGATTAAATACAACGAGAGAAAGATACCCTAGCCAAAGCTTATTCCCTCTTAAGCATACAGATAATCTAATTGATTTTCAGGAAAGATATGGGCTGTCACCTCTCTTCAGCACATAGAAACTGCGTATGCGTGGGATAATTGGCAGGTTTTATAAGGAGACCTGTGGTGATGGGAGCCATCAAACCGCCACAGCAGATGGGGATGCTGATGTCTGCCGGCTCTGCCTCCTCGCCACTGACCAGGGGTGTCATGGGGAGAGAAGGGCTCGAGACAGAGCTTGGGGTTGTGGAGAGACTCGGCAGTTATCAGATGGGTGGGAAAACACCGCCTTATCAGGGCTGGTGAGGTTCTATCCAGACACCTTTAATTACAGACTGTGTCGGTGTGAGGCTGGAGCTGGTGAGTCACAAAGCGTTTTCTAAGGTTTTGGGCTGGCACTGGATGCTCAGGCGTTGGCCGCTATTGCGGGTGACTCCTCTTTCATTCCGAGCGAGGAGGCGCAGCCGTGGCAGGGTTTTCCTTTGGAAAGGACCCTGCCACCCTTACCCCTGCCTTTGTCACCTGGAGATTAGATGGCTGGGATTTGCCCAACCTAGGGCTATGCTTTGGGACTCCCTGGGAGTTTACCTGGAACGCTGCTGCCTGCTTAATAGCTGCTTCTCATGCAAACAGTGCAAACACACCCAAACTACAAAACTGGCTACAAAGCTGGTTGCTGAGCAGAGTTAGACCTGTACTGTCAAAAGGAGCTGTGAGGCCCACGGGCAGCTTGTGCAATCCGTGTTGCATACTCCCGACAGTGCTGCCGAGACATCCCTGGCTGGAGTGAGAAAGTGTTGTGGGCACACTGGGGTCTTTAGGGGTGGGATTCACACTGTTCGTGGTCTGGTAGGGTCTCGAGTTGGATGCGCCCCTGGGAAAACATCTATTTTGGGGGGTAAGGACAGCGGTTAAGGGAAGAGATGTTGAGAAAACGAGGACTTCTAAGTTTACTTCTCCCCTTGACTGTGGCTTGAGGAGCATCACAGGGACGAGTTCTGATCTTGTTCCCCGTGAAGGCTCGCAGTGCTGCTGGCATTGCACTGATAGACTGAAATAGTTGTTGATATTTAAACACATGAGTGTTGGCCGTGGCATAAGGAAAAATGAGAACAATTCAGCACCCCCATAAAACATCCTCTGAGCCTGGAGTAATTAGTTCAGTTTCGGTAGCCTCATTTCCAGAAAGAGAAAGAATAGAGCAAATAGCAGAAAAGATAATGAAAGTCGGGGGGCCCAAGGGGAATATTTTGGTACGGCGATAGTCAACCGGAGTGGCGTTATTTGGTCCAGAAGGAAGGCACCCAGGGGAAGCTGGGATTGCACTGTGCAAGAGAGTGAGAGGCAAAGCGGGAACTGATCAGCCGCCTAATTTTTTTGCAGACAGCCAGGATGCGAGAAGATTAAATGAAACCGAAAGAGAGTAAATTTAAAATAACTCTGAAGAGCCCTTTCCTTTTTGCAAGGTACTGGGGGTTTGTGGAGCTGAATACTGCAGGGAGTGACTGGGAAACAATGTGCTGGGGTTATGCACATGAAGGAGACTGTTTCTAAAGATTATATTAATATTCTGTTTGATATTAATAATTGCAGAGGAAGTACTGTTTCATATTTTAGCCCAAGCTTCGCTTGGACAGCCTTCCCAGGCATTGCACAAGAGGTGGCGGGCGTTCCTGGCCTTTCTCTGTGCTGCAGAACCATTGCTGCTGACTGGGCGCTCTGCAAACAGACGTTCCTTCCTGCAGTATTGTTCACACGAATAAACTTCATTCCTTTCCGTAGTCCTGTGAGTGAGTAAGAGCCACAGGACCGAATGATCTACTGTTCTGAGCTCCTTTCGTGATAACTTCTCTAGGTTTCCTAATGCAATTTCGACACGGGCAAATCTTCCTTCCCTGGCTTTCAGATGTGCTCTCCACGTTAGGAGTGGTGACCTTCTAGATGTAGCTGCTTTTTCCCCCCCTTAACTTCAAAGAAGTTCAGTATTTACGTAAGCGGCTTGCTAATTTACTGCGTTCTGGCTTAATCTCTCGAATGCCTTTCTGAAAATAGTCTGTCCAGATGAGGTAAAAATACTCACTGTCAAAGCAGAGTATTTAGAAATAGCTGTAATTTTGAGTTATATCAAGTAGAAACCCAAGCATTTGCATTTGATTAAGGACAGGTGTTTAACTTTTTGCACAGCTGTTTTTTGGGTTGTTAACTGGAATTTTTGACCTACTGCCCCCCCCCCCCCCGCAATCTGGCATCAGTGCTATAGCACTGTGAACTTGGTGTTCAGTAGAAAGAAGGATGCAAAGCACTGTTTCATTACACCAGACTGTTGCATCAATAATGTAGTAACGTAATGTCTTGGAGGGAAAATAATGGGCTCTAATGATGTAACCAGTGTGTTTACTGATACTGTAGCACAATTAATTGTGGCTTTCTTGGAATTAAGTGCTGCAAACAATTTCTGTTAAAAGTGGATGCAGGGCATTTGAGCTTAACCTCCTCCCTGCAAGGAGGCCGGTAGCCTTACCCCATTCCCTTGGGACAATCCACAGAAAAATAAAAACGGGGCTTGTCAATTGAAGATGATGGGAGTGGATTTCTCCGTTCGTTGTCCAGTGGCGCGTGAGAGGCCGGTGCTCTCCTTTCTCAGGCCTGTGTTTTGTTGAGTTATTTGTTATCGTGGCCAAACCCCGGGGGTGGAGGGATGAGGAGGGCTTCATGCTTGGCTTGGGTTGATGAAAGCTTTTTCCATCTTTGCGTCATTCAGCACACTCCTGTGTCACTTCTGCAATGCCCGACAAAGGTTCAGCTTGCCGCCAGCCTTCCCTGTTGTGGGGGTAGATAGTATAGTCTCTCCTAGATCTTTTTTTTCCATAACACTCGCAGAATCGCGGTTGTCAGCGGCCATCCCCTGTGCTGTAGTCCTTGGCCAGAGTTGGTTGAAATCTACCCATGAGCTGGAAGGTTGGTGGGGAGCAGTGGAGGGAACTGTCAGGCACGTGCAACCACTTAAATCTCATTTCCTTAGAAACTAGGTAAGAAACGCAACTTCCCACTCTGGAAAGATTTTTGAGAAATGGGTCTGCGTGTGCTCATTCATATTTCTTGTAAACTCACCGAACAGTCACGCTCGTGTCACATACGACAGGCAGAGACTTACAGGAATTGCAGCTCGGGCTCCAAACACGGTGGTTTATAGGCACCCCCAAGGATCCTGATGGCTTCGGCAGGCAAAGCTCTCACTGGTTTTGTATCATTGGGCTCCAAGATGAGTCCTGCCTTTTGCTATGTATTATCGAGTGGGGGTGTCCAGAATAGGAGGGAATACGTTTCTTAAAGCACTTTATAATGCACCTTTGTCCCCCACTTTGAAACTGAACAAGATGTTTATTAAGGGATTTTAAGTGACAGTTGTCTGTTAGAAGATTTCTTTCCTGTTATGAAATGAAAGAATTCTTCAGTTTTATCTTTTAATTTGTTATAAAAGAGCCAAAATGATACATTCAATCATTTCATAACCACACACTTTCAAAACTGTATTTATCTGATCTTTTTGCTGCAGAGGATAATTGGTTTATACGAAACTAAGTATTTTCTGGTAGCGGGTTACTTGCTTTTTCACATGTATGTAGCAGCTTTGTTTTAAAAAGACTGTGCCAGGGAGAGGTCATGCTGCAGTTCATGGAAGTGACAGTGAGCCTTTAAAAAGTGGGACACTTTAGCATAGAGAAGCAGTCGCAGATATCTGTGTGATGTGAACGTGGGACTGGGACTTACTGGGAAGATTCACCATTTAATTACCCGAGAAGAGGAGCTCACCTTTTCACGGGAATTTGCTGGAATTTGGCTGGTAGCGCTTTCTGTTAATAAGCATTTACCTCATTACCTGAAGACGCTATGTACAGACAGATGTTTAGTGTACTGTGGACTACCTGTAGCCGTAAGCCCCCAAGTGCATAGCCAACTAATGATGATGGTAGACCTTCCTCCCCGGGAACAAGGGCGAGCTGCTTATGTGCTTGGGCCACAGGCCAGGCTTATTTTTTCTTATGTTCGCTACATGGATTTGGTGTCAGCTTTCTTCCAAAGAGTACAAAATCATAATTTATTTTATTTATAGAGCTGTGTGATTTATACCCTGAGATATGTCTCGGTGGTTTCAAATTACAGAGAAGCATGGAAATACTGGCTGATTTTTCCCTCACCCAGTCTATAGACTCCGAGCTGCAGGTCCAAGCCTAAAACTCAGCAGCTGGTAATGAAAGCAGAATTTAGGTTCATGGCTTCAAGTCTTGCTGTAAACCTTTCCTAAATTCCTGCTTCCTAATATCTGATGAGGACATGCTGCAATGATCTTTCTTAGGCTTATTGTTATTGTGAGATAAAGCAACTTCAGTTCCATTTAAGTCAGATATATTAAGAGGCAGATCTAGCGGCTGAAGAATGGAAAAGTTCCACTGAAGTCAATATAGCTGTGTTTATTAAAAAAAAAAAAAAAAGAAAAAACCAACCCACCAACTGAGTCTGTGACTTCTATGTACATCCTTCTGTTAATGACTGTGTTTTACTGTCGTTTCTATTCCTGGAGCATGCTTGTCAGAGAAAAACATCTCTTATATTTGAACTTTCATATAGCACTTCTCTCCTTAGACAATTTTCAGTGATACCAGCCTTTGTGTTTGAAGCGCCGCAATGTTGATGGAAGCTGTCCTTACAACACGCACACTTGAAATACCTCAAAATGAATGACTGACGGGGACATTGGCACGTAGCATGTCACGGCTTTGGCATGCCACCCATTCGCGAGGGCAGCTTAAGGGATACTATCCAGATCTAGCAAATATGCCACAGCCCGTCGCCATCAGGTTGCCCGATGCCTTCTCCTGGTGAACGCGAGCGATTCTCCGAGCGATTCTCCAGGCGATTCTCCGACAGGGAGTTGTTTCAGGCAGTCTGGCTGCCTCGGGGTGCTGGATAAGCTGTCAGCTAGTCGACAATTTGCCTCTGGTTTACATGTGTAAATGGAGCGTTGGGAAGCGCCACCTCCCTTGAGAATGCACAGATCGTGTATTTTGCGCACGTATTTTAGTGCGGGGATGTTGAGGTTTGCCGTCACCTCGCTGTTCGTGCAGGAGAGCACCGGCGGGTAGGTACAGCTGTAGCTGCTTATGGTGGTAGTCAGTTTGATGCCTCTCGTTTTGGCGTAGCATCAGCTGCCTGACTGTGGGAGCTCTTTTCCCTGACTCTTGGGAAGCTGGAAGGGATGTAAAGCAGGGGTGGGTACTGCCTTCACATATGGAAATGGCACGTCTCCTGGCATGCCTGGCCTGGCTCAGCGCCCTGTTCCAGCTCTGGGCTCTGCCAGGTGGAAACCACGCAGAGCGTCTGGGTACTCGGTGTCTCTGGGCTCCTCTTTTTCTTAGCTGCGAGTTTGCCAGGGGAGGCTGATGGGCCTGTAAGGAGATGCTCTGGTTGGCGTCTACCTTTCTGTCTCTGTTAGCACGACACCCGGCTTTAATGTCTTCAAGGACAGTATCTTGGAAGCCTGGTAGAAAGCAAAAGCTGAAGTGCTTTGACTTCTTGGTCTTCCTTGCGGAGACAGACTGCTCCTTTCAGCCCCACGCATTGAGTAGACAGTCCCTTCTGAAGCCTAGCTGTTTCCAAAGACCTGGAGCCAGAGAGGAGGGTCTCTGGAAGCTTTTCTGCTTGGAGGTGACCTTCGCTGGCAGCGCCAGCTCCTGCCTCGGCTCAGCGGTGCTGGGAGGCTGGCACGGTCCTGTGGGATGCTCTATCGGGAGGTACGTGAACTCGGAATTTTTCCGGAGACTGCAGCAGGGCCTTTGCACAGCAGCTGATCGCATTCAGAAACTCTGCACCTTTTTATGGCAGCAGAGGGAACCAGAAGGCTTAACGAGTCCTGTTGGCTCCTCCAGAAAAGGAAGGAGGGATTTATGTTGTTCTGTAGGCCTTTAAATAAAAATAATAAAAAGCCAAATATGTTTTCTGACTTGTGCAAAGTGAATGTCTAAACTCAGTGGAAACTGAGGGGAGATTTATGTGTCATCTGCTGTCCTGCAGGTACCTGAGTGATTCCTTGAGAGAAAGTAAGAGTTAAGGAAAGTGGCAAAGAAGGGCAGGTCCCTGCAGGAGTAGCAGTTACCGTGCTGTGGGAATATGGGATGTTGCCCCTTCTTTTCTTGCACGTGTGCACTGAACCTCTAAAGACACCTGGAGTCAGTATAAAATTTCAGGCAAAGACATCTATCCAGAAAAAAAATACATAGACAAGGGGGGATAACTTTGCTCTCCTGAGATGATGCCATTTGGGTGTCACGATCAATACCTGTTCCTGAAGCAAAACAAACAAGCAAACAGACTCTTCCCTTGCAATGAATCATTAAGTTTCTGGAAAGCACTTGTGCCTGTAAGGTATGTGTGTTTGCATGGCATGGAACTGAATTTGCCTGAGATTAAACGTCCGCATTTGTATTTGATTGCTTGCTGTCTCCTGTGAGGCCAAGCAGCTGGAACTGCACGTGCGTGTGGAAGAGAAAATGCATCTAGCCAAGAGCGTTGTGGAAATTAAGAGATCTGATTGACCAACTAAATGGAATTTCAGTTTTGGTTGCTCAGGAACACCGCAGTGAGTAGCTTCCATACCTGCTCAGCTCAGGACCCCCTCAAAATGTGGGTAGCAGATGTCTTAGATCATGTCTTCAGTGGGGCCAGCTGTTGATATGCCTCAAAGAAAAACAGGCAGTTGTTAGTTGCACAGGTTTAGCTAATGATATTGTGCTGCCCACATCTGAAGACCTGGCTCAGCATCCGCCTCCATGGTTTGCAAGGTGTTGATGGTACCCGAGGCACGGTGCTGCTCCACTGCCTTGCGGGGTGCCTGCTGGTCCGGCTTCAATGGGAACAGAGTCAGGCCTGTAGTAAATATAATCGTCAGCAAGTGGTGAGGGTGTGCTGTGAATCCGGAGTAATTCTGTCCTTGTGGTAGTTCAGTGACGTGCCCGTAATTGCATAAAAAAATTGATCGCAAAAATTGGTTTGTGACTTGTAAGAAAATAAAAGGGAAGCAAGAAGGAGTGAATAATGTTCCTGTGACAAAAGTGCTCGCTGAATTCAGGTGTGGAGTGAGCTCTGGAGGCTCCTTCCCCTCCTCTGTTGTGACTTTGCACCGACTGAGCTCAGTGTTTGAGAGCTTCACCAGCTATTGAGGCTGGTTGCCTCTTTTTACCCATGCGTACGCTGCAGGAAAATAGGAAGGGTGAGTTCTTAAAAAGCAGGCATTTCTGAGTGAATTGTCTTCCCAGCACCCCTCTCTTTCTTCAATGTGTAAATAGTGGAGGCGAAAGCGGTGTCAGAGCTACCAGTGGGTGAAGATGACATATAAAAGTGCTCTCCTCTGCTTGATGGTGCAGTGCATTTGACTGGAAGTGATAGCAGCAGCCGTCTCTCCTAGCACGCCCGTAGCAGTGTCCCTTCTGCCATCATTCCTCCGAAGCACGCTGCGACGTGGCCTGTGATGGTAGACACCTTCCTGACGGTGTCCAGCACTCCCAGGCTCTCTCAGGGAGCGGCTTCTTCACAAGGTTTCTGCTTTACTTCTAAATTTGGATTGTGAGGTTTCATGTAAAATCCAAAGGCTGCGGGAAGTGGTGGGGATGATTTGGTTTTTTTTGCCTGAGGCGTAACATCCAGCTTGGATGTTCCTCGACTGTCACTGTGATGCATCCTTCAAATAAATTGTTAAAACCAAAACCGCGTGTTGGGCTGGGAGGTCTAACCTCATTCCCCTTTCACCGAACGGGAGGTTGCTGGAGTGACAATGTCACATACCATGCGTGGTGCAGCATGTTACTAATTATTGCACACGGATGCAGGCAGGCCCATTCCATACATTCTCGTTTCCGTTTGTTACTAATTAGGAGTCATCGTGCTGCTGGTGGTCTCTGGTGCTCCCCACGTATCATCTGTAGGGTTGGCATCTGCCAGAAGGTGGTGTTTACTTCAAACTAGAGCTAAGCAGCCATTTCCCCCCTCCTGCTATTCCCTCAAAGTTTCAGACTTCCCTGGCTTGAAAAATGTGAAATACCTACAAGCATAGCTGTGGAGAATTACAGGTAGCCACTTTTGTTGTGAATCAGAAGCTGATGCAAAGGAAAGTTGGGAACACCAGGCTGTGCAGTACAATCCTATCAAGAATTAAGGGATGGTTAGGAAATAGAAATAGAAAGTAAGCGTGGGTATACATGGTGAATTCTTGAAGGTGACCTGTAAAGTGCTTTAAAAATGGAGTTGTCCCTTTAACAATATGCAAACAGCAACAGGAAAGGGAGCATTTAGTCACATACTTTTTTATTTTATTATTTTTTTTAAACCTCTGAAGTTCTCCGAAACTGCAGCAGCAGGCTGTCCCCGCTGTGCTGCGGTGCCCCAGAATGCTCTGATGTCCCTGGTACCCCGCTGGGTGATTGATCTACCCCATACAGGTTCTGCGCGGTGGTGATTGCATATTATGAGATGGCACAGCTTAGCATGGCCTATGATCACACTTTTTTATATCCTTTTGAGATAATATATACGGAAATGTTTTTAGAGATTGTGGAAAACTGTTGCTCTTTTTAAGCAGTATTTTTCCATCCTTCTTTCCAAATCCGTCCTTTTTCCAGTGAGTGGAGAGGTGAAACGAGTAGAGATAATTGCCTCAGCTGTATGGGCTGGCAAACCAAGTGGATGCACTCCGTAGTCTGGTATTTTAATTTCTGAGTTCCTATCAGTGCTGCTGAAAATAGTTAGCACTTTAGATGCTCTTGGTTCTGCTGCTTTGGGATGACATGAAATGTGTCTGTAGCATTTTACAGCTTTTAGCTTTTGCAGTTTGGCTTCTGATGGTCGAGTCGCCTCTGTTTTCTCTTGCTATCTCTTCTGTCTCATCCTTCAGCTGGGCTGAAGCTTGTGTTGTGTTGTGCAGGGACAGCAGAGGAGCCACAAAAGTTCTTCCCTAACTGGGACCACAAAACTTATTCTGTTAAATTGGATCTACTGAGCATGGTTGTATGGGTTAGATGTAAACTTTTAATGTGTATAATACCCGACTAGCCTGGGAAGCTAAGGGATAAAGCAAATCACTACCGCAGCACCAGTGGAAGATGTGCAAATAGTCTAGGATGAGTGTTTTTGTCTCCTCTTCCACTTACTTCTGTGCTTCCTAAACGGTTGCTGAATATGTCATGCGCCAAGTTACTTCAAAACATCATCGCACCGAGCAGCTAGTTAAAAGGAAACACACAGTGACAGTCTTGAATAAGTCCATGTACTGTCACTGGAAGATACATGCTGATAAAGGCCCAAAGTTATTAAAACCATATTTCCAAAGACTTTCCCTTCCTCTTAGCGCTCTGCTTTCCCTGCCCTGTGGCCTGCAAGAGCCCCTGCTGTTGACCAGAGCCCCGGAAAATTGCAAAGATGAAGGAGGTCAAGGCTGATGGGGAGAGGATGCCCTCCTCCCGCAGCTTGTTTGGCGATGCTGGTAGGACAGACAGCCAGTGCGGAGGCTCAGTGCCACTGAAGGACCGGACTTTTGGCACCATTATGCAGAGATTTCTTAATAGCATATGGCTGGTGTCTCCTGATGCCTCACCTGGCATCGTCTCTACGTCTGCATCACCTGGCTTTCTGGGAAGGACGCTTGATGCTTGCTCCTGGAGAAGCAGAAGGAGTCTCAGGAACTTCATTGAGAGCGGAGAAAGGCAGCTAAAAAGAGATGTGGGGAGCAGCCCAGCTTTTGATAATCCCTGACTAAGCCACCCGGCACCAGGCTTATCCCCTGAGTTGCTGATACAACAGTTGAAAATAGCCTCTCTGCAAGGCCCGGGACTTCCCGAGAAGCCACGTTAAGGGTAGATGTCCCGCAAATCCACCCCCTCAGCCTTCACTCTGGGAATGCTTGTCATCTCCAAGCAGCGAGAGGGGGATAAAAAAAAAAAAAGGAATTTTCACAAGGGCCATGAACTCCATAAAGAATGAGTGAGCCTGAATAAACTTGTTTTCCCGTTCTTGTCTCAACAAGGTAAGCCACCTTTAAAAAACACAAAGCGCACAACAGGCACTTGTAGTGACTCCTCCAAGAAACAGAAATGACTGTGTTGTGAGCCTTTTGATTGACAGCTGCTGCGGCAGCCCTTGGCCTGGCTTTGAAATCCCCTGTATCTCGCCGGAGCTATCAAGCAGGTCGCGCAAAAGCCGTGGCAAACGTCAAGTGTTGGAGTTGCGGTCAGTGCGTCCCTTCAAAGCCAAGGGCACGATGGTGTGGAGGTCTGGTCTCCTCCCGCGTGTGTTAAGTGCCAGCTGGGAGGCAGAGGGATGAGTTGGGTGTGATGGGGAGTTCCCTGAAGTGGGCAACTCGTAATGTTGCGGGGAGCTGTTGCTTGCTGGTGTGTTATTAGGGATGGCTTACTTACGAAGTACCTCCGCGGGCAGGGCAGATAATGTCAAATAAAAGCAATTTTGAGGTACGGTGCCAGCGGAGGAGCTGTTTGGGTAAGCGCCAGGAAGCCTGCACCCTGGCAGCTTGGTCTGATACAGTTTTACGGTAACCTATAGAAATCTTTCTTTCAAGCTCCTTGTGACTTTTCATCTATCGTACGTTATCTATCCCCTTGCTGCTATATGTTGCGATTTTTCAATTATGCATAAATTGTCTCCACTTCCTCTTGTCTCCCTGAACTATAAACAAATTTCCTCAAAGCCCCCGTGCCTCCTAAACCTGCTGATTCTCTTGGTGGCATCTCCCCAGCTGTGCCTTCCCCTCCCCACCCCCAAACCTGCAGCCTTTGGCACAAAATTGTGCCTTTTGGCTGAACGAAGGCTTATCCTTCATGAATGTGTGCATCTCCCTGGCGTGCGGGCTTGTTGCGTGGTTTCACTCGGTCTTCCCCTGTGTTGGTGGTTCTCCATCACCTGGTGACCTCCTCAGCGCTCATCACATTGAAATGGGTTTTATTACCAGGCTTTAAGAGAAGGGCTGGAGCAGATGCACATCAGCCCTCTTCCTGTCATCAGGTACTGTTCATTACCATTTGTAAATGTGGTTTGATAATGAAATTTGCTTGATATTTCTGGTCTTGAAGTCATTTTTTGTAAAAACTCCCTGTATCAGTGTTATTCATGTGATAGCGTTTGGAGATCTAGCGGTTCTGTGTAAAGGTTGTGGGTGCTATAGGAACTTCTTCCTCCTCTACCAATGTTGTAAATAGGCAAAATTTTGCATTAAAATATTGTGAAAATATATAAATGTTCTAAATTGCCAACTGGCTAGTTAACCCAGATGTATCAGAAATGTGGGTAATTTAAACTCACAGTAAGCACACGAACAGAAGACGTGGATCTGTGATTTACGTAGGTGACTGAAAATCTCCAGGCGTGTTCCCACTGGTAATGCTGATCTCCAGCGGAGAGAGTCAGTGATCTGAATTTGGTTTTGCGTTCATCCGAATCAGTCTTCATAACTGTCTCCTCAGTCTGGCAGCTTGAGGTCTGACCACGCTCGCTGATTTATTTATGGTTCCTCTGGCATGAGCAGCAGTTTACTTTCCAGGACGAGCTGAGAACATCGTTATCCCTGTGTGCTAAGTTAGCACCTTTCCTAAGAGCATTAGTTCACACTGTGAAGGGATTGGGTCCAAGGCTGGTCCAGCCTTGGCTTCCAGCCCCACTGAGCTAAATCCACGGCAGCTGGTGAATGTTACCCAGGTTACACGGGCGTCGATGAGCGTAGGCTATGACCTAGGATTTTCCCATTCCCTCTGTTTTCATGGAGTTATTGTTGAAATCATACTCTTCCATGTATGTTTGCAATCGCATAGGAATAAGTAGTAAAGACTGCTTAGTTAATCTCGGATTCATTCCCTCCAAGACAATTCTGTGTTTGGAAGACATTCAGGTTTCTCTGTGCAGAATCATTCTTTATTGAACTTTTCTTTTACTCATCATGCTGGTTTATGTTGTGTATTTTATTTCTTCTAATAAAACAGTTGATTGGAATTTCCTAACTCTGTCTTACCCCATGCCCATGTCGTACCTCTTTTCTACAAACTGTTTATCTCCAGACTGCTCATATCTTGCTAGTTCCATATGAGCTTCAAGACTGCTCAACAGCAGTTTTATGGTCTCAGTGTATATTTGGTTTCTTTAGATCCCTTCTGTGCATGTCATTTGGTCTTACTGAGTTGTAAAATGGTAGGCTAAATTTATCCCATGTTTAACTCCATTGACTTCAGTAGATGTTTCCTATAGAAAGAATTTGGCACATTGATTAAACAGATATACTTTAACATTTCTTCTTCATTTTTTTTTCCCAGGCTTATCTAGATCATGAATTTTATCTCCTGCTTAATACTTCTGTGTCCTTTGTACAGAACACATAGGGAAATAACTATTGAGTGCTTCATCCGTCTGGATTCTTGTTATGTGATCCCCTGCCTTGTTCAACAATAGACCCATTCTCTGCCCTGTATTTTCCTTGGTTATATTTATAAAAACATATACTTGTTTCCCATTACTCTTTCAAGCTAAAAGCAAAACAAAAACCCTGCTGTTTGTCCCCTTAACTTTATGCCTTATAATATTTTACCTCCAGCATATATTCAGACTTCATAACTTCTTTTCTTTCCTCTCTCATTTCTTTTCTCATTTAAGAAATGAGCTCACTTCATGCCAAGAGCCAGAGGAGCCATGTATTTTGACCCACTTGTTTCTCTCTAGCTATGGAACTGCTTTCATATGTATTTCTTCCAGGTTAACCTTTAGGATATCCCATCCTTTGCATTTTGAAATGCAGGTCACTGTTTTGTCAGGTTTTTTTACTTGAAGATAAATTTGTTTTCCTGAAGAGCGATTGTAAGTCCCTTCCTTTGTACTTGGTTCATGCAGAAGGGCCACCAATATTTTTCTTCTAGGTTTTTAGTAAACACCTCCCTCCTAGCACCAAATTTAGCATTACCTCATGTCTCATTGCATTCCCTGTTGAAATGTGTTATCGTTACCTTCACAGTTCACAAAGTCTTCTGACCTATATATTACAGAATGGCAGGTCTTTCCCAAGAGCTAGCTCAGCAATTAAAATTTCCCACTGGCACAGATGGTTATGATAATAGGACATCATATATGTATATACAGAGAAAGTGAGAGAGAAGGAGAGAGCGAACACTCCTACATTTTTCAAAGCAATGTACAAACATTAGCTAATTAACCCTAATAACAGCTCTGCAAGGAAATTAAATGTGATTATTCCCATTTTATAGATGGAAAAGCTCAGGAAAGCAGATGAAGTGACATGCCAGAGGCCAGCACAAGATGTCATTATTGAGGGGTGGGATGAGATTTGAGGACCAAGAGCCATCCTGGCATGGCCGCTGTTCAGTCCAGCAGGCTGCCGAATGCCAGGTGAGATCTTTCCTGAAATCCAGCTGGTTTATGCCTCTTGTATGGTTTCGAGTCATCCCTGGTGTGCTCGTTTATTTAAGAGAGAGTTAAATTGTTATTTTCAAAGCTCATCCTTCTTTGCATGGCTTGCCTTTGTCACTACCCTGAAGCCAGAAGAGGTGCTTGGCGCTGGAAGTTTTATTTTCTATCCGCATTTTTTGGCGATGAAAACAAGCAGGTTTGTGTTGTAGCTGCACCGAGGACATCCACCTGGTTTCAGTGCAGGGAGCTCCAGCACCATTTTCTGCAGGTGGCTGCTGTTGGAGTTGAAATGCAATCACTGAGGCTGTTGTCAGAGGCTCCAACCTGCTGGAAAAAAAAGGTGTAAGTAGTTGAGTAGTGAATTGTTATTTAGTTTAAGTGACCTTTTTTTGTCATCTCATCCACTTCACCCATGGGTGGGTGGGGGGAGTCCCAGTCTGTGAGTGGAAATTGTGCTTCAGTGGGCATAATGCTCAACCTTTTGTGGAAGCCCCTTTATGCAAGGGGAGTTTGAGGCGATGTCCATGTCAGATGCAAGTGGGCAGTGAGTGCATCGAGGCTGTGATGACAGTTCGGTGTTCAGATGGTTCCTAGGATTTGAATGTAAGATTTTGATTTGTTCTTCCTGATGAAATAAAATGTGAAATCCAGTTGCACTTTCTTAATCTTTTCTCACCTTGCCTGTCACTTCTGGTTTTTGAGAACCGGGCAGAAGTGTTGTATCATGTTATCAGCTGCTATTTTTAACCCGTGCAAGCAGCACCGTAGATAACCTGTACACTTTGCAACCATTCCTGGAATGCAAGTCTTTCAAATAACCTTCATCTCAAACAGCACGTGCAAAATCAGATGCAGAGGTCGCAAGCATTTTGGAAAAAGATGGTGGAGTTTTGAATGTTGTTTGCTTTTTATTTTCAGGTAACCATCTGGCCGAACACCTGAAAGTGGGGTAGTATGGTGTTTACTCTTTCATTATCAGGCGCTGGCAATAGCAGCTTCTCCCTGGGGAGTTGTCCTGATGAGGGCACAGTAGGAGCATTTGAATTGGAAATGGTTGTGCTATCTGAATTTTTCTGTGTCTAATGGAAACTACAGCAGGGAGCTGGAGGAAACAAAACTCGTTTCTTTTTCTGCGATGTCACTGTCATAACTTAGAATGTAATGAAGCCCAGTTTATCTCTAGTTGGCCTTCCACCCAGAAAACAGGGAAGCAGTGCAAAGCCGTGCTGGGTGATGAAGGGCTCTTACTCACCGTCCCACCCCTCCGCACAATAGAAATGCTTTCTCAGCAGCAGGCATCTGCAAAACCTGAAATCCCTCCTGAAGCGAGCGCTGCGCCCGCACCCAGGAGCTGAACCTGTGTGTGGCCACCCATGCCTGGGACATGTCCAGGGGCTCCCCCCGGTCCCTGCTGCTGGGGGGGAACCCATCTTGCCTTCTTGCCATCGCCCTGTGAGCCGGTGAAGCTTTGTTATTCCTGTGTTATGGAAGGAGGGGAATGTTTTTTGGGGGGCCAGGGGAGGAGTAGGACGTAGGTGGATGCCCTGGGAGACTGTGGTCCCTGTGAGCTTGGAAGAGGACCAGGGACTGAAGCTGCCTTCTGGGAGAATCGCCCTGGGTGGCTGCAGCAAGCAAGGGAGGAGGCAGAAAGTGGGTAGCTGGTGAATTTTAAGGGTTTGTGCCACAGACCAGACCTCTCTGAAGCAAGGAGAGATGGGGATGCACCCCAGTTTCCCCTGGGTAACCATAGCCTTGTCCCCCCACCCCCGAGGGTGCTGGCAGGGAGGTGAACCCCACTGGGGGGGCTGCTGTCCCACAGCAGTGATTTCTATTTCTGCCTTCATCAGCCCTGGGCGTAACGCCTTTGAGAGGAAACTCCGCATTGTGTTAATTATCCTTGGCTTGTGCTGGGTTTCATTGTTTAAATGGGTTATTCGGCACAGGGCTAGAATTGGACTCTGTAAGGGCTAACGTAGATTTGGTTTATGAAGGAATGTAAATCTAGCAGTGCCGCTTGCGGAGGAGCCTCTTTTGGAAAGCGACTTCTCTGCATTAGGCTGAGTGTTTTAGTTTGTTTGCTTTATTCTTTCTCAAAATCCAGCATCTGTGAAGTTATTCCCATACATTAGGCACTATACTAGCAAACATCTGCCAGCTGGTGGCAAGGTCCTAGAGCGACGTTACCATCTAGGCGAGCCCCATCCAGTGAGCTGGGCTTGGGAGATGGGTATGTCACCCGAGCCGAGGATTTTAGTCATCTTCCAAGAGCTGTATCATGTGCTGCTGCCCAAAATCCCTGGTTTACCTACAGTTTTGGCATGTGCCCCAAAGCTCCCCTATATGCCTGACCCTGGGGGAGCTGAACGCCCAGCTGGGGTTGTTTTTTCAGCGTGCTGCAGCAAATGGATGAGCAGAGGCTATGCAAGAGCAACACGCTACAAAGCGGCATCACAAGAATACATGGGATTAGAAATGGTCTCTGGAGTTGCTATTTATATTCTGAGTTAAATTAAGGTTTCTGAAATTTGGAGTCAAGGGGGAAGCGGGTTTACTAGAAGGTGTAGCTCACAAAAGCTCATTACAGAGGCCTGGGTAAAAAGGCCCTTAGGAATCTGATGGAGTGCTTATATGAAATATTGAGGAAAACCAGACTGTATTCCCAATTTTGCCCTTAAATATACTTTCCTGTCTTCATTAAAGTCAGCGGCAACCTTGCGTATGCATCTGAGGTCAGAGTTTCGCCTATTAAAAGAGGCAGGCTTAGGGTGTTTATTGTTGGTGCGCAGATTGACTCTGCAGGGGATAAATGCCGTTTATTTTAATGTGGTGCAGTGTAAGAATGCTTCAAGGAATCGCAGGCATCAGCGGGGGTTTAAAGCAAAATCTGGAAAAATACTCACATAGTTAAAAAATTAAAGTACAAGTCAATTTTATTTCAAACTTAGCATTATTATATTTTTTGTTCTGCAGAAAAATAAGATTTAAAAAATGGTTTTCATATGGCACTAACGGATTGATTACATAGTTCGAGCAGATCCATGCTCAAGCTATGAAAAATCTTGAGATGTGGCTGTGTAGTGTGAAAGAATATTGATGCCATCTCTGTGAAGTTTTCTATGCATTAACAAGTGGCCTGGACAAAGTAGGAGTAAGGTGTGTAATAGCCGGTTATCTGAAGATGGCAAATTGGGCATGCTTTTCACATAGTGGCAGCAGCTGTGAGACAGAACGTGTAGGAAGACCAGAGAGTGAAGAAGAATGGGCAGCTGCTTGTGGTGTTGGAATTAGTATAGGTGTGTGGAAAAACTAATACACTTGGGGTGAAAATACTATCAGCCAGAAATAAAAAAGAGATTATTAAAATGCAGAGGAGCAGAGAAAGCCTGAGGATACCTCACATAACTAGCTAATCAAATGCGAGTATTCAGTTTGATGTGTTGCAGAAAGCAAATGTTATTTGCCTTCCAGGACTACAAGAGAATATGTCCAAGAGCAAATAATGCATTCTTAAGTGGACCTGCTTAGCATTCCTGTGCACTGGGGTAAAATAAGCTGGTTTGTACTTGAGGCAGCATGAGAAAGGACCTGGATTTCTTTCTTGAAGTTGGTTATGCCAGTGGGAACTAGCTCTGTCTGGAAGTCACACTTAAACTTATTGTATGTTCTTCTGTCATGCAAGCAGCTTAAAACTGAAATCACTTTGGCAATGGTATTTTTCTTCATTTTATGTCATTTTTCAAAGGCTCTGGGAAAGTGGAAAGGGAAATGATATTAGATGTCTCTCTTTCTTGACTGAGGGGGCACCTGGCTGATCCTGGGTGTGTTCCCAGCCTTAACAGACCCTTCTCAAGCCATTCACACCGCGGTCATGGGTTAATTCTTGCTGCCTGCATTGCATGAATAGCCCGGCAAGGGAAGCTTTGCTGCTTTTTTCCCCTGCTTTGCTAACATGGCAAAAACCCTAAAAGGTCCTCCATCTGCTCATCAACAGCATTGAGAGACAAGTGCTAAGCACAGAAGGTAGGGCTTTTGAGGGTTGTGGCCAGGGTGCCAGCAAAGACTTGCTGTTCTCTTTTCAAACTACCTTATATTTCAGGTGCATTTGCTCATAATGTGTGCCCTGTAGCATCTACAGTCATTCCTGTGTGCTTGTACTCTGTAAAGGTCACATCCCCTGTTTCTGGGAGTTCACAGCTGGTAAAGGTTAAGTGATGAGTGAGTTCTTCTTGGAAAAGAGTTAGCCCAAGGCCAGTTAGTCATTTCCAGCAGGGTAACTCAAGATAAGCACGGATTGACAGAGTTTGTAGGCTTCTGATTTGGACCTGGTAGTATCTATCTTCTCACACGTGCTGAACAGGTAGGTTTACCCTGGTTTTATGCACACTGTACAGCAGCCCTGTCCCTGGGGTGCTGGTTCATGTCTTATACTGGAAACTAGAAGTCAGCCGTGCTTTTAAGAGGCTCCCATAAATGCAGGCTGATTGTGTGGTTGTTTTTTTTTTCTCATTCCTCTATGATACTGCAAAATGTTTTATGTGAATGTCAGTGAAGGTATTACTAAATGCCTGTAACATTGTTGCTTTGTTGTTTTGCAATTACCCTCCTGCTTTTGCAAGAGCAAACTCACTGGTTGGAAGGAGGTTCTTGACTCAAAAGCGGTTTGATGAACGTGTGTAAGTAGTGAGCGCACAAGATGTGATCAGCTATTTGACTTGTATTCTTCTCTGCAATCCGCCCATCTCACCAGTGTTGCCCTCCATGAGCCCTGGCCAGCCCCTGAGCTGTGATACCAGGGAATTTGCTGGTGCATAGGGCCAGGGGGACCATTGCTTTCTCCTTGGTAGAACCACCAGGTACAGCATCACCTTCATCAACATCACAACTGTGTGAGGCAGCTAGTGGTGGTTCCCTTTCCTTGTGCCTCCTAAAACTGAACATCCCAGCTGGGATGTGCTCAAAGCAGCCTGTGCAATATACACACCCAGTCCTCGTGTCCTCACGATGGCCAAAGTACCTCCTGTCTGCTGTGCTGCCTGCTGAAGCGTGGCTGCTGCTGGTGGGATGGGTGATTGCTGACCAGCGGAGACGGATGGACACAGTGTTTGTGGTGGTGTAGAAGAGTCAGGGCAAACCTGTGTATGGAGGAGAGTGGTCTTTGTTCGTAGAAATAGGAAACATCATCTTCCTGATGAGAGGTAGTCTACACTGAGGGTAAAAACACATGGGCATAGAAATCCTAAGATGTAATTTTTCTTTTTTTTTTTCCCTCTGTCTTTTCTCTCCCTCAACCAGCTACTGAGAATGTCTTTTTGCTTGGTCTCCTTTGACCATCCCTGCACCTCCCCCCAGAACAAAACAAACAAAAACCCCCAGCAACAGCAGAAGAACTTATTTCTTCAAACCGTGCGTGGGGGTTTTTTCACTTCAAGATGGATTTTCTTGCTGGGCAGCTTTTGTCCAGTACCTTGAAACTGTTTTGAGTTAGCCTGGTGCTGGGGTCTGTGCTCCTTCAGCCACAGTCTCCACATCACGTTGCTTCCCGTGTATTTTCTCAAATTGCAATGAATGTTTCCATCTGTTATGATCTTTCTGAGCTCCTTGATCTTAATCTCCAAGCTAAGCCCAGGATGTGGCATCCCAGCTAGACTGAAGGTTTTTGTAGCACCTAAACATGAGGACTTTTCTATGATACTGAGACCGGGCTTGGGGACCACATCTTGCAGGCCATTGCGGTGATGGAGGAACCACCTTGAGTTCCTCAGGGCCCAAATACTGTCCACTGGAAATTACATTTTATTTTCCTTGTCGTGGGGTGCTCTCCTCCTTCCTCCCCCAGCCCCAAGTTTAAATCCTGCCCTCAGAGCCTGTTGCAGTGGCAACAGCTGAAACGTAATGAATGAATGTTTATTAATTCAGGAGCATAGAAAAACATTTAGGGCGACTCTCTTCCTTTTCAGTAATTGTGCATGTTTCCACATATATTGAGGAATGCTCTCTGCAAGAGGTTGAAACCACTGCTGACAGCTCTATCCTCTGTATTCTGATGCAGTGTTCAGATAACTCCCTCCACTCGAACCAGATTGCATCCCGAGAGAAAATCTCTCTGGGAATGAAGTCGGGCAGCTTGACTGTATCATTTTATATTGTCATTTGAAAGAATCATTTCTCTGCAGCTGGGACTGTTCCTCTGAAAGAAGTGAAGGTTATAATTTACTTAGCTCCAGCAGGGCAGGGGATGCTGCACAGCCATACACACAGTCTTATTGTTTTCACAGTGTTGAGCACCACCATCTTCTCAAACTCAGAGCCTAGGGTTTAATACAGCTTATGAGAAATGGCAGCTTTTGCAAGAAAATAGAGTAAAAGTGTTAATCTGCATGCCTTTATAATTCCCACATGAAGCGAAAATTAGCCTCCTTCCACTTTGCAGGAAAAAATTTACCAAGAGGGGAGCTGAAGAAAAGATGGTTTTATTTTTACTTAATATGCTGTGTTACATTTACCTGCTTGTTACCAGTAACTGAAACCGAACTGCAGTTGTCAAAATCGGTGAAGCACATTTTGCATATGTGTAGAAGGGTGTCTATATTTAGTTAGTGCTTGGTCCTGGATGGTCATGACTGACCACCAAATGTCCACCTACTCCTCCAGCCTCTGGGGACAGCATTCATAGTCACTTGTGGTCCGAGCCAGCTCCTGGGTATGTCACTGGAAAAGCTCTTGTTGACTTCATTTGGAGCTGGCTTGGGCCCCCACGCTTCAAGATGCTGCAGGGACAGGACCTAATAATTCCAGGCTGAAATGAACTATTTTAGCTTGACATGCAAAGCCGTGCTGCATGCTTCATTCTTGAGGGTGATGGGAAGTATTTTCTCACCGGCAGTAGACCAAGGCCAGGGAAACATTCCTGCCCTTCGTGCAACAACTGGTGGAGGAAAGCATCTGCCAGGGGATCCCGTTGCGGGGTGTGCTGTTGCTTCTGCTTTAGTCTGTCAGCTGTTGTAACAGGAGTTACATTTACTGGCTGCTCATGCCGTGGAGTGGGGATCACATTGCTTCTTAGGGGCTGGAAGACTTGAATGCATTGGTAGATGCTCCCATATATAGTGCTCTCTCTGCTTGATAGATAAGTGTCCCAGCAAGGTTACCAAAATAGCACAAGAGTGGAAGGTACGCAAGCAACTGCTCTCTCCATCCTGATGTGAAATGTGATGGCTCTGGAGACGAGCGCAGCCATGCTCCATTGGAAAAGTCAATTAGAGGTCAAGAGGGAAGGACCCAGGTATGAAGAGTCGAGAGTATATGCCATACTGCAGCTCTGCAGGCAAGTCCTCTGGGGCAGTGAAGTGGTTTTTGATGGGCACACAGAGAAGACACGGCTTGGCAGAAGTCAGGCAATGAATCAGGTGAACCCCAGAGGTCTAATCTCCCAGGGGTGTGCTGTGGCCATTGGCAAACTCTTCCTCCTTGCAGAACAAAGAACAATCATTAGATTGAGAACTATTGCAGGAGCTAGATAATACTTTTGTTTCCAAAAAATGAATTTTATACAGGTTTAGATTCAACAGGCTGATATGCTTGAAATCTGATTACAAACAAATTTTTTTTTCGCTGAAAGATGAGGCTGTTTTGATTTGATTTTTCTTTTTGTCTTTTTTGTATTTGGAATAAGTTGGCTTTTGTATGAGATGACTGGGGGCATTGCAAGCGTTCTGAAAATGTAGGTATGGGTAGACATAAGCATCCCTAATGTTCTTACGTAAAGATACAGTAAATACACATGCATGCATACAAATGTGTATAGCAACATGTGTATTTGTGTAAATTTACCAAATTGTGACAGTAAATTCTATGCATTATTAAAAAAAAATTGCCTGTTACTTCCAACTGTTTGAACGCAGGGTTAGTTTTTCTGGCTGGACTGCTCTGGAAACTTAAGTCCAATATTTACACACATTGCTCATGCTAGAAATGATATAATCCTATATCAGAGCGGTTTAGTCATTGATACCAGTGTAGGTTCACAGAGGTTAGATGATGCAAACATAAATCAGCAGAAGCTGGGTTCCAGTGAGAGTTTAAGTTTTCAGAGCCCTGGAAGGCACTGGCAGTCATCTTAATGTGGAAAACTAACACACAGACCGTAAATATGCTGAGTCCAGTGCTTTTCGTGGCCATAAGCAAAGCACATAAATTTTTGAAAAAGGAGCTATTTGTGTATGTTTGTGCAGCTTTTTGTTGTCACTGTCAGTCCACCTTCTCTCTGTCCCCTTTCTCAGCCATAATAAAGAAATCCCTCTCTGCTCCCCCATACTCCCACTTACTCTTTTTGGGGAACCCACATATCATTGTATTGTGCTTAGCAGAGGTAAATACTTATTGGAAAACAAAGCAGCAGCCTAAGAGGCACATTGTTCTGCTGCAGCTTGTATGATGTACTTGCATGCTCTTCTGAGCATGGTTTTGCCCCACCTATCCAGCTGGCTTTCCCCTCCTGTGGTTTCACAGCCCTTCGGCAGTAGTGGGAAATAGCTGCACATATCCCAAGTAGCCATAAATGATTTCTCTGCTTTTTTTTTCTGTGTCCTTACCAGTTGCAGCACATTTTCCTGTATAGGTTTTTGGGTTTTAGTCTTGTGGGGGTGGGCTTGCTCCTGTTCTCCTAAATTGAGTAAGCTCAACCCATGCTGTCATTCATACGCTCTCAAATCAAACCTTGTGATCTCTTCATAAGCTGTCTTCTGGCCAGATCATGAAGTTTGCACTGATGATGAAATCAATAGGCATTTGCCTGAATAAAAACCTCAGGGTAAGGTTTTTACAGGGTAAGTAAGCTCATTATAGAATCGTTTAGGTTGGAAAAGACCTTTAAGATCATCGAGTCCAGCCATTAACCTAGCACTGCCAAGTCCACCACTAAACCATGTCCCTAAGTGCCACATCTTGGTGTCTTTTAAAAACCTCTAGGGATGGTGACTCAACCACTTCCCTGGGCAGCCTGTTCTAATGCTTGACAACCCTTTCGGTGAAGAAATTTTTCCTAATATCCAATCTCGACCTCCCCTAGTGCAACTTGAGGCCGTTGTTCCTGGGGAGAAGAGACGGACACCCACCTCGCTACAACCTCCTTTCAGGTGGTTGTAGAAAGCAGTAAGGTCTCCCCTGAACCTCCTTTTCTCCAGGCTAAACAAGCCCAGTTCCTTCAGCCGCTCCTCATAAGACTTGTGCTCCAGACCCTTCACCAGCTTTGTTGCCCTTCTCTGGACATGCTCCAGCACCTCAATGTCTTTCTTGTAGTGAGGGGCCCAAAACTGGACATGGTATTTGAGGTGCGGCCTCACCAGTGCCGAGTACAGGGGGACGATCACTGCCCTAGTCCTGCTGGCCACACTATTTCTGATACAGGCCAGGATGCCGTTGGCCTTCTTGGCCAGCTGGGCACACCGCTGGCTCATATTCAGCCGGCTGTTGACCAACACCCCCAGGTCCCTTTCCACCAGGCAGCTTTCCAGCCACTCTTCCCCAAGCCTGTAGCGCTGCATGGGGTTGTTGTGACCCAACTGCAGGACCCAGTACTTGGCCTTGTTGAACCTCATACAGTTGGCCTCGGCCCATCGATCCAGCCTGTCCAGATCCCTCTGTAGAGCCTTCCTACCCTCAAGTAGATCAACACTCCCATCCACCTTGGTGTTGTCTGCAAACTTACTGAGGGTGCACTCAATCCCCTCTGTGCAAAGATCCCCTTTGAGAGAGATGTACCCCATCTGTTGTCAGCAGGCCTGGTGTCGTGTAAACCTACCCATGATCAAAGAACCCAAAATTCTGCTGGTGACACCAGGCTCTGAGCGAGGTATTAATCTGCTGGCTCTTCCTGCTTCTTCCCTCATCATTCTCTGCAACTGAAGGGATAGAGGACACCACCACCTGTGCTTCTGATCCCTTAACCAGTCATCCCAAGGCCCTGAAGTCTCTCTTGATTGGCCTCAGACTTCTTGTTGCAACTTCATTGCTACCTACCTGAAAAACCAAGCGTTCATCTTTGCCTCCTAGTGCTTTCTTTTTCGTATCGCAAAGGCTTTTGGTTGGATCCTCACGGCTGCTCTTGTATGTGACCGTGAGGGTCTGTCTTGGTGCCTCCCCTGGGTACCTAATGTCCTATCTGTCCAGTATCTTTAATTCAGGACTTAAGACGTTGCATTTATCTGGCTTAGCCTTTGGCTACTGAAGCAGCAGACCCTTCTCTTCAAAAATGGGGAGAGGACAGCCTCTACATAAAAGTGTAACGCTGTGAGGTAAATCATCACTTCTACGCCATGGTACTCCAAAGAAATCTGTGTAAGAGCACAGATGCGTGTCAAGGCAGAAACCGGGCTCTGTGCGTAAACATGCATTTTGGAGACAAGCTTGTTACGTAGATGATTGTCCTTCTCTCTCTCTCTCTCTCTCTCCTGTTTTTTTGGTTCTCGAAAGCTGTCAAAGTAGCAGCATGGTTGTGGGCCTCTTAAAATCCTGGTACTTAGGAGCCAAGAGAAAAGAAGATGTGGTGTGTTACAGTAATAAGTAGCTCTGATAGAAGGATGTAATTGTGCTGGGGCTTCTGGTGACCTCATGAACCACATGAGCGGGCTTGGCTTCTCACCACATGCTCCAGCTGGGAGGCGCTTCGATTGTACGGTTGTATTCGAAAACTAAACTCAATTTTTGCACTTCTCCTTGCTTGTGGTTGCCTCAAACCCTCCTCTTCTTCCATCCGAGAGTGACTTGAATATGTGCTGTGTTCTGTATTAGTACCCAAACCTGTATGGCATGTGTCTTCAGCTACTGTGTTCTCTTGGTATAGCGTTTTCTGCTGTGATGGCCCCTCTTGGCTTCCTTGCTGAGCCCTCCTTCTGTCCTCCCTGTGCTTCCAGTTAAACACCTTCCCATTGCTCCACCTCCTCTGGCAGCTCCTGCCTGCCCTTTGGCCTTCAGCCGCCTCGCTTTCCTCTTCCCAGAATGCTGATTTTTGTTTTGGCTGGGAGTTTGCAAATGCATTTATCTGCATGCAAAATATGGCACTAGCTAGTGGTGCAAATTACTCAATCTGTGTTCGGTGATGACCTTGTGAAATCCGACATCTGGTGCAGCAGTACTTGAGCATATGCGCTCTTGTGTCACAGCGTGTGGGTATTAAGGGACACGCAGCTCTTGGCACCGCACACGGAGGAGAGCATGAACAGCGGCTGCCAGCAAGGACACAGGGCTGTCACTGGGTCCCATGGTAGGTAGGTCCATTTGTTTCAGAGCAGTTGTTGAGGTGCCATGCCACAACTTAGCTCAAAGCCGGGTGACATCCCAGATGCAGGAAACAGCTGGAGAAACGTTGCGGCTGGCACTGGTGGTCTTCATCTGTGCAAGCTTCAGGATGGTGGTGGGGTCGGTTGGTGAGACCCTGCAGCAGTTTGCTGCTTGGTGTCTCCTCCTTCAGTACCTTTTCTTCTCATGGCCCATCAGACCTCGTACACACCCTCTTCCCCTGGGATCCTGCTGTGCCACTCTCGGGCAGGTGTACCGCGCCGCTGTGTCACCCTTCCCAAGTTCTGTGTCATCCTTCCTTCCTCTGTCCTGTCCCTTGGACAGCCCTGGGGCTCTCTGGTCACCACACGCAGCATGGGGGGCAGCCGTCGTGCCACTGGACCACCACTGGCCTCCAAGAAACCTCCTTCCTTGCCGAACAGAGCCGAAAGTCCTGTTTGCCCCAGCCTCTGGTGCTGTCCCCGAGTTGTCCCCTAGCTTGGGGCACTTGGCTGTCAGCCTGCTGCCTCTTCGGGCATCTCCACCACCATGCACCCAAATTGCTCTGCCAGCATCCTTTGATTCTTTGATCCTATATGGCTTGTGGCTGACAAATAAGATGAGTTTTCTTCTTTGACTTTTGGGAGAGCTGGTGAATGGTGTGTTTGCTGCCATTGAGGGAAAAAGAGATGGTCATGGAGCCTGGATTACAGTGCTAATCCATGGGATCCAGTTCTGTAGGCTGCCAGGTGCCAGAAATGTGGTTTTCTGCTCTTGCTGCGTACTCAGCCTCTGCTGCGACCTGCAGGCTGGGTGGACTGGTGTAGCAGTAGCTTAGCTGGAAGCAGCTGTGTACGTGGGACTTCCCCAGGGCCAGGGTTGGGCTGGTGGGCTTCTGTGTGGGATTTCCACTGAGGTCAGTGGAATTGCTCGGATGCAGGGGTGGGAGCTGGTTCTACCCCAAGTTTCATCCGTTTAACTGAAAGTGTGACTTCAAATCAGTTAAATTTGCATGTAAATGTTCCTGGGCTGACTGAGGGCTGCCTGGGCCAGGAGGTTTGCGTCAGCTGAGCTAGGGTGGTTCCTTTTACTGGTTTCTTTGAATTAGGACACAAATTACGTGTAAACCTTGTGATGGGAATGCACATGGGGGATTATGGTGCAGGGTGCCGATTTCCATGGGATTTCCACCGAGTTCAATTCACCAAGCAGTAGGTTGGACACAGCTTTCCTATGGTACTTCGTAGTGCTGAAAGCACTGATTGCCTTCACTTTTTGGTAAAGAGTGCCTGTTTGGAGGGAGGTACAGCAACTATGAGCTGATACATACAGCTTTGTTCGATAAATAGCAAATACTGGTCTGGATACAATCTGCGCTTTGTTCCATTGTTCAAAATTGCCATTTTTCTCCCCAAGGTCTACTGATTTGTAATGCTAGGTGTGAGATCCTCACTGTAACGCTGCCTCCCTGTCAGGAAGACCCTCTGGTAAGCAGATGCCTGCTGTGCTCAGCTCTACCAGCTGTTGTGCAGGCCGACAGCTAAAGATACATGTTTTGCATCTTCCTTGGGGAGTGTTTCATGTTAATGAGTAATTAGCATTAATAATAATTAATGTTGGATAGAGATAGTTTGTACCTCTACAACGCATTTATTTTGAGAATCTCAAAATGGATGTAGTTGTGGGCTAGCAGCCCGGAATAAATCTTGATACAGCTGGGGTTGATGGCTTTAACCCCGCTGTTCCCTAATGAAAAGTGTGGGAAAGCTGGAAATAAGAGCTCGACAACTCCATTCCTCATCACTTGCGCAGCAACTTCTGGTAGCACCCCTCCTACCTACACAGGGCTGCTTGTTGTGTATCTTGTTATATATGTATATTTTATAATAGCTCTTGCGAGCATCAGCAGAGATCCATTATGCTCCCCACGGAGCTAAGCAGGAGGCGATCGCAGCCCTGAGCAGCCCCACTCTGCAGAAGCTACCCCGGTGTGTACCCTGCCAGCGGCCGGTGCCTGCACCCTGCTTGTGAATGCCTGCTGGCTGCCTGCAGAAGTCGGGTGCTGTTCGGTGGGACGGCAGTGAGAGGGACGGAAGCAAGTGGGGTGCGATGGCGGTTTGGGGGAGCAGCTTGAGAAGCCAGCGGTGGAAGCGGTGACGGAGCCCGGCGCTGCCTGCTGCAGCAGGGACAAAGCTGGGGTGCTCAGCCACCCGCCTGCCACGGGCTGCTGGTTGTGAGCTTGGTGAAGAGTAACCGGAGCAAAGCGGAGCTGTCATAGCCTCGTTTTATTTAATGAGCGACGCCTTGTGAAGGCACAGATTCATTTATTGGATCTGTTCCCTGTGTTTTTTTCCTAGCGCTTAGCTGCGCTTTACATGTTACCTGGAAGGCTGAAAAGCAGGATCATGTCTATTTATTAATCTTTGCCTAATAAAGATGACTGCCAGATATGTTCTTTGGCCTTAACAAAGAGGTATAATTAGTGATGAGATTAGACATGACCCAAGAGGAGATGCTTTGCTTAGGAAAATATTCAGCTATGGCATATAATGCAGTCTGTCTGAGGCACCGCATCCTCCCTGGAGGCCTCGTCTCGAACTGAGCAGTGACCCTTCCCAGCGCTTTGGTGCCGTAGGAAACCCAGGAAGAATATTAATGATAAAGGGATACACAAAGCAAGCTTTGCCTCAGTCAAACAACGCACCACCAACCTAAAATTATTCAGCAGAAGTTTAGTTGGCAAAGTTAATAATTTATGGTTTGGGCTGATAGCACCCCATGCAATAGCGGTGCGTTCAGCAGCCCCAGACCTGATTAAATATGCATGGGCTCATTGGATGCAATTTCAGTGCAATTAGTGTATGAAGGCAGAAGGAGCTGTATCATTTCTGGAATTGTACTAAAAGGCTCTGGTAGTTCTTCCATTATAACGTTTTACAGGATAGTAATTGTTCCACATCAGCTGTATTTAAGTACACCGTTCTAAGGAGTGGCTGCCTGCCGTGTTATGTGTGATATGAGAAGACAAATACTCTGTGTGTCACTAGGCACAGAGACTGCTTGGAAATACTAAACTAGTGCTGGACTAGAGAAACCTTGTTGCAGCAGGTCTAGCCTCACCTGCGCTGGATTTTGTATGTGCTGGCACTGATGAGCGCAGCCTCAGGGAAAGGTTAGACCAGAGAAGATGATAAATCTTGTTTTTTCTTTCTTTGCTGTAAAAACTTGTGTATTGTGCTTGTCGCTGAAACTTCTGAACACCGGGCGCAGGAGCTTATATACTTGTAGAAACGCTTTAAATAAGAATGGGGAAAAAATGGTACTGGATGTTCTGCAGTCAGTGTTGTCAGCATCTGGGTGCGTGTCCTGGCAAAACACCACTCACTCCAATGGCTCTCCTTCCTAGAGCCACATCACCGACGGCTGTGTTTCATCCATCCCCAGCATGGCCAGCTCTGTAGATGGAGACGAGTCTGACCAGTTTGCACCAGTTGACAGTCTGGCTTATTCTGTTTAGTGACCAAGGAAAATCCTCGCTCTTCTCTGCAGCTTCCTTCATTCTCTCTTCTCTCTCCTTTTGTCTCCTCTGTGTCCCCCCTTCTCTGCACTGGCTCCTTTTGCCTTCCTCCTAGCTGTGTGCTCTTCAGCCTGCTGCCTGCTTGTGAGCCACGTCGCCTGAAGCTACTCCAGCTCCCTGGGTTTGTGGCACGTGTGCTTTTGTTCTCCAAAATACATCATTTTACTAGCATTTCACCTAATGGTGATTTAAGACAACCCTCAGAAGGGTTGGATTGCTTTCAGATATGGATCCCTTGGAGCAGAGTTACCTGAACGAGCGGTTCCCTGTAGCAGCTTAAGGGGAACACGGGCTCAACAGCTCAAGACTGGAAAGGAGCACGAAGGGACGAGTGGGCTGTGGACGGGTGCACGCTTGGTTAGTAGCGTTGCTCTCAGAGCCTTGCAAATCACCGGTGCCAAAAGCACCCCAGTGCTGTGGGCAGAGAGTCAGAGGAGAATTGAGGTTGGAGCAGACTGCTGGAGAGCATCTAGTCCAACACCTCGTAGGAGGCAAAAGTAACTTCAAAGTTAGGTCACTTTGCTCAGGGGCTGGCTGGTTGAGGGTGTTAAACAGAAAGAGCAAGAAAAAGAACCTGTGTTCCTGCCTCGCAAATAAATGTTTAATTTACCTGTTTTGGCCAGTGTAGGTGAATTGTTCAGGCCATGGGAAGAGCTTTCATATTCTTGCTTTGGTTAAAATTCTGAAGATGTGCAACCTGTATTTACTGGTATGAGTTCATACGGGTGTCTGCTCACCTGGTTGCTTGATGTTGGTGCATTAGTGTGTCTGTCCCGTTGAGGCCTGGGTTCGTGTTATTTTTTGCAGCATGATGGTGCAGAAAGGGGACGGCTGCACGGTCCTGAGTGCAAGGCTGAGATTGGGGGCTTCTTGTTCAGAAGTTTGGTCCTCCATCCCTGTGAGGACATCTCCAGCATTAGGGTTTTCAAAGGAGCCTAAGGGAAGGCCAAAAGCAGGGTGGGAATTGGACATCGAGGACCATGTTGATGTTTAATTTCACTGAGGTGCCTGCAGCTGCCCTAGCCTTCACTCACCCCTTCTCAACTGCCTTCCAGAAACCTCCAGGGCCATTGGTGTCCAGGTACAGGGACCTGGGAATTTAGGGCAGCTGAATGCTGCCTTTAATGCCTCACGGTCTCCTTCAATATTCAAGCCTCCAGCTCCCTCCCTTGGCTTCCCAGTCAGTAATTTGGGGATAACAGAAGTGTCTACTTCTCAGAAGTGCTGGCAGGATTAATGGGTGAGTGTGTGGGAAGCACCTTGAAGAGGAATGCGTGAGTGGTGGTGGTGTTGCAGGGTGGAAGCTGGGATTTGCTCAGTGTGTGCAGAGGGGAGGAACGGCTCGAGCCATCTCTGGCCAAAACTGCAGTCCTGCCAATGTTTGTAGCATGTACAGAATAGCCTGTGCCACCTCAAAATAAACATGTGCCTCATTTTCCACACCTATTACTAGCATTGCAGATGCAAGCACAGCTCTGCTGACACAAGTCGCTTCTCTGCCTGAGGTGGCCTTCTGCTGGCTTGCAGGGACCAGGAATGGGTTCAGACATCCATGTGCCAAACAGGTACTCTGCCTTTTTTGTGGAGCCCAGGAAAAGTAATGCCTGTGTGGTAGTGCTGGAGTTTAACATACGATGTCTAAGTCAGCTGTCACACCTGCAAAACCCCAAGTAGTCATCGTGTTGATGGTGCTTTGGAGGAAGGTCATGCAAACAGCTCGTTTCACCATGGGCACAGTGGCATTGACCTTTTGCAAGCCCTTAGTGCTTTTCATCGTGGAAGGTGTTACTCTCAGCTGCAAAACAACCTTTTGAAGGAGGGAGCTGTTGTTAGGAGGTGCTGTACAGATGCAGAGCTCAGGAACTCGGCACTCTCCTCGGTATTGCATGGGAAAACCTGCAGGTGAGCAGTGCTTAAGGCTAATCCTATCTGGCTGCCTGCTGGGCTCGTCTTCATTTCCCTGTTTGCCCTTTGGGCTTCGTTGAAAGGCAGAAAACCGAGTGATAGCTTGAATCTGTCCCATTTGGTTGTCAACTTTCAAGATACGATGATGGAGTTACAACAAGTGGCTGATGGTACGGTGAGGACAGATGGAAGGAGAAGTTTGGAGCACAGAGAAGAGGGATGAGAAGGCAGGCCAAAGGAAGGCAAAAAGGAAGAGGGAATGATGGTGCAGGACTGAATATCTTCTTGCTCATTTATGTCAGGAGTGACCCACGTGAAAGGACGTTGGCTGCCACTTACGCATTAGCTCTGTGAGGTGTGTCTCAAGCAAGGAGATAGAAGGAAAACCATGGCTTGATAAGGAGAAAGAATAAAAGAATTTGTCAGCCAAAAAAAAGGAGGCATCTTGAAAGTTTGGGCTAGAACATTTGTAGCTCACGGGAAATTTTAATTTAAGCACCTAACTTTTTTTTATTTGCAATAATCAGCTTTTGCTACCTTTAAAAGTATAATTTCAGTCAATATTTTCTACTGCATGTGTATTGTGTTCACATTCTGTAAAAATATTTTAAACCGTACATTATGAAAATCACCTAGATTCAGCTTTACTGTCTGTCTGTCAATTCTTCATTTTTCATTTTCCCTTAGGAAAGGATTTCCCGTACTTTATTTTTCCATGCTGCTACTTCTGGAGGATCTGTTCTTTTCCAAAAATTAGCTATTGCACATCTGGCTGTCAGTAGCACTTGTGTCGTTGTTGGGTTCTTCCCCAACACAGGAATTTCCTTGGGTTGTAACGTAATAAAATCAATGTGAGTTTTGTGCATAAAGCTACTTTACTGGTCTTGAATATTCTATTTGTTTTTTTCCTCTAAAACAGTACTTCAGGATATTATTACACTTTCAGAAAGGTCTTTCCTTGAAGGAGAAATCATAAATAATAAGGTTTTCATGGATGTTGAATGGATGGAGACTCTCCAAGTAAGGAGAATCCTGTATAGAATTCCCTGTTTTTCCTCTTGCAGGAATAGTTTGCTTTCTTTTGAGTAGAGGTTGTGGAGATTACAGAAATACATTGCCCAAAGGGGTGGGCAAGGAGTTAGCTGCTTCATTGCTTTACAAAGCATTTAGTAGCAATTTGAAAAACTGAACAGTATTTCTCTTTGCAGCATTTGTATGAGGCAAATGTAATGGCAAAATTCTCTGGTTAAAAATGGGCTGAGAGTTTTTCAGAACATTTTTATAAAAACTAATTATTGCCATTATTCATTAACAGAACAGTAACAGAATGAAGTATGTATGTGGGGAACAGATTATTGCCTTTAAGGCAAAGATACATTCATATTAAGTTTTGCATAAACATAAATTGATTTATAATCAAATAGACCAGTTCTGTTGAGGTTCTGCATATTCAGCAGCTCTGAAAGAGAGGTTCGTTCACATCTTCCACCTGTCTTCAACAATGGAAGCATGTAAATCATTTTCCCATGAAAATTAAAGTTAGAGCTGCAACATTATTTATCTGATTACTTAGAACAACTTTTCTCAAAAGCAAGGATAAATCAAGGAGCTAATAGTTAAATACTTGCCTTCAAAAACAAAACTAAAAGAAGCAGATTTTTTCAGTGGAAAGCATTGGTTAGTTGGGGCCATGGGAACTGTTTATTTAATGATGTAAGTTTTAATATAGTGGTGGTTTAAAAGAATCGGGTAGGAAGGATTTAAATACTTTTTTCATTTCAAGAATATCAGCTGCTAACTTGAATGTAAACAGGAAAATATGAGTTCTTCATCCACCCAAAGCAGGGCGATACCATCATGTAACTGAAGTGGGGTTATTGTGGATTGCAAGCAGGAATGCTAGATTCATAAAAAAAAAAAAATTAAAAAAATTGCTGTTGGCATTTTTTTTTATCCCAAACCACAGGGTGTTTTTGATTAACCAGTTATTCCTGGCCTCTTGAGGGAGGGTTTGGAAATTCAGGGTAAGAAGAAATAGCACGACAAATGGAAGAGTTTGACATTGTTCTGGTTCACATCAGCTCGTGCGGTGTTGGGGACAGAACTGGTGTGGTTGAAAACATGACCACAAAGTCCATCTTTGACTGTGGATTTTAAACCTGCTTTCATTTTTGGCAGAGGAAGCAGCTTTAAAAGCATGCTGCTCTTGGTATATAACCTACAGGTTTTTTTCTTTTTCAGTGCTATTTGGTGATGATGATTGTAGACCTCCAGTTTACTGGGGTCCGGATGCTGGTGCTTTCATGCATCTCGAATAACGACACTATTGCCAGCTTCTTTGATTTTATTGCTAGTGTTTCAGGGACTGTTTCCTTACTCCCTATAGAGCCCCAGCTACTACAGTGGGATTTCAGAAGAATTGCTGCGTTCATTTAATTTTCCTCCTTTCCTCAAAATCCACCCCCACCACCATGGCTGTGCAAAAGAGCTCAAAAATAGGAAGCATGTGTGCTCCAGAGGCTCAGAAACCTGATAGCAAATAAAAAGAATTATGGTTTGAAATTATATACATTGGGCTTTTTCAGTCAGTTGCACATTAGGGGGAAGAGGGCGCCTGGCAGACAGAAGTTTAAACCTTTGTGGTCGGCTGATCGTAGCCCCTGACCCCAGGTACTGGTTACGCATGTCAGAGGAGCTTTGGCCAGGCAAGTGCAGCACGTTGGGAAAGGTGATGGAGAACATACTAAACATGAACTTCACATTTTGCTAGAAATGCAGTTCAAACAGTCTTTTATTTAAATAATTTGCCTTAGCATCCCAAAGCTGTTGCCACAGTTGCCTCTAAAACATAAGCTTTGCCCGAGGATTTAAGTGATCAAAGGTGTCCTGGAGTATCATCTAGTTTTTCAAGTGGGTCTTCCAGGTCATGGAGAAAATATTTGAAGGGATATGGCAGGGCTTTTCTGCTTGTGCTGTGACTGCTGAGTGGATTTTCGGTTGGTCTCAGCCTGGAGAGGCTGTCGAGACCTGGCTGACTTGGGCAGGCTCAGGAGCAGACCTGCGCAGAAGCTCTTTTTCACCACGTCAGCCGAAGACGCGGATCCCCATTACCCCCTTCTAAGCCAGCAATAAATTCATGCTTGTGGAGACAGCCGACAGAAGGATTCATGTACCATTTAAACTGTTATTTGAAATATCAAAACACAGCTTGATGTTCTTGGTGTATATGGGTGCATTTGTCATGGACTCCCTTTTTCTCCCAGATCCTTACAGAAGTGGCAGTAGCTGGTAATCAAAGACATGAAATACATCTATTATCTGAAGACTAACAACCTGCTATACAAACCGATGTCTTGAGTCTGCAAATACAGGAATCTTACGAGATGCCAGGAGACCATACAGCACTATAATTAAGTGCTTTTACCTGGGGCTTGTCCTTATTTAAAACAAAAAAGGCTGTTGGTGGTATAAATGATGGAGACGAGCCTGCCAAAGGAGGTGAGCGTTTTGTACCTGTCACGATTGCTAAAAATACACAAAGTAAGTTGTGGGAAAAGTGCATTTCAGGCAATAAAGGTTCTGTAGAAAATTATAGTTTATCTACAGTGTTCATTTAAGGGGGAGACTCAGTGATGGAAAATATACCCTGATAAGCCTTTCTGGACTGCAGTTCATCTAGGCATCTTGAATATTCAGAACAAACTTTGGCAAGTCGCAGGGTTGCTCTGAGATGGCGTTGGCATTGCCTGCCGTGTCTGGGTCAGGCTGTTCTCCATCTGATGTCTGAGCATAATGTCATAACAGCCTTGTGATGCCAGCGGCCCCGAGTGCCGGGGCTTTTGAGCTCAGCTGGCAGCCCGGTGGGATTAGCCAGCAGAAGCACCACTTCTTGGGATTTATTGATTGAAGGTGGATACTATGGCATTGGTTTGGGGGAAGCATGTGAATGCAACTTTTTGGTTGAGTCTGTGTGGAGTATCCACTGGTAGGGTCTCATCTGGGTGGACAAAGAGGTCCTACCTCCTGTTGGCACATGGAGGGGCTCTCTAGTACTTGTGGTTCAAGGTTTTGCATAGTGTTGAGGTCCTCCAGAATCTCACTGCCGTAGTAGGTCTGTGTGGTATGTATGTACAGCATCCATTGATTTACTCCAAGAGAACATGGTCCTTAGCATGATGCTTTCTGTTTTGGAAGCACATGTTATCCACAGTTTGTGTTGCGATTTTGGAGATGCGCTGGCGCTTCTTAGTAGGCGTGTTTCTTTGCCTCAAGCCTACAGGGAAAAGGTACTATTTTTGGCCTTTCTGTCTTTCTGGAAGGCTCTTGGCCCATCCCACTATGACATTCTTCTGTCAACACTAGTGAGGGGTCACTTTAAATTCAGATTTTTCCCAGATGTGTCCCTTTTTTCTGGATTCCTGTTGGATTTGAGAACTGTAAATCTGTCCTCGTGCCTGACACTCCTGAGCATGTCCTGGTGCTTGGAAATATCTCTTGTGCGTGCTGAGACCATCTCTGTAGCGCATGCAGTGAAGTTACAGTGGACATGTACGATATAGAGTACATGTGTGTTGTATTGCATGTCTGTGGCCATTGGATGTCTAGCTCAAGTGTGGATCATTCAGAGGTGTGGGTGTACGGCACGCTCGGAGCTTCCCAGGAGCGTGGGACTCGCTGCGCTTGGGCAGTGTAGTGTTGCTTCTGCAGGAGTGTGCAATTTGGTGAAAGCAGGTGATGGAGAGGGGAATATTTCATTTCCTCTCAAAGAGGTTGACCTGGAGGGGGGGAAAAAACACAACAGGTTATTTTTGCTTCCATTTTGGTTTAATATTACTGGCAGTTAGGAGCTCTAGTTGTAAGTCAAATAAAAAGTATAGGCATGGATTTCCCCTCCCCATTTACTGGGCTGGGCATTGGCTTGTCAATTTGTCCACACTGTGCTCAGTGAGGGTAAGGGAGTCCTTGCACTTCAAACTGGAGAAAAACTTCATTGAATGAGGACGGACTTAAGTCTATGCAAAATTGTGAGTTATCTCTGGTTTATGTGGGCAGCCCTGGAAGGGGCCTGTATGCTACAAAATGTGCTTTATAAATTAAAAAGGTGCTCATTGATTTTGTTTAAAATGAGGTCTGTTATGGAGTGATTGGACAAATAGCTCATGCTGGTGAAAAACACTGAGCAAAGAAATAGCATGATTCAGGCAGGCAGGAATATTTAAATATACAGAGTATGAAGGCATGTTAAGTATAGAGTTTGTGGCCCACAGAAGAGTTAGGGGCTCGGGATGTGTTACCTGAGTGTTCCTGTGGTGTGGTCCTCAGAGAGGACTGAGGTTTGAACCTCTATCTCCAGCTGTGGGAAGTCTGCTTAAAATAACCAGCTGGGGTTTTTTTGGTTTTTATTTCAGAAGTGATCCTTGATACTGGGTATTGCTTGTGGAAAAAAGACCCCTGTGCTTCAAAGAGGTGATGTATTGTGCTTTTTGAAAACCAAGCCTCTCCCATTTCCCTTGGAGTTGGCATCCAAAGTCGCTGGTTGCTAGTGAGTCGCAAGCATGTCGGGTGCAAAGCAAATCTGCTCCCATTACTGCTTCCTGTGCTGTTATTTACTTTTGGGTACCATTGTTAATTTAAATGGATATACTAGAAAATAGTCAGAGGGGATCAACAAAAAATAACAAACAAAAAAAAAAGAAGAAAAGGTTTGGAAGCAGAAGGCTTGTAATAGAAAAGGCTGAGGATGAGCTCTGTGCAAAGAGACAGATGACTGATGAGAGACACAATATCTACAAATACATAAGAACAGTTTCAGAGCAGGCAGGGATCAATTATCTGCAGTCAGTTGGGACAGAAATAGTGATGAATGCAGCAGCAGGGAAAAAAATAGGTGGAATTAATGGGAAAAAGATGAAGATTGCTTTGGGGAAAAAGATGAAGATCGCTTCGGGAAGGGCCATGGGGCCTCCATTGTAGATGCTGCAGGCTTCTGGTAGCTGGGACTCCTTTTTGTGGGGTGATCGTGCCCTGCTGGGCATGGCCGGTGGGCACCACCATGGGTGGCTCAGCAGCCAGAAATGATTTTAAGCCCAGGTCCCATTATTGAGGAAACATTTGAGCATCTGCGGAGTTTGAGGTGTGTGCTGGAGTCCCGGTGGTGGCAGCAGGAGCTTGGTACCTGCTTTCCTGAGTCACAGCCCAAGTGACGTTCCTCCAAAAATGCAACTCTTTCACTTTTGGAAGTTTAGATCATTTCAAAGTGAGTTTTTAGATATTAAAGTGAACCCAGAGCACTGAAGGAGACATTTTCAGTGGCAGCTGAAGCTGGAGCGTGAGCCGTTAGTTCCAGGTTAGGATCTGTGTCTCTAAAGACACTCAAGCTGGGATGACCTGGTAGTCAGTGGAGGAGTGTGAGTTGTTTGGAAGGGGTTGGAAGTTGTTTCTTATGTCTCTGGAATGAATCCTTGGGTGCCGTGGGTGTAAATAAATAGTTCCTGAGACGTTGACTTGGTCGGTGGTGAGGAAAATGGTAGTGACAGAGGGAAATTAATGGTTCCATTTATACTTTTTGAGCATTTCTTTTTCCTCTGTAAGCATGGCTCCCACTGACATGCCATCATCTGAAAGAGCTAAAGAGGTCTTTGTGGGCTTGGGACCAGAGGTGGGAGCCATGTTCCGTGCAAATGCGCACACAGATTATTTTGGTGTTATTTTTTTGGAAGTGCAGTCTACTTATAGAAATGAATGTTGCTCCCTCAGAAACCTGTCCACCAGCTCTTCCCACAGGGCTCTTGCCTCTTCGTTGAGGAAACACAAGCACATTTAATGCTGCTAAACTAAAGTTGCCAACAAGGTTGGTGTTGACTTCGCTTGAAGCTGGATGCACTCAGCTCTGGTAAGGTCAGGCCTTTGGTCAAGACAGTTTTTGAGTAGACATCCGACTTGAAAAGGTGTTAGCTATCATCCTAAACATGAATTTGCTTGTCGGGGTAGGCTTTCTATTTTGTTGGTACCTGCCATGCTAAAAGCACAGTCTGCTCGTGGAAGAGTTGTGAGCTTGTCCTGTGCTGTGGGGTCAATTTGGAGCTTTCATGAGGAGCATGTCTTTAGCTGCCCCGGCATGAATACGTAGCCATGTGTGTTTGATCAAACTAGCCCTGCTCAGACAAAAGTGTCCTCCTGCACGCTGCTCCTTCTGGGGAGAGAACAAATGGTGGAGATGGTAGTAATTCAGCTTCAGCAAACACAAGAGTAGAGCGCCTCATGCCAGAAACCATACAGATTGGTGTTTTTATCAGTATTGACACAGTATGTTCACAGCTACACCAGACTTCTTACCTGTGGCAATTACCATCCATCTCACCTTTTTCTTCGGTTTCATTGTAAGCTGCAAAGAACCGAGACTCAATTACCTGCGTATTGCACGCAATGCAAACATTGCTGCTGTAGAAGGCGAAGCTCCTAATCTTTAGCATTTCTCATCCAAATGCAGTTATTCTGATTGCCACATTTCAAGCCTTTCTTATTTAACCCTCTCCTACCATCTTTTTACTCCTCCTCTGCAGATCCTTTAAATCCCCATCAGCTGCTGTGGCAGCGTGGGAGAACTCGTGGTCCTGTGATAATCCTTTGCTTTTGACTTTTTTTTCTCTGAAAGGAGGCCCTTGGCTGAGTGAAGGTCCTTCAGACTCTGAGCTGTTCAAACTTAGCATTTAAGCATGTGCCTTTGTCCCACGGACTTCAGCATCACATCCATTGACACCCAGGAAGACCCAGTCGTTCCTTTTGTGAGGACGTGGGAAGACACAGCAATAGCCAAGAGGCGATAGAGCTCAGGAAAATTGAAATTTTAGCATCCATGCTGCTTTCATTCTTTTTCTTCTATATCTGTTTTCCTTGGCACTAAAAATATACAAAACTTCATTATCTTAGGAACAAAACCAAAACAACCTTTTCTTTATTCATGAACTAATGTCTGTTTTGAAATCTCATCAGGAGGGGGGAAGAGAAGAAAAAACAACACCCCAAACCCATCAGTTTCTTTATTTGCTTGTTTATCTCCACTGGGTGCTGCTGGTAGAAATCCCGCAATAGGCACTGCAAGGCAAAACATGTTTTGGGAGACTTCCCAATTTAGCACTGTGATTCACTGGGGGGTCCTAGAGCAGAAGCCTTGGTGCGTGGTGGAATTAGGAGCTAAACTCAGGCAGAAAGGAAAAAAACTGGAGGAACCTCAGATAGAAAGCGAGCAATTTGTGATTAGCTGTTCTAGCTTTCTTGATGGATTTGTGTATGCCTGTGTCACCCAAGCATGGAAATCCCAAATCCCTCCTTGCCAAGCTCCCAGTGTCCCCAGTTTGTCCCTGTGTCCCCAGGCTCCTTCCAGCCCCCTCCTGTCCTCTGCGCTGCGGGCAGGCAAGAGGCAGCATTCCCGCTGGCTCCTTCTGACCCTGTGTCTCATTGTCAATTTTCATTCATTTTGGAGAGACTCAGGATTTTGGAAACCTCGTTCTCTCCCTCAAACGGGGCTAAGGGTGGCCATGGGTTGAAAAGGGACCGCAGGGGACCTGGGAGACATGAGCCCTGGGAGAGCAGGCTGCCGCGGAGGGGCACAGCTTGGGTAAAGAAGGGGAAAGACGTTTGGGAAATTCCCGCTTGGATCAAGAGGCAATGATTAAGCTAATGCAGTCAGCTAACCGTATTACGTTTCTGAAAAGAAAATGGAAAATGAAAAAACCCTGAGCTTTTCTGTTCTGTATTGCAAAACGTGGTACAGATTTATAGACAATAAAATTTCACATGTGAAAGACCATCTAAGAGTGGGAGATGTGGCTTATCAATGCTGATTATTTTTTTCATTTTCTATTCTCCTGAAATTATGTCTAATAACATTTTTAATTACCTTTTCAATATTGTTCGTTATCATAATGGTTTTACTTTTTGAGGCCATTCTGTGTTTTCCACTTAAAAATTAATCTTTTGCTTAAATTTCCTTTCTTCCCTCATGCTTGTTAGATGCCATTGAGTCAAGTATCAAAATGAAATGATTTATTTGTGGTAGTCATCTCTGCGCGCCCCCCCCCCCCCTTTTTTTTTTTTTAGGGATTATGTAATTTTATGTCAGATACTCTGTTATGCGTATGAAAATAGAGCTAAACAAATTTCATGCTTCAGGATATACCTGCTTCTCCGGAGATGAGGAGAGATGGTTTACCCCATGGCACAGCCGCTTGGGTGGGTGCCTTGGTTCCACAAGTGGCCGAGGAAGCGTTGAGCATCTTTGGGCACCCTGTGAAGGCTGGGGGAGGTGGGGGCACCCAGCACCTTACAGGATTGCTCAGGACCTGGCAGCACTGAAACCTGAAGACTTTCACCTTTGCTGTAGTTGTCAGGTATTGCTCGCTGCTGGAGGCAGGAACATCAGTCTGGTGATCTGTTACATTAAAGCAAAGCACATACTTCTCTGTAGCTGCTAGACAGTTCTTACATGTTTTACGGTGGGGATCCTGTCTCTGCTTCTGTAGTTTTAAAATGTCTGTGTAATATGCAATGTGGTTAACAATCTCTGCAGATCAAGTCCTTTGAGTGACTTCTTGCACTTTGGGACTTTATCGGCTGTTTGTCATGTTGCCAAATTGTAAATCCCTGTGCTAAAATTTCCCAAGAAGGTCAGCAAAACTGATGCTTTTGCATATTTTGTTTTAGTTTTGAAGTGGGAGGGAATTTCAACCAAAATAGCTCAGATATTTCCAAGAGCGAGATTAAGGGGAAATACGTTGCGTGGCCCAGGTGAGATAGTTTTGGGAGCAAGGATTTGGGGTCTGGCAGAGAAGCTGCCTAGTGGCAGGCACGCCTCCTCCCTGTCCTCATGAGGATCTGCACAAAGTAGGTGAAGTGCAAAGCCTTGGAAAAACGTCATGCTGGGAAAAGACCAGTTTTGGCTGCTGGCTTTTCCCCCATCAGCATCCCCCTTTCCTCCCCTCCGCTGCGCAGTGGCCGTCCCTGCCAGGGCAGCCCTCGCTGCCGGGCTCGTGGTCCCTGGGGCAGGTGGGTACCCTCGCCTTGCTCCCTTGGCTCCCGGTGTCGTGGCATTGCCTGGGCAGTGTCACGGCTATGGTGGAGCTGCCCTTGATGGGATTACCAGGCTGCTGCGTCGTGCTCCCGTTCTCCCTGAACTCCGGCTTCTGGGTTCTCGTGGGTTTATCAGGTGTGCGAAGTAACGCACAGGTGATTTTGCATGCCTTTTTGAGACAAATTAGTCCTTACTTAGATGATCTGGGAAGCTGTTTATTTATATCCACAACTCCTTCATGCATTTCCTTGCCTCAGTGCATTTCTCAGCTCAGGTGGCTGGGGTTCTCCTCTGGCTGCCGCAGGCACGGCCAGCGGGTCCGGGAGCTTCTCGTCCCGTCCTCGGCGGGGCTCGCAGTCAAACAGCAATTCTGCCTGCTAAGAAAGGATGTTTTCTGCTGGCAGCCTCCTGGTGCAGCTTGCTCTCATACCTGCCCTATAGTCTCTGGGTGGAGTGCGATCAGCGCATCGCTCAGCCCCCTGCCGGGGCCGTGCCGTTCCCAGCTCCCGCGGATCCCATCACAGCGGCGGCTCCGCTGGGTTAGTTTTCTTCCTTCAAGAGAGCTTTTTGATAGGTGTCTGCTGCTATTTCATGGTCCTGTTCTCTTGTGCTTCAGTTCAGAAGTGCAGGATATTCGCTTCTGCAGTTTTCCAATAACTGAGCAATAGTTTATGTTTGCTCTGCAGTAAATTTAATTTAGTGTACTGGCCTAGTTACATAAGTGATCCGAATCCCTCTGGATCTCTCTTATGGTTGCTTTGTATTTACTACTCCCTTCAGTTTCATGTCACCAGCAATTTAGCAATTTTACAGCTGGTTTCTCCAAGTAATTTATAGACATTATCAACAGGGTGGAATAGATACTGAAAATTTGCTTCATAGATCCCACTGACTTTAAATGAACTACTTTTGAGGGAGCAAGAGTAGTTGACGGGGGGGTGATGGCAAATATTCATATCTCAGGCGGGCAACATGTGCACGCTGATGATCAGGAGGTAGTCCGGCCGTAAATTTTAGTGCCAGTGTTGGGGAGTTTGGGATCGATGCTTCTGAATGTTTCCAGCTGAGTACCCGTGCTGATATATATAAGCTATTGCAGCCCCATTAACGGCAGACACTATTGTCAGCATCACCTTGAAGGATGCTTGCAGCGAGATAGTAGCTTAATTCCTTCCCCCGGGAGATACACGTATTTCTTCTGCCGCTCCTTTGGAAGGAGCGCTTAGGGCAAGGATGCTAAATCTCCGTGCTCTCCACAAAATAAGAAAAGGAGAAGAGATCCTAAGACTGATGTAACTGAAAGTGTTCAGTTTGGCAGCATGAGGAGGTAAAAAAGAGGTGGAGGGACATCTGTGCAGAACTACTTGGACACGTCTCCTGTAGCCACAGGTCTGGGGAGCAGAAACTGCCCGGGACTAGGCTGCCCTTCCATAGGGTGCTATAGCTGCTGGCCCCATAGAGAGTATAGAGCAGGAGCAGGCTCCGTCCCCCACGCAAGTCCAACCCCGAGGCGTTTCTCATCGTTGCGTGTAAAATCTGCAGCATTGCTGACCTCAAAGCTGTGATGGCGGATGTGAAACTAGGGAGATGACTCACTCCATCAGTTACTTCGGGCTGAAGGCTGGTGTTCCCCAACCTTTCTTTGACATTTAAGAGGTGTCCCCCTTCCCCTCTGAAGAAAAATAAACTCAGAGTGCCCCAGCCAGTCTCACTATCACTATGTCGTGTCGAGGACTTTCTTTACGACTGCAGGCGCTGAGGACTGAGTTAAAACAGTAAACTTAAAGCTGACGGTGGAAAATAGTGGGGAGGGCAGTTCCCTTCCCCAGCTGGCTCGCTCTTCCTCTTCGGAGGGGCGACCTGCGCTTAGAGAGATGTTACCACAAACATTTACTCTGAAGGGCAACAAAACACATCTGTTCTCATGGGGAATATTAAATGTTGACCTTTAGCAATTATTTTAATGGGTGTTAGAAATTTTTAGTGAATAATACATGGGCTTCCCCAAGAAGCCTCAGATTATCTAGGGGAAAAAAAAAATCTCTTGCCTCTTCTCTGGGCGAGAGAGAGATGCATCGCAGGTGCTGCATGTGTTGGTAGGGACTCGCTGGATATGTGTTGATGGAGAGCAACCCGCCCCCTGTTTCCAGTGGGAAAGTGTTATGCTGGCAAAATTTGTCTCAGCCCTGCCACTGTTTTTAAAAAAACATAAATATCAAACAAGCCCTTTGAAAGTGTTTGGGATATTAGATAGTTAAGTGCTTTTCTCTGCAGTGCAAAAACAGTCCCTTCCCTGCCAAACACACCTGTTAATCACTGGTATTTTCTTTTTGCTTATCTGTGCATAACTGTGCCGTTTTTTCATGGTAGCATTTCGTACCTGGTTTTGATACTCTTTGTTTTGCTGCTTTTGCTTTCCTTCTCAAAAGGCATGAGAAAAATTCAGTGTTCCAAGGTACAAATAAGCCTCTTATCATCATAGTATCAAAGGAGTGATTATGGGAGAATTTCAGGTCCTTTTTTCTGGTTGATTTTCAGGTCCTTTTCCAGTTTTCTATTTGCCTAAGTAATTCTTTGATCCCAGAGATGACTGTCTTGATTTCTCAATTGATTGGAGCACTGCTGAAGCAAAGACCAAGACTGGCAAAAATGGTCTTTGGAAAAGCACCCCAGTAATTTAATAAATAGCATGGAGTGGGTGTTGTTTAAAACCCACCACACATTGAGTTCCTCATGGGCTTCAAACAGCCGTATCGGTGGTGTTTTCTGTAGTTTAGCTGAGGAAATTCAGGCACAGTCGGTGGTAGTGGTGAGGGAAATGTCTATAAATGTATAAAAACACATTTACGTACCGTTGCCAATACTTTTAACACAGCAAAGGTCTAATTTCTGAGGTTTCCCTTCGAAGTGTGGGCTCAATAGCCTGCCTTGCCGGGTGTGCGCTGCCTTATTTGCTCTATATTCATTACCGCATCCTGCAAGTCGTTAATGGGTCACCTCGGAGGTGCTGGAATGTCCTGTCTGAAGACCATTAGCGAGGTGCACACATGCCTCTGGGCCCCGCGCACCTGCTCCTGCCCCAAATTTGCCCTGCAGCAATCCTGCCTGCGCTGCGCTGCCCGTCAGCCGTCAAGTGCTAATGTGGGACTAATATAAAGCCTGCACCTCTTGTAGGGTTCCCCCCCGCTCCCTCCTTAGTTTTACATGACCTGGGGGAGGCTGAATGCAAACAGGACCAGACCTGCCGTGGGTCAAAGGAACGAGGCAATCAAGAAGGCAGAGTTTTCCCAAGAGGGGATGGACTCGCTGGCTGACGGCCGGGATAATGAAACTGCTCGGCAGAGATGTCAGCTTAAATGAGTATGTGCAAAAAGTCGGTTATTGCAGCAGGTCTAGCGGGCCGTGGCCGTTTGCAGGACAACACGCTGGTTTGGTCTCGCCAATGGTTAGTTTGGAATGGTTACAGGGGTGACTGCTTGCCAATGTAAATAGTTGGATAAACAAATGTATAGGAGAGCGACTGTGGATGTGAATAACCCACTGTTTATTTAGAGGATGTGAGAAAATGTGTAGCTCTGATCGAATTTGCTGGGGAAGTGACCACGGAGGAGATTCGGGTGTGATGAGGCAATGGAAATGTTTGCGGGGAGGAGAAGAGCAGCTGAGTGCCGTGGCAGAGACCCAGGGGCAATGGGGGCAGGAGACCCTGCCACAGGGTGCTGCCTCTGTCTGTGGGTCCTCCATCGGCGGTGGTGAAGGGCTTTGAGGGCGCTTGTCCCCACGCCACTTCCAGGGCTGAGGCTGCGGGGGCAGAGCAGCGGTTTTCGTGGCTGCAAGCAGCCCTGGGGACCCAGCTGGTGAACAAGGTGAGGGGGTTTTGTTTCTTTCCCCTGGGGGCCTGGCCAGCCTCCGTGCCAAGCCACGGGGGTTGCAGGGAGCCTCCTCCCATTGCCCTCCCCATTGCTCGCCTACAAAGGTGACACAGGGTGAAGCATCCTTCTTCCATTGGGTTGGGACGCTTTTCTGCAAGGCTGGGTGGAAATCAGGGGCAGGCTGAAGCTCAGCAGAAAACTTTGCAGTTCTGTGCTAAATTTGTAGCCATGAGGACTAAGGGTGCTTTAATTCAGTGAGTCATCGCTTGCTCTTATACAAGAGTCTGTGGGGACAGCTTTTCTGGCACACATCGCGGAGCTGAGGTACAAAGGGGAGCTGCTGTGGTGCGTAGCCAAAGAACTGGTCCCAAAGGCCTTTACCCCAGCTGGAGGAGCTTGGAAAGGCTTTTTCTCGCAAGAGGCGATTGATAGCCTGGGACCTAACGAGAGACCTGGTCAGGAACGACAGTGCTCAGCGCAGGAGGGTCCTGCCCACAGGCTGGTGCGGGGAATGGAGCCATCCTGGCTGGGCACCCCATGGGGCAGGAGCTGGGGTGCCCCAGCTTTGGGACATGGGAACATGGGCAGGATGGATGTGCCAATGGGGCTGGGAGAGTTGAGTGGAGAAGCTTGTCTTTCTCCTCCAACAGGAAAATACAGGATTTCAAATTAGAGCATGCTTTCCACTCATCTTTTTGGGTTTGTTTTTTTTTTTTTTTCTCCCCCTCCCTGGCAAGTAGAAGCTTGTAGTTTACTTTCTAGAGTCAACGCCTAAGTGTGTATAAGTAGATGATGTCTGAAGGGAAGAGCTTTAGAGAATGCCGACGTTAGGTGTGCTTTTCAAGAAGTTAGCTACTGTTGAAGTACCTGGCAATATCTTACTGCAGTTAAAGGTTTTGAGGATGGATAGTATTCTCTAGACCGCAGAAGTAGCAGTAAGATGTGCCATGGGTCGTGTTACCAGTCTCTTGCTGGTGGTGGTTTAGTGTGTGGCATTGCAGGGAAAGCCTGTTGAAATTGAGGTGCAGTTCTGTAAGGTCCAGTACAGATGTAATTCAGAACACAGACCCTCTCCAAATAGCTTATGCTGTTGATTTAATAAATGACAGTAGTGATTTTCTTTTGGCCTGCTTTTGGGTTTGCAGCTACTTCATATAAAACCCATTACATAGCTACAATTTGATAAGGTCTGAAATCTTGTTGTCCATGTTGGGTGGTATTTTTGGTTTTGAGAAGATAGCCAAGAAAATCACTGAGCAAAGCCCTTGAAAAATTGGTGCCATCTGACTCTAACCTGTACTTTAGTTGACCTACTTCAGGTCTAGAGGTTGGGTAGGAGACATCTTCAAATGGACATTTAACATGAAGAGTTAGAAGTAACCTTAATTTTCGTTGCATTCAGAATAAGCAAATGGTTGCATAAGCACTCAGTAAAGCTCTATTAGATGAGTGAAAAGCAAGGTGCGGTGCTATGCAAGGCAACCAAAAAGAGGCATTCATATAGACTATCTTTTTATCCAGTAGCATTTTGCATGAAAATTAATTACATGTAAATACATAAAAAGTTAAACTGATGTTCACCTAATCTTCATTGCTAATTGGAACTCCAAATAGCTGTATTAAGTTTGATAACGGGCTGATTGACCTGAGTAAAGCTTGCGTATCTCTAGGATGGAGACAATTGAATTATCATTCAGAAAAATGTCAAGATGATTATATCATATCCTGTAGTTCATGGATGCTTTCTGCAGTAGTATTGCCTTTAGTTTTCAGTAGGTAGCAGTAGGCTCAGTATTAAAGTTGCCACGATTATAATACAGCCTTTATGGATATAGGAATAGGTTCAGGGAGCGTCACATCCTGAACTGCAAGTCAGACTTGGAGACCTGATCCCATCCTTCCAGGCGGGTGATGAAAACAAACTAAATTAGCTGTCAGCTTATTTTTTTTTTTAAATGTTGACTTGATGTCCAAAACCAGCACATATAACAGCAGCATCCTTGAGAAGATGAGCAAAAATGATGGAAAACACAAACTTATACATAAATTTCTTGGATTCAGTGTATACTTGCAGCTGAGAGGAAGCCTTAGGCCACAGGGCACAAAGTGACACATCTTTGTAGGGGGTCCAGAGCTGCAGTTTTCAGACAGGCACTCAGGTGCTTTTTGTTATTCATTTTCCTTTAGAAAAGTTTTAAGATCTCAGGTACACAGGGTAAAGAGCTCTGAAAGTTCTGCAGCAAAGGCAGCTGCAAGAGGATAATAGGACTGAGTCTAACTGGAATGTTTTTGGCACTTTTCCTCTAAATAATTAACAATGCAGTTTTGCTGAAGCTGAGCCATTTTGCTGAGATGTTTGGATTTCAGGGGGGGGTTGATAGATTCTGAGATTCAGGATGGAACCCTCATCATCTACCACCCCAGGTGCTAAGAGGGTGTGTTGGGCTGAGGAAGGGAGGGAAAGGGGAGAGAAATAGAAAAATCTGTCCTGTTCAGTCTGTTGTGTCCCATATTGAGTTTCCCTGGTACTAGTAGTACCTGTAAAGCTTCCCACTTACCAGGCAGAGAGAGATCCCTAAAAGGTAAACTAAATTTAATTCTCAGCTCAAAAAAGTTTTTTGTCTTGGGAAAAAAATCTCTGATGAGCAGCTGCTCCTTCTTAGGCAGCTCGCAAACTTTGGGGCCTGCCCTGAAGGATAGTATTGATGTCTCCATATTCAGAGGTTTGACAGGAAAATGTCTTTTACCACATTGGCAGGAGTGATCCCTTGGGTAGGAAGAGCTGATGTTAATATCTAAGAGAAATCCATGTTTCGTGGCTATATCGTACCAAATGCAGCACACAGTAAAATCTTACTAGGTTGGAGGAGGTTTTAGATAAAATACGTTGTCAGATTACTCCAGCAGCTAAAATAGGGAGGAAAATAACAGCTCTGTGGGCAATCTAGTGATTGAAACTTATTGAAGATGTCTTCAGACAGCTCATCTGAAGACATAGCATGCATGCTTTTAAGGTAAGACATCAGAGGCTAAACCTCCAGGGATAAAGACAGGGCTGCAATCTGTCCTTGTTTGAGAGCCTGCCGCTGAAAGGTGGTGCCGAGGAAGGCTGGACCTGAAAGCTGGACGCCTGCAAGGACGGTGGTCCCGTTGGATGCAGATACCTGGATGGAGTGGCTGGACAAGTGTTTGTTGGTGGACAGGCATGTTGGGTGCCTTTGTTATCCCAGTTCTCGGGGTCCTGCCAAAACCTGTGTTCAAAACTATGTAGGAAAGTGGTACCCAGTGTAAGCAAGTGATGTCTTCTAGGAAAAGCCTGGAGCTGAGCATTATTGCACAAGGCATGCATTGCGTGTTGCCAAGTCTTTGTCCCTTTGACAAACCCAATACATTGGTTTGGTGTTTCTTCAGCACAGTGTAAATAAAACTTCTGGTGATGAGGCTCATGCCTTGGAGTCATCTGAAAAGTCCTCATGAGCAGGAAGCCGTGGCTGGCACTGAGTGACCCTGGCTACTTACAGTGACTGGCTTTCAAAAGGTCTTTTTCTAATTGTTGCTAATGTGCAATGAGTGATTTTTAGTCCAACATATTTCATAAACTTGGAAATGAGACTGAAGGAATAAATTTCCCTTTTGACCGCTGTCAGAGAGTTTCAATAGTTTGTTTATCGAATCTGTACCAGCTCTTCGGTGAGCCTGAGAAATGACGGTTTGGGGCGTTATCTACTTTCCCAAGCCTCCGTTTGCACCAGAGCAGTATTGTCTTGTTCGCTGGGGACAGCAAACATGAGAGCGAGTTCTTGGAGCAGATGCTACTGCAAAGGTAACTGCGCTGTCATTCTTTTCAGCTGGAAGTGTACTTGTAATTTTAGGATTAGATTTGGGTGGAAATGTTATTTGACTTGTTTATAAATATACCCACATGGCAAATTCTTCTTTATTTTTCTTAATTTTTTAAAAAAATAAATGTCCTCTAATACAAAAGAGAGGGCAGACAGAGGTGGCTGAAGCATTGCTTATATCCTGGGTTCTCATGTTCATCAGTTGTAGCTTTCTAGTCTTCTAAATCCCCATTTGTAGTGGAAAAACCCAAGACACAGACATACGGATCTGGAAACTAATGCAGTTCCAGAGCCTGCCAAGCTCCTGGCAGCCACCTCAGGTCTTTTGTCAGATGATTTCAGACCCATTTTTTCCCCCAGTGAGTTGCTTCTTAATCCTTTAGAGTCCCTGCCATTTAGGGAAGATGCTCTGCAACCTCAGGTAGTCATCAAGAAGTCAGTGGATTTATATCAACTGGTGATCTCATGGCAGTTAAAATAGTGCTGGGTGCTGGGAGGATGGGAAGATCGTGAACACTTTGTCTGGAGCATCCGTACCTCCCATCACCATGACCTGGCTGCGGGCAGAACACCAAGCTCTGTCTGCCTCACCTCTCTGAAAAGTGGGGATGTCAGCACCCGCGGTGGGTGCCTGGTTGAAGTGCTTTAAGGTCCTGAGACAGAAGGATCTACACATTGTTGTCTGCGTATTTTTCAAAACCTTGTTCGTGTTCTTTCACCTCTAGCATGTCTGTGTTTAGCACTAAACAAGCAATGCATGTATTGTGGCTAACCGTTTATGTAATAACAGAGTCATTAGTTTACCATCTTCAGCCTGAGCAATACCAGCCAACGAGAATTCTGAAAGCAAATGGTGTCCTTCCACCCTTCGGTCAGCATTGTCCTTCCTCCTGTCCTCACCCACAAACAGGAGAAACTCCTAATCTCTGTTCTTGATAGTGGTGTTTACCATCTCTCAGTCCAGGAGTCTATCATACACTCATAAGTATAGCTCTGGGAATTATTTCAGGAGCCCACCCCCTTACACCCAGTAGGATATCCCTCGCCATTTTTGGCAGAGTTTGCCTATTCAGTTTGTAAAAGTCTTCAACATGGGAAATTCCACAGGCTCCATCAGCAAACCTGCCCAGGGTTATCTTTATATTGGAAAATAGCCTTCCCTAATGCCTAAATTAGATCTTCTGTGCTGCAGTTTGAGCCTGTAAGTTCCTGTTCTGTGCACTGTCATTGCAGAGAACAAATCAGTTCTTTTCTATTTGCAGCAAGCTTTGATGTGTTTGCTGACATCAGAGCAAATCTGATCACTTCACTCTTCTCTCACAGGTCCAGACCTTTGATTATTCTTGTCCTCATCAAAGTATTTCCTTCAGTTATCCGAATTTTTTGTTCCAAGTGCAGATGGCACAGATTTGGGTTTTTTTGGTAACACTAGTTTGTTAGATATATATGAGTTCGACTAAGGAGCATGTTTGGTTGACTGAAGTAGCTCATGAGCCTTGAAAACTTTCTTTTATAGACTTTGTACTATCTGGCAAGTTGCCATTCTATTAATTTCTTATGTCCTTATTTCACAGTCTTGCTGCCCTAAGAAATCAAGTTCTTATTTTTGAAGGTTGAGGCTTCTAGGAGTATTGGTGATCACTTGTTTTGTTTCCTTTTGAGATAAATGCTGTGTTCTCTTTCCCGTTTCAGATGGCAGCAGTTGATCAGCAAGGGCATAACAGAGTACATGCATAGAAATCACAGGTACGGGGGGAAAAAAGTCTAAATGTCAAAAAATCACACGATCAGGTAAAGTCTGGATTCTCCTTTAATGTCTGTGGTAGTCGGACATTATCTGACCTGTTCCCCGTGGGATTTGCTTCTATGGCTGCTTTGCTTCCCAGCCCTTTTGTGTAATAATTTTCAACCTCTCTTTGGTAGTTTACAATGGATTACCTATGAGGTCTCTGCAAAAATAGGTCTAAAAAAAGCAACCTTATTGCCATTTAACTGAACTGTGCATCTGCAGTGCCACTGGAAAGCTTTTAGGAACTGAAGAGTGAAAAAGGGTTAAACCCCCCCTTCCTGTTGTCCCCAAAGTCCTTCCCTTTTCTAAAGTAAATAAATGCTGTTCATATTCTGTAGCTCAGCTCTAAGCCCCTTTCCTGGAGAAGCACTTCTCTTCAGCCTCAGAGTTTCAGCAGAAAAAAACCAGTTTTAGATATTTGGATTGTGATCCATCAGTTGGGATAATTACTGTTATTTAAGTTCTTTGATGTTCAAAACGGACAAGATCTGGTAACCTTTACTGTTACCTGTTTATTAAATGGGGTAGTTAAGACCAAGAATATTTTGTAGGATAAGATTTTTTTGAGAGCAGACGATTACAACCCCCCCCATTTTTTTTGCTTCTCTGAAAGTGGAGGATGTTTTAACAATAAGCATATGTTTTTAAATAATACCACGTGAAGAACACTAATATGTGCCTGGAGTTGCACTTAAGTCATTTGCCAGACTATGCAGGTTGTAAATGACTCCCTGTCACTTTGAAAAGCTGCTTTTCTACATCCTACAATAAAATAATTCACAAGGTCACAGAACATTTGCAAATACTCACAGGGTACCATTCATGCAGAATGGCAGGTGAAGAAGGAGTCATAAATAATTACAGAGTCTTTTCTTTGCCTTGGGTGAGCTTGGGATCGGGACGTGGTAACTAGCTGGCAAACGAAAACTGGGCTAAAAATATTTGCATAAATGATTTGTTTCATGGTCATGAATGCTGAATACACTGGGAACCTTTACAGCTGCTTTGAAGATCATTTGAAGCATATAAGGATAAATTATTTAAGTAAATGATGTGCATCTAGCAATTTGACAAGATTTAGGTTTTGCTGCTCTAAAAGGCAAGTGCCTAAATATCTTTGTAATGTGCAGATGAAAAATCTTGACTTATTTATCATACGAAGTTTGAAAGAGTGAGAAGGTTTGCTGAGCCTCTAGGAAGTCTTGTAAATCTCCTGTAATGGGGGGCTTGCCATGACGCTACATATCCAGGTGCTTTTATAGAGTCCTTTTCCGAGGACTGAGATTTCAGTTGGCAGAAATGAGGGGGGATTTACTCGGGCAGAGGAGACCTGGTGGTTTTCTTCTTGTCTCCCTGTCAAGACAGAACTGATGTAAAAGGCGACAGTCGAGTAAGCTTAGGGATGTTCAAGAACCAGTTGCATTCTCCTTATTTACTTGCCTAATTTAGCTACAACTAGTGGTATTTTGGTGCTAGCACCCAGGCACGTGCAGGTTCCCAACCCACCCTTGGTGGCTCAGCTGAATTTTAAGCATGAGGGAAGTGCCTTGCTGAATACTGGGGACTGGCAGTCCTCACATATGGGGAGGTGACTTGGAAAGAGCTCTTGTAGCAATGCTGAAAAACAGCGGCCGCTATTTAGCAGTCAGCATTTATTTGCAAGCCCTGAAAAACTCCGTCATTTATTCTGATTTTTCTTGTTTTGAATCCTGCTCTTGGTAAACTGATGGCTTTCAAGAATGGTCAATAAGAGTTAAATGCATTGGTTAGAGGCGTGTTTTCTTTAATGTTTTTTAGGAGTGATGGGAGTAAACAGATGTGTATGAAGAAAGTTGTCTATAGAGAAACTTCAAAGTTTTGCTTAGTCTGTAGGAAGCAAATCTGCAAATTGGAGCTGGAATTAATCAGTGATTTTTTTTTTTTTGTGCATTTCTCATAAGCAGACTGTCGCTGGCATGCAACAATGGCTTTGGTATTCTTTTGGAATAACTTTTTTGATGTTGTTTGGGAATTAAAGCTGCTGTACCTGTAACTCACTTCTAAATATGTAATTTCAAAGAATACCATAAATTTCTTTGCCTGTTGGTATTGCGGGCTTGAAGAATGATTGAACGTGAAGTTTTATTAACTGTAGCCCTAGCAATTTCAAAGATACCAGTTGTGCTGGAAGCTTTTCTGACAGGTCTTATTCATAATGGCCTGAATGTGTCCAAGACGGTGTGATCTATAGCTTTTAATCAGCTAATGGATTGAACCTCACAGTGAAACGTGGCTGTATTCAGGCGGGTTAGAACAGAAAGGATTTTGCAATTTTACAATTTTCAGACTGGAGCAAGTTTCTGAGGGAAGCAGCAGCATCGTTCCTGGCTGCCGGGGAATGACAAAGCAATGTTATAACACAGAATAAGAGGTTGCGTTTAGCTCAGCTTCACTGAAGCCTTTGTAATGGCCTTTGCCCTTGTCCTGTTTTAGGATTTTGCGTCTTTATATGGCTGTGTTTTGGTCAGGCTATGGGTAAGGGCAAATAAGGCAGAGCAGAGGGATATTACCAAAATTCAGGGATGGAATTCCACTGTAAAGCTTCATAATCTGTCTTTTTCCCCTGGTTTGCAAGTTCAAATAGGTAAAAAAGGCTGTGTAGAGGAACAGGCAGTGTTTGGGGTCGCCACATTTTCTCCTGGTCGCTGCAGTGCCGGGGTGGGATGTGCTGTCGGGGTGGTCCAGCGGCGGGAGAGGCAAGGAGGCACGGCCGGGATTGGCACCTCTGAGTTCAAATTCAAGTATGTGGGGTGTGCACCCCCGAGACCGTTCAGGGAGATACACGTACACATAGGATGTCTGAAGCAGTACGCTGGAGTCTGTACGAGTTCCCTTGTCAGAATTTTTTCATGTCTGAGAGTTCTTCACATTGATTAACGAGGTTGCACATTTCCATATTTAGTTCGTCTGTCAACTGTTTCCTTTTGTCTTTTCATCCAAACTTGCAAGACTGGGGAAAAGAAAAAGAAAAGAGAATGACAAATCAGGTTGATTTAGGTCTTGGGGAGTAGGAGTCGCTAAGGGATAGAGAGGAGGAGTCATTCTGCTTTGAGCAGAGTAAGATGAAAATTGCCCTGTAAATAAGAATTCACCGACTTTAACGTGTGTGTGATGAAGGCCCCAAGCTCTGTGGCTGTAGTCACAAGGTAAGATAAGCCTTTCTTTTTTTTCTTTTTTTTTTTTCCTTTTCTTTTCCCTCCCCTCTTTCAAAAAATAGGTGAGGTACTGACCTCAGGACTGGCCAGCACTGCTGCAGGGGATGCCCTGGGCGCAGGTGATGCTGTTCACAGCCAGACTTACTCTGGTGCAGGTTGAAGCTGGCTTGCCTCCCCTTCTGAATTCCATGCCTCTAGGGTAAACCAGACTCTCTTCCCTTTAAACAATCTCAGATTTCGTAAATGTTAAATGTGATATTCACACCTGGCATTGCCCAATGAAGGCACTATATTTCTGGTTTAAAAAAAAAAGCAAGAGAGAAAAAGCTCCATTCCTTGGTAATATATTTTTTTCTTTTTTTCCTTTTTTCTTTTTTTGTTTTTTAAAAGAGGAGTGATGTTTTGTTGGGGTTTGTTTGTTTTAAGAAGAGGTTTATCAATCCCTGCAGAGTGGGGAGCTGAGATGACTGTTAGAAACACAGGCCTGCAGAGCTGTCAGGCACCCAGACATCCCATTTAAGTAAGTCACGGAGAGCCGTGTGGTGTTGCTGGTGGGGCTGGGAGCATCCTGACCGGCTCCCCTTCTTGTCAGGAGCAAGGCAGCTCTGTGCAGCAGCTTTTTTTTTTTTCCCATCCCCATGCACAGAGCAGGGCTGAAGCTGCCAGGAGGACTGTGGTGGAGATGAAGGAAGAGGAGCAGGTTCCTGGGGTCTTCCCTTCGCCCAGGGAGGCCATGGTAGCGCAGGGCATCCCCTGGGGTGATACACGAAGCGATGGGTCCCTGGGGGGACAGGGCTGACCCCCTGCCTGCTCCCAGCCCTGCGCACCCCTCCTTTTCGGCAGGGTGACGCAGGAGAAGGGGTCGGTGGCGGGGAGCCTTTCTCTCCCCATCCTGCTGCTGCGCTGGGGTAGGTACCGCGAGTGAGTGTTTAAAGGGATTATTTTACACACTGTTACTACACAAGCTGGGACATGATTCAGCCCTTAATTAAAATGCCATATTTAGGAGCAATCTGCATACAAGGAGGGCTGTTTTCCCACATGCAAAGGGCTTGTGCTTCAGCGTCGCAGGGAGACTGCCTGGAAAGACAGATTTTAAACTCTGCGGAGAAACTTCTCTTTGCAGAGCATCACCTGCGAGCAAAGGTAATTTGTGCTGGAGGACTGGCCCTGCCAGCAGCAGAGCTGTGCTGAGCCTTGTGCCTTACACTGGAAGATGCTTTTGCAACAATGGGTGGAGGAGGAAAAAAAGGAGGAGTAAAGTCTTGTTCCACATGGGACAGGAATGATTCACAGCCTACCTTTGTTATTGCTGTGACTTAGCACTTGCCTTGCCCAGGAGGTATGTGACGCTAAGTTTGCCGCACGCAGACATGAAGTGAAGTCACTATATCAAACTGCTTCACTTCAAATGGGAAGGGGACTGGTGGGTGGCAGGGAGAAGATGGCACTTCATGGGGCTGCAAATGTGACACCCACGACCAGTGAGCACACCAGTGTCACACTCCAAATCTGCAGCAGATCCTGACGTGAACCTCCTCTGCCTTCTGCAAAAGCAGTCTGTAAAAAAGAGAGTAAGCAAGAGTTTATTTTATGGAGAAATTAAAAAATTGTCCAATATAAAATTCTCTTGAGTGTTTGGAATGGGCATATCACTCATTTTGATGAGCTTTCCTGAGAATAAGCCTTTGTTCCGTTGCTCTCAGTGTAGTGAGTGATCATTACGGATCTCAGACTTGATATGGCAGAGCGTAGGGTGACTTGTTCGCATCCCTTCTACTGGGAGAATTAGTATTCCTGGGCTGATTAGCCACTATTTCGGTGGTAAGCCATATGAAGAAAAAGTTTTGAATATGTTTTGATTTTGGCTTATTATTGCTTGTATCAGAAAATGATACACTCTGCAGAGTTTGGCAGTGATGGAGGTAGACTGGCTGTGAGCTCGGGGGACCGCTGGTGATGGGGAGGTAGTCGGGGACCAGCTCATGGGTCCGAGGACACCCCAGTGCCTCCGCAGCGAGGGGGATGCCCATGCTGGGACCGTGCATCGCCCCAGGCTGAGCCCAGCCTGGACGTTGGCCTGCGGGTTAGAACGCAGCCGGTTTGGGTAGGAGCGAGCCTACTAAAACCCTGCCTTGTGCAGCCGTTGTAGCGGCTGCACTTAACACTGCGTGAGCATGAACGCCTGGCTGGGCACGCAGCTGCTCCCAGCATCCAGGCTCCGACTCCTTCTGTAGTTAGGAGGTTCCCAACCCTCCTTGCCGGATCCTCCCCAGCTCCATGTCCTTCCCGGCAAGGAAGTAAATCTCTCTGTGAACTGGGGGGGGGGCAACCGAGTGGGATGGAGAGCTGCCAAAAAGCTGCATGGGTGCAGGTTGAGCCTGGCAGATGTCCTCATGGGCCTTTGACAGCGTGGGGGGGGGGGAAAACCTACTTGTCTATGACAAGGAGCAGGTGGGTAGATATTGTCTGCAGCTGCTGAGGCTGGTGCCTATGGGGGTGCTGAGGGGGGAGGATTTGGGGAGTCCAGGGCTATGCTTCAGGACCTGGTGAATCGAAAGCCCTGTCTTCATAAGTAGTTCTTTTGGGGTGTTCTTTGAATTTCTCTTAATAGCACTCCTAAATGCACCAAATGAGTAGCTCTTAACACTGGTTGAAGCCAGAGCTGTGTACAGTAATACCTTTCCCAAACACGAGATAAAAAAATAAATAAGCAGAGCACCTACCCGAGCCGCCGTGTGCTGGGGAGGTGTAATCCAGCCCTGCCTGTGCAGCCTGTCTGTCTTCCACCTCCGTGCTACAGACATGGACAGTGAACCCTCATCCCTCAAGCATAGCGGTTCTCCTCCCATGGTACACACCATCTGTGAGAGACCGCGCTGTCAGTCGGATAAATCTTGAATATTTACACTTTGTGGGAGGGGGTGGTTTGGTGTGTTTTATTCTTTTCCCCTAATGTGTCTATCAAAGGGATTATTCTTCTTCTATACGATGTTTCCGCAAGTGGAAGTTCCAGCAGATGCTCTCTTGGCTGGTCGCTGCCGGCTCCAGCTGCCCCCCGGGAGTTGTCTTTGAGGGATGGCGTGTTGGGGAGGTGAAAGGAAATCCATTGCCATGGGAAATTAGCAGCGGTGGGATTTGTGCTGGGGCCATAGGAGGGTTGGACTCCTCGCCACCCCTGGAACTCACTTAGGACCAGTTTTTAGACAGGCTTTCCGATCTGAGGTTCAGGGCCCAAACTAATGTAGGCGTGTAACCCCCCCAGTGCCTGTAATGGGAACTTGTTGCCTGAAATATCTGGCTGGAAACTGAGCTGCGGGTTGGGGGATGCTGGGGAAGCCTCCGGGGAGTCACAGGGAAGCTCCATGGATGAGGAGAGTCAGATGGCAGGTCCCTTTGGATAAGGGATAGGGTTGGGCTAGAGTAGGTGGTTATGGGGTCATCCAAGAATGCCTACGTGATTTTTGGCGTAAATGTCAAGATTCGTCCCATTTAAGTTCGGGCACCTGACCAAAGCTTTGGAAGGAGGAAGGAAATTTCCCACCACTGGTTCTGCAAGAAGCAGCCAGGCCTCCAGGTCTCTTCCCTCGGCTTTCAGGGAGAAGAATGTGTGGAAAACAAATACGGTCTTCCAGCTGTCGTCCTGCTTGGGACTCAGCTAAAGATGCTTAGAAGACGTTCTCCAGGAGAGCCGGGGCTGTGGCGGAGATGGTGCCTTGGGGCTTTGCCCACGGGAGGGAGAGAGGCTGTGGTAGCCAAGTTTTTGGTTAGCCCACCCTCCTTGGGGGTTCAGAAGAGAGAAGCCTGAGCCTGACGGAGGAAGGAGAAGCAATTGTTGGAAGTACAGTTAATCTTTCTTTAATTAGAAGACATGCTAAATTAAAAGCCCTGGGAGTGATCCCACAGATGTCAGCTTACTGAGAGATAATAATTGGTGGGAGAATCTCATGTTTTGCTAAGCTTCGTATCTGTGTTTGATAGCATTGTTATGCTTCTACGTACTTTGTTTAAACTGAGAGAAACTTGACCCAAATAGAGAGCTCAAGCTTTGTGTTCTGTCTTCTTCAGGACTGGCATTGGACAGGTTTACTTAAACAATAATGCTAATGCTAATAATAATAAGCATCGTCATCATCTATTGTCTATAATTTTGGAGAAAATAGCAGCTAGCTTTAGAAAACTTTGGAGAACAAATCTCTTTCTGACAGCAACTGTGGACTTAAACTTTTGACAGCAGCACCTGCGGGTAAATTTCCAGGAGGATAAATCTGAGCTGTGGGAGGCAGGATGTTGTTTGCACAGAGCAGGCAGTCCCTCGCTTTGGGCATCACACCACAGAGATGCTCTGGCTCTGCTCAGTGGTAGGCAGGCAAATCTGCTGTCTCCTTTGCGAAGTATGGCAAGAAGTTTTTCTCATTTTATTCTGGGGTGTTTTAGAAAATTCCTCTCCTGCTTTGGGGGTGAGGGCTGTCTGTTAAACCCAGGCTTCGTCAAATCCTCTGTCAGTTCTGCAGGGTGACCTGCTGCCGTGGTCCCTGTCCAAGTGCCCGTCTGCATCCCTCACTGCGGGACCCGGGCATGGCTCTGAGTTTATCTGAGCACAGCTTTGGGGTATCCCATGTGAGCACACAGCAAAAGGCAAGGGTCAAGTCCTGGGTCATGAGTCACCTTTCGTATATAAGATTTAAGCCAGCAATTATTTTTTTTTAAATTTTTTTTTTGAGCGTGGCAAAGAATCTGTACTTTCCTTATAGCTAATAGGAAACACCAGCTCTTGCTTTATGAGACATCAGTGTTGGCAAGTCTGCACCTTAAGCAGAAAGAAGTCCTGTTTCACGCACAAAAGGAGAGTCTCTCTGACTATCCGTACGGAAGACAAGAGGAGCACTTCCACTTCTGTTGAGGGAGGCGCACAAGGGTGGAGAAGATGGTGTTCGTGCCTGGGGAGCGCTCAAGGTGCTGGACATGGTACAGCCGGTGACGCCTTCACCCTGGGCATTCTGCAGAAAAAAGCTTGTGGCACATGAGAAGGAAGCTTGTGGATGTTTGTGGGCTTTTGGATTGTGACTTGAAAGCACTTTCTATTACAGTGTGAACCTGAGCAATGGCATTAGAACAAATAAAGATAATCATGGCAGTTTTATTGATGTAGACATAGTTACGAGGAAATAAAGACCGTTCTTTTGAAACAGGCTTTCCGATACAGTAACACAGTCAACCCAGCGCTTTCCTGACTTAAACCAATTTTACACTTATGTTTACATCAACTGTGATGGAATTATTCCCAGTTTACATCGGTAAGTGAGAGGAAAATCAATCGCAGCGTATCGACCTCAAAACACACTAATTACTTGCTGCCCAGAGCTGGGTGAAGGAAAGAGCTGCTCTCCACCTCCTTCCTTCTCCCTGCTCCGCGCAGCGGCCGGGGATGCCTGTGGTTTAACTGCTCAAACAGCAAAGTTTTTCTGCCCCTTCAGATAAGATTTTTTTGAAAGATTCTGACTCTGGAGCCCTTCTTTTGGTAGTCAGCACCGTGGCAGAGGAAGGGCAGGCTCTGCTTTCACAGGCATTGGCATCGCCAGGTCCCACATCCCAGGGAAAAGGAAAATCTTGGGAGATGCTGTCGGCGTCTCCCATTTGCTGTGCAGACCCGGTGGGGGATGCTGGAAGGAGCAGCCCCCAAGAGAAGAGTCCTGGCAGAGCCTAGAGCCAGGGCTGGAGGTTGGTGAGTGGGACCGGGCTGGTCCCACGGCTGCCGCAAAGTGGCACTGGAAAACTGGGGGGGGGTTGATCCCAGGGCTTCATCCTGACCTCAGAAACACCACCCCACCACGCAGTTCTGACTAGCATATGCATGTCCCTCACCTTTCCCCCACTCCCACCGTTTTTTTGTTTTATTTTTCCCAGAGAGAGGGAGAATATCTGACAGTTTTGGGTTTTGGGGTTTTTTTTTTTTTTTAGAGTTGTTCTGAATCTCACTCAACTGTGAAGTGAAACCTGAGGTTGTACCCAGTGTTACGCAAATAGTTAACCCTTCTCTCAGAAGCCTGTTTTTGTGCGTGGCGTACCTTCAGGTCGCAGAAGGGTGCTTTTTCTCTCTGCACTCAGGGGCTTGTGGTCTGGCTCAGACGTAGGATCAGATACAAGTAAAAAGAGATCAAGACATCGATTCAGTACAGCGCATGCATTTAATCCTGTGCCTCCCCTTAACAACAACGCTAATACTTGTAGTGTGCCTATAATCAGTATTTAACATCTGAAATTTAAGTGTGTGCTTGGCTGAATCGGCACCCGATTTTAAATGGATGTAGGAGAAGGGGAGAGGAGTGCTGGCTGACGATCAAATATTACAGGTGCTCTCATCTCATCGAGACCTTTACATCCGTGTGCTCGCACCGACTTGGGTACGCCTGCCTTACACCCACACAGCCGGGTGGCTCTGACAGCGGCACATCACCCTGCTGAGAGCCAGGGGGTGGTTTTGGGATGCTCTGCTGGGTGGTGGGAATCGTGCACCTCGCCGAGGTGGTCTCCCGTTCCACCTCCTGTGCTCGCAGAAATGGTTTGCTTTCGTTTTTGCGTTGGCATGTGCTCTGGTGGACAGATCCGAGGCACGGCGCAAAAAGCATTCCAGCAAATGAATGGCCGCATTCTTTCTTTTAAAAGCCTTCAAGAAAAACTGTTATCGGTAACCGTATAGCCTGTAGAACAAGAGCTGTATTCACCTTGTGTTTATAGCAAAGGCTGCTCCACTGTCCGGAAGGTATGTCTTCCCTTTTCATTTCAAACGCAAGGAAGTCCTTTTTTGTGAGGCAGTTGAGAAAGAAAACCACAGAAGTTTCCTCTTCTTTCAATGCGCTCTGCCCAAAACACACTTTCAGGAAATACTTGTTCTGCCTGAGAAAGGAGAGTGCTGGAAGCTCTGCAGTTCATAGCCGTGGCACAAAACGCGTGAAGCTAGATCATTTTGCAAGCTGTCTAAATGCAGTCGTCAGTAGACCTAAAATGAAGGAAATTAGAAGGCTAAATACTCTTGAGTAGCTGATAACAGTAATTTAATGAAGACATGCCAATAAGCAAGTTTTTCTCTAAAATAGCTCATTAAAATATTGTTAGTCCTGCTACTTTTTGGAATGCCAGCCTGCAACTTCAGGCTCCTTGTGTCATTCATACAGGCTTGTCCTAACGATTTAAAACATTCGTTACCTAGTTAAAAACATTCATGTTCATAGCTTTTTCTCTCATGCTTTTCCTTGGGAGAAGAGTGCAGGTTTTCTGCTGAGTGAAACAAACTTTGAGGTTTTCATGTGTTTAGGGAGGCGGCTGCTGGCCTGGCTTTAACCAGCAGCAATGAAGAAAAGAATTAACAGATAAATTCATCTATTTGCTCTAGTGGGCAAAGGCCATTTATCTGACTTTCGACTAGAGCACTGACTCTCTGTCAGTTTTATTTTAAAGTCTTCCAGCATTTCGCATTCAGTGAAAAGTCCAGTGTTAAATGACATAAACCCGACATCTCCTTTTCCAGTCAGCCATGCGATCCGATTAATTGTTTGTATAAGTTTTGTGCAAATGTCAACATTACGAATTGACGGCGCTTCGCTTGTCCATGACTGATGATGATTGATGTGTTTTGGCACGCCGTATTTGTTCATAATTCATGAACTTGCCTTTCTGCCTGGGTTCGTATATGGTCAGAGTTTACAGCTGTGTAAATCAAAGCGGCACTTGAGCAGTCGCCGTCCCTGCTGACCTGAGCCTCTTTCTGTTAACGATGAGTTAAGATTGTCTCATCTCATTTCCAGATGTGACGTTTGCATCACTGTGGGGCAGGGAGAAGGTGCTCGTGGTAGAGACGTGGTTTGTGATTGCTAACCTCCTCGCGTTTGAATTTGCACCCAGCCCAGCTGGCAGAGCAGTTGAAGCCAGGGTTGGACACGGATGTGAGCAGACAGCACGCCGCCAGCCTCTGCTTTCCGACAGACAGATCTGTAGCGTGTTTTGTACATAGGCTATACACAAGGAGGCTTGGTAGTGAAAAAAAGAAATGTTCTGGCGTCGCAGAGCCCATTTCTGCTCTCATTCTCATTGCAAGGTCTATGCTGATGGTAAGCTTTGGTTTTAGCAGGGCTTTCTTGCTTTTGACCCAGCTAGTGACCTTCAAAGTGCCCAAATCCACATAGTACGGTCTCTGGACAATATTCCAGCCAAATTACTCATCACAGCGGTACAGTCCCTGAAAGGCTTTAAATGATGCATTAAGCAATGCAGTAGCATCTGCCACATGTGGTTCCTCCTCTTGGGGATGTTTGCACGCGGGCAGCTCTTTGTTTTGCTTTGTGTTTTGGAAGGACAGGGATGCGCGCGTGCATGTGAGCGAGAGAGAAGCGCACGTTGCTTGTGTGTGCACGGATGGTGGCAAAGAGGTGTACCTGCTGTCAGAGTTGCAGCATTGACCTAGCAAAGCCTTTAAGCTCGTAAGGTGCTAACAGTGCCGGAGGGTTCAAGGAGGCACCTTAAGTGCCTTCCTGGACGACAGCGCGATTACTCAGCACCTTTCAGGTCCGAACCGTGGGAGCGGAGGTGAGGAGATCTGTGAGTGCTGAAAGCAGTGGAGGGGAAGCAGCGTTTCTTGTACAACGTTTCTTGTACAGCCTCTAGCCAGCAGTAAACGTGGCGAGGAGTCAGCAGACGCTCGGAGCAAGGGCTCCATCCTGTAGATGTTTAATGCGGCGGGCAGCTCCGCTGGAGCCTGTCGGACTGCTCGTTGGATGGGACCAGGGCAGAAGGAGCCTGCAGCGGAGGGGGAGCGCAGTCCCTATGCTCCCCACGCCTCCCCGCTTGCCCACGCACCCGACCACGCGGCGTGGTCCCGCGGCACCGCAGCCCGGCTCCCATGCCTGGTGTGCGGCAGAGCTGGGAAGGGGAGAGTAAAGCTGCCGAAACCATCCCAGCCGGGGCGAGCTTTTGCTCCGGTGACAAGCAGGAGCGTTGCTGTGACAGTGACGGCGTGCGTTACCCTCCAGGTTCACCGTCGAGGTGGCGGGGTGACCTCCCCATCACATTGTGAAGGCTGAACTAACGTCGCTGCAGACCGCGTGAAGGGCTGCGCAGTGTCCGGGGGGGGATGCCAGCACTTGTGCTGTGCTGCACAGTGTAACAGCTACACGTGTGTGCAGACAACTCGGTGTAAATACGTGGTCTTGTGCGCAAACACCTCTTTAAGCGCTGTTAGCCTTAATTGGCAAGGAGGCTAATAGCACTGAAGGTGCTTGGCCTGAAGGAAAAGGAAGGTGCAGTCTTCTGTACATTGGTTAATTCATGCAAAGATTACTGCAGAGTTTAAATATGTCCTTAGTCTGTCTGACAGAGATACATCTGTGAAGAGGAAGATTTGCCTTAGCAAATTCACACGTGGGGCACAGGTGGGTTTTGCTTGAACCATCAGTATTTGGGATGCAGGGATAAACTGCTGTGGATTTGACTTGTACCTGGGAAATAACACTGAAAATAGCCCATCTACCAGCTGAACCTAGGTGCTACTGTGACTGTTGCTGATTTTATTATAATATTATCCAGAAGGTCCTGCTGCTGCTGGTTGCATTATGGTAGGCACATTTTTTTGCACTGAGAAAGACTAGCTCCTCTCCCCACAAGCCCAGTATCTTGTGGGCAAATGAGGGGTGGGAGAAGATTGGAGATTGGAGGTTCACACAGACGCCTTGTCTTGTCCAGGGCCCCTTTAGAAGTTTGTAGAAGTGGACCCCAGTCTTTCCCATTTCACGCTAGTGCCTGAATACCAAGATGAGATTTGTTAATGACAAAGCAAAACATCATGACTCAGGGAAAAGCATGACATCCCTCACACTGACAGAGGTAATGTAGTGGTTGTAGTGATCCGGGGCTTGGTGTTTCCCTGAGTATAAAGAACCCGAGTGGGTTCCTTGCCACGATTAACACCTCCGAACCAACCTGGTGTACAGCAGGAAAAAAATATACAGATTGCCAATTATTCTAGAACAGAGACAGTATTTCAAAGCCCATTTGGATTTGGAACAGTACCCAAATAATTAGTGGAGTGTTTCTGGGTCTCTGCATCCCCCTGGGAGAGTGAGGAATAGCGAAACAACATTCTTGTCAAGGTTCAAGATGGTACAAAGCTCTGCATCAGTGGGTTTGGCTGGCAGAAACCTCAGTTCAGCCCGTTGTCTCTCCAGTAGCTGCAGTTCCAGCAGCAGTGGATATGAGAGACCTGTGGGAGATGCTGTGATGCAGAAGTGTCTCTCAGGGAGGGGGCAAATAAGAACTGTATTTCTTCTTTTTTGGCTAAGGGAGAGGGAAATACTTTTAGAAGGTTATGCCACTTTCCCCAGTATTTGAGTTTCAAAGATCATTAGTCTCTTGGAAGAAAACTCAAAGTAGCTCCATCAAGAGCTGGGAAATTAGGAGACCAAAGGATAATTTTAACTCTATCTAGAAGTGTAATTCTTTGGGCAAGGACCATTAGGATGACCTGTTTCCATCCTTTACCTTGGTGGGGCATCTTCCTTGAGTGCAGATGACATTACTGCTGAACTGCCTGCTCAGTATATATTTCTTTGTATTATCATAGTCTTGAAAAAAAAGAACAAAAAATGAAGAAGAGGCAAAAAAAGCTGGCTAACCCAGCCACAGTTAATGCACCGCCATGGAATTTGTGTCAACAAACTGAGTGATTCTGAGGTTATGTTGCAGTCCATTGTGGAGATATTTAAAACCTTGTCGGTGGCAATGCTGGGAGAAATAAAGGGTTTAGAAAACAGAATATAGCTTCATTTGGCATGGAGTAGGTACGAGCCATATGGAGTCCAGATGTTCCCGGTGCCTTCTGAAAAGGTAACAAATCCAGAGTCACTGAAGGAGGAATTTCAGACTAAACAAATGAGAAAAATATGTGGCCGAACACAACAGAGCTTTTCAGCACAGCAGTCTCTCCTGCCTCTCTCACCTTCTCGCTGTTGCCTTGTTTCGGTGCCTTCTGTGGGAATTTTTTAATTTAAAGTAGCAAAACCCATGTCTCGATAGGCAGAATAATGTCTCAGCATCTATATGCAGTCTGAAGCTGGCAAACAAGGCGAAGGGCTCCATTTTGAGGGATAATAAATAGAAAAATGTTTAATAGGTGGAAATAAATAGAATAAATAGAAAATGTAAAGCATTTTTAAAAAAAATCCGTAATTTTCCCACTCTTTTCTTTCAGTATAGGCCTCAATATTTTATCTTTAAATCCTCCATGCTGAATTGTAACTTTTTATCAATAATACATAATTTGCATTTGCAGCACATTACCTCATTTGCATTTTACTTGTCAAGCAACTTGAATACAAAGAGGTAGAGGCCCCAGCTCTGCAAACATCTATATGTATGAGTAACAGTTCAATTAAGCAAAGATATACATATGCATATGTTTGCAGGGTGGAAGCCTCTGTGTTCCTCCTGAGGTAATTTTGGAAGTTCAGGGTTTATTCAAGTTGAGAATAGAGTCTATGTCTCTTGATAGCCAGAATACTCCAAAAGCCATTCTTCATTAAATGAGTGGATCTGCCTTGTGTTTGCATGGAAAACAGGTTTCCTGATAATTTGCTTTGCTTTACATGAAGAAGAAACAAGGGATGGTGGGAATAAGTGTGACAGCTAGCGCTTAGACATTCAGGACCATATTCCTCAAAATCCTGCACCACTATTGCCTAGTCTTGCACCAGCTGCCTTTTTATGCTAAAATTACCAGATCCTTAAACTTTGTGTTACCTCTGGCTGTGATATCTGTGCCAGCAGAAGCCCAGTGCATTAGTGCGGATGTAAAGGCAAATTATGTCTGTTGTCAGCGTAATTATTTTGCTTAAGGTGGACAAGGTGAAAAAAGAGAGGTTGAATTGTAACATTGTTCTTTAGTCGGTTGCGATTGTCTAAGTGTTAGGAAAAGCCTGCTTCTGTAAGCTGCTTGTCTAGCTGTGTACTAGGAAGATTCTCCCATCGCGTACCTGCTCGAGGAGCGTGTCTGGCAGGGGATTGTGCCTTGTAGCGCACCTCGCCTTTCCCTGACCTTCATCTCGGGGATGGATAAACCTAATCTGCAGAAAAAAGGGTGAGGTGTCCTGGAGTGGGCTCCTTGTAAAAGAAGTAGCCCCAAGTTTGAAGCCAGCAGCCTCCACCTGCCCTGAGTTTGTATGACGGAGTAAGTAGAACTGCAGTATCTTCTTGTCAGGTTCACCTTGTCCAAATTAAGTGAGGAAATTGGTTTTCTTGAGGCACGCTCCCAGGATTTACCCTCATTAAGACTTCCTGCTAATGTGAGCGCTCAGCAGTATTTTGCCTTCGCAGATTACAAAGCTAATGGGTGAAGGCTGCGACTAATTAATGGCCTCCTCGGTCTTCCATGAGCCGAGAAAAAACACCACTCAACTGGGAGGATTCGGCCTGACTCCCGACATTTTGCGCTTCTGGATAGCTCTTGCTTTGGATGTTCACGAAGCGCAGGTACCACGGGCCAACCGCACCCCTGGTGTAATGCCGTGTGCGGGCGGGAGGAAAAGCCGAGGTGGTGGCTACCTACCTATCGAGAGGGTCAAGCCATCGGCAGGGGTCCTTTCCCTGCGCCGGCTGCCCTGGTGCTTTCACAGCGCCTTCCCAAAAACGACAGCCCCTCGCAGAGCTATGGATCGCCCGGCTCGTCTGCCCGCTCCCAGGGACCGCTCGGGTTGCCGAGCCTGCCCGTTTTTGCACGGCTGGGCGACTCGGTGGGGTTCAGCTGGCAGCTGACGGGGAGACCCCGTCTCCAGCCGGGGAGCTGCCGGGAGCAGATGGAGACAGGCTGGCGCGGTCGGGTTGTTGGGGGCACAGCTGGAGCCGGGAGAGGACGTGCGTCTCGCTGGTCTCAGCCGGAGGGAGGGATGGAAAACATCTGGAGTATTTGCTCTTCCACGCCGTCGAAGGTGCAAAAAGACCAGCCATGTGGGTAATTCTCTCCCAGTCTGCGCCACTCGCGTTCCTTTTTGTTCTCTCTGAACGAAAGAGAAAACGGCAAAAGAAAGGAAGGTGGCGTAAAACACGAGGGTCAAAGTGCATCTTCTAGAAAACAAAATAAAGAGTTTTCAAAGAGGTGCTTTCTAAGGTTTAAAACATTTTTCTTTCATGTGTGCTGTGCTGCTTTATTAAGATGCTTTGAATCTCAAGCTGGAATTTAAGTTATGCTTCCCTGTCTACTTAAGCAAGGTGTTGTTTTGTTCCTACTTTCAAAGCAGTTGGTGTCAGGTTTGGCTTTTTTGATGTCCAGATCCACACGTGCCGACATTGCAGCAGCATCCGGCTGCCGTTCCGCCAGGAAACTGCACGCTCTTTTTACTCCAGGCCTTAAATCAACAGTTTTTCTGACATTTACGCTGTTTGTTTACTACATGCATGCTCCAAAAACATCCATAAGGGTCTGTTGTGGTGTAAGCAGTCTTCAATCTACCTCATTTTGGCCTGGAAGTGTTTACCATCTTAAGGTTATGAAGCCTTAAGTTTTCACTCGGTCTGTTTTTGGTATTAGCTGAGAGTGCCTGAGCTTGCAACTACACATGGAAATATGTGGAAGATGATCAGAAGGGCAGTTTAATATCTGTTGCTTTTGGGAGTACAAGTGGGGCCCTGTTTTCTGTGTTAGTGGCATTCAGGGAAAGAAATGCCATTAGGACATTTTGCTTCTTGTCTAGCACCTTCTCAGATTTTCTTGATTTGTTCTTCAGTTGTTTCACTGAGGTGAAGTTTATGCTACTGATCGTGTGGGAAGGTCAGAGAGGATCATAAAACAACTGAAGAATTGCTATTGAGGACACAAACGCCAGTCTAGATTCAGTCAGCCCTGCTTCTGACCTCAAATAAACATGAGATTTGGGATGTATGGACCCGCAGGCGGTTCTTTAGGTGTTAAAAAAATGACTGCAGCCGTGCCGTAATGCTCATCACCCTCTGCTGTTGGTGAACCTTGCCCTTGAAACGTGTGTTCTTCGTGCTTTGTAACAGTACTCTTAAATAACTTGTAATAATGCAAACATTTTTACCTGGGATTAGAAGGAGTCAGCAAGCTCCGCCAGAGGATTTTAGCAGTAGAGCTGGGACAGGTGATTCAAGGAACCGAATTCATAGTCGCCAGGAAGTGCTAATGATGGTGATAATGAAAGACAGCGCTTTCCCTTGGAGGTTTAATGATGGCGAGAACAAACTGAAGGCTCCCAACCTTCTTGCTGTCAGGGTCCTTAGAGACGCCAGGCAAATCTTTGCTCAGTGCAGCAAAGAAAAAGCTCTTGGACATCAACTGTCCCGGAGTTCTCCGGGGTTTTGTGCTGCCTGTTAGAGCGGAGAACCTGCACAGTGACCCAGATGGGCTATTTAATGAGATGTTCCTCTAATGAGGGGTTATCATTTTAAGCCGAGCAAATAAAGGGTGAGATGTAGTTTCAGATGCTTCCTTTTTTGGGGTTTTACTGGGTGTTTGACTGTCCTACTTAAGGTGAACAAAACTCTGGCATTGCAGAGCAGTATTTCACAAAAGCAGATTTGTCCCGTGTTTCCATATTCCCTGGAATATTACCTGGTACAGATGGAAAATTGGGGGCTTTTTTCCTCCCATTAGAAGGTACGACTCTGTAGATGTTCAGCCAGAGAAAACGTGGCTAACTGTACATTGGAAACACGTCAGTGTGAAGCTATCCATCTCAGTGACACAAGGACAAGGAAACACAGTGGGTGTTTGGGTTTCTTTTTCTTGCTTTGTTATTGTTTTTCTCTAGAATCAGGGACTAATCACTATAATCTTCCATCATTTCTGCTTTCCTTCCACCTTTTAGTAGTTCTTGCAGGTCTCTGTCAGTTTTGTGAAAAAACTGGCAGTGGAATAAAACCATGTGTGGTAGTGCGCGTGCGCAAGAGAACAAATTTAGGATTGCAGTAGTAAATTTAATCTGGCAATTCCTAATTTTAGAAGACTTGACTTTGTGACTCTAACTTTCCTTTGGTGTGGTTTGGGCATACAGTTAACTAAGTTGTTCCAAAAAATTACGTTTTTTGATTGAGTCGTGTGTGGAATATGTTGTAACTTAAGTGAATTACCAGCCCAAAAGTATTAATTTGTCTCTATATTTTGTTACCTATAGATTGATGAGTACAATCATTTTCCTGCATGTGTGTGGGTTTTTTGAGTTTTTAGGATTCTTTGTTTTTTATTTAGTGCATATGTTAAAATAGTGCAGTTTTTGTCAGCCATATAATACTGGGCTGTGAAGTTTAATTTTAATCCAGGTCATGCTCACACTGGTCACTTAAACTCTAGTGGATTGCTAGTAGATGCAGTATATTATAAGGTATAGACTGCCTTTGTCATTTAGGGGCATTTACATTGCTTTAAACATTCACTCTTTTTCAAAATCAGCCTTCATAGTTTACAACCTTACGTTAAAGACAGATAATATGTGTACATAAAACATTTATAGAAATATTAAAATTGTAAGAACAGAAAGAAGGAATCCCTTCACGTCACATCTCATTTCCAGTTGGTAAGCTCCTCGTCTATTAAGCAATGGCTTTTAAGTATCCCCCAGTTCTGTAGCACAGCTCTATAAAACCTTTACTTGAGCAAAACCCAGTTATATGAGGAGACAGATTTATGGCTGTTCCCCCGTGTGCTTGCTTGTGGGCAATTTTGCTGTGAATACCGTTTCCAGGGGTGCAAGATGGGGCTGTATTCTTGCACGTGCGAGCGCAGCGGCAGCCCGTGATTGCTGGGGACGAGGCATAGCGCGGGCTGAGCCCGTGTCGGTGCTGCCGAGTCCTGCCGGCATGGCTGTCAACAAGGAATTACCGCCTCTGGCTGGCAAAGCCCGACCGGCAAAAAGCCCAGAGTCTAGGTGCTGTCACATGAGCAAAATGACTGCTTTTTGGTGTCTGTATTGCTGCGGCCAGGATCTAATGATGCAGCTTTTTATCTGCCTGTGTAGCTGAAGGCGAGGAGGAACTAGTCCAAAAAGCCACCTCTGCTTGCAAAACTTCCAGTGTAATTTCCACTTTTTCCAGGGTTTTTCCCCCGTACCTTCTTCTGTTCAAGTTGCATCCCTGTCATGCTTGCCAAATGTTTCCAACCCCCTTTTCTGGGTAACCCTAAAGACAACCCTCATAACAGCCTCGGAGTAAATCCTTGCATCTCTTACCAATTCATTTTATGTTATACCCAGGATTTTCTGATACATTTGCTTCTGACAGCGTTTGTCTGTCTGTACCCTTCATGGATTTTCAGCTTTCTTGTCTGTATATCAAGGCAGAAATAACATTTTGCGTTGAAGACTTGTAGTTGTCAAGAGTTTGAGCCATAGATAATTTTTTTAATGGGTGAATCTTATTTAAGATGCTAAGCACAAATACCCTCTTTTCAGTTGGTGAAATTATCCCAGTAGACTGTGAATTACGGACAATTATATAAACTGCGTCACTTCTTCTAAGATGGAAGCTGTGTTTTAATTACATTTCTTCCACTGTAGCAGGCTGCTAATCCTATCTTCTTCCAGTGTTGGATCCAACTGTTGGCCTTTATCAGTCTTGCATGTTGCGTAGGATACCCTTGGGAGACTTGGGGACATCAGGAACGGCTGGATTTTGAAGGGGACTGTTGTTAAACCGTATATTGTTACATTTATGTCTGTTTTCCCAGTGAAGTCGATTGCAGTGTCCAGCTATAGAAGTGAGCGAATTTTTGCTGATCTGACACCAGCCTTTATGTTGAACCCTGTACTTAAATCTGCATTTGCTTTAAGTATTCAAGCTGCAGCTTGGTATAAAGGCTTGATGATGTAATTATTTTTGTTGGCAAGCCTAACACTTCAAGATGTTCCAGAGTGAATAGTGATGGAGTCTGTCAAGTGCTTTCTTGAAATCTCTGAAGTTTATGATGAGTGAATTTTGCCATTTGGTGCTTTCTTCAGTGATTAGTCTTACAGTAAAAATCTGGTCAACACATGAGCTTTCAGGTCAAATTATTCACTCGCTTCCTCTTTCAGATTTTCATGGATATTTTTCTTTCATGTTTTTTACTGAAATGAGTTCCTTGAGTTCACTAAACAAAAGTTTGCTGAACTTGATGTAAAGTTTACATAAAACGACAGAGGAAAGCGCCTCTGAAAAAATTTCCGGCAAATTGCATTGAAGCTTGCCATGGAAAATGTTGCCAGCCTCCGTTTTGTGTTATCGGGACTGCCCGTCACTGAGGCTGCGGAGGCTGGGTATGGCTGCCAAATGTTGTTTCCAGTAAAGACTAACAAACCCCACGATGAATTTTAGGTTAAGTTACTTGTAAATGCTTGTCATCCGCCTGTGTTTTCAGCTGGGGTGGTTAAACAAAGGCTTTGCCGAGATAAGTGTGTTCTGCCGTAGAGCAAGAGGTCTTGTTTGGATGGGCTGCGCGTCTTCTGGACGGCTCCCTTGGCGTCCGCTGCTTCCCGTTGGGATTTTGGAAGTGAGCGATTAGCAAGCTGCTGATGAGATCTAGTTATGCCCAAAAAAGAAAGAGAGAGGGGACTTCATTTTCCTGAGCGTTCTGCTCAGTGGTAGTCTCAGTGACTCTATTGGCGTTACTCCTCATTTTTCACTGTAGCGTTGGAGAGCTTGATCTGGTACATTATTTTTATGGTAGGATTTAAAAAAACAAAAAGCAGATGAGTTGGCAAATAAAAAAGTCCTGCCATCTTTGATCTTTATTGTGCTGATGATAAAATCAGTATGAGTTTTGCCTTGTCTGAAACCTGTTTCCTATGGACTTCATCTGGTTAAGAATATTCTGCTAAATCAATGGTCAGGTTCAAGTCATTTATCACTGTCCCTTGGCATTTTCATTAAACTTTTTCTTAAGAACAAGAGGGTAGTGCATTTACATCTTTAGAAAAAGCTGGAACCAAGGAAATGCTGTGACATCCAAGCCCAAATTTTCAAATTGCAATGCTTCATATTAAATTTAAAATTACCATGTTTTACACAGTCATTAATTTCTATTAGGTTCCTTGTGGCATGTTTGCATTCAAAGCGTGACCTTGATAGGGGTTACTTCATTCTGCAAAGTGCTTGGGCTCGCCAGTCCCACCAGCCAGCTCCAGCAGTGAGGGGTGGTGGGACCGTGCTCCAGCCCTTGGCCCACAGCCCCACTGGCTGTACCTCTGTTCCCAAACCTGCAGGGTTTTCTCTGTGTTAATGCCGGCAAAGCTCAAAGTGTTGGAGCGATTTAAGAAATAATAATAATAATAATAATAATAAGGTCAGAAGGATAGCTTACAGAAAAAGATCTCTTGTCCTGGGACTGTTGCATGAATCACATTTGTACTATTTCATATTTTTATCAACTCTACACATTCTTTTCCTAGCGCTGAATTATTTTCATTGTCTTCCCTTTTCCTTGCAAACGGCATGAGCTTTTCTTTGGCATTCTTCTTTATAATTTTTTTTTTCTACAAAAGATGAAAGAAAAGCAGAAGGCTTTGATAGATTTATTGCCTGTAAATCTATGAAAGGTGCTACTAAAAATTTCAGACTGAATGGCTGAGATACTGGTGAGGATCTAGTTAAGAACCGTGGCTGATGTGGTCAGTAAAGGTCTCTGCTTGTTTGATGGTTTTCCTAAAGCCCCAGCTCTCAGGTTGCTGGGTTTTCTTGAGAACTTTTCCTCTGACATGCAGGAAAATGTAATTTCTGTTTTTCTTGTTTGAAGAGATAAGTTTGACAACATGACTAGAGCAGAGTGTGTGCTGAAAGCTGTGGAAATAAAGCAGCAAATGAAAGAACTCCAGTTTTACTCATAAAAATGTATTTATTTTTAAGCCAATTTCAGGATTTTTTGACATTTGGATTTCCCGATAATGAAATGTTTAAAAGTATCTTTGAGACTGTTAAACAGTTCTACTAAGCTACTTCATAACATTTCACTGCCCTTGAATATTTGCTCTGTATGATTTGAAACGTCTGTACTTTGTATTTTTTTTCCCCTTTCCTGCGACTCCCCCAGGTAGATTGTGAAGTTCTCTGAGCTCTTTAATGAATATAAAGTGTGCTTTCCTCCTTGCATTTTTCTTTTGACCTTTTTTTTTTCACAAGGCATGGTTTTAAGAATTGAAATATTTGACATCTGGATTTATTAAAGTCCACAGCGTTGGGTGAGGGGAGTATTTTTTTTTAAGAGCACTTCATTTTCACCTCTGCGTAGCGGAGCTGTCTTTGAAATGCACCCAAGGAGAAGAACGTGCGCCCTTCTGCTACCAAGGCCAAGTTGTCTGCCTGTGTTTAAATAAGCCACCATGAAGCTCCTATTTTCCATTTTCACTGTTTCTTTTGAGAATTGGTTTATCGATAAACCTACCGGGGGAGCTGTTTATGTAGCGTAGTGCTTCTCAAGGTGCTTTCCAAATGTTACTGAAACAAGCCTCCATGGCATCACCAGTTTAACGGAGGGATGAATTGGGGCATGCCTACGTCTGTGGGCTTGTTGGAAACCAAGGAGGCATCCGTGGCAAACTGCAACTGGGGGTGGGAGTCCTGGCTCCCAGCTCATTTTGGAAGTGTGTTATGGAGGGGCTTGCGCTTGCTGTAGAAGATCCTCAGACCTGGGCAAGGCGTACGTTCCCTGTCGGAGCAAAGGTTCTCTTCCCACGCTGCTGCTCCTGTGCAGGATGCTCCTCTGGATATCTCTCATTCTTCATCATGATGAGCGTTTTGGGCTCGTAGTTAGGGCTGATTTGGGACCATCAGTGGTGTAAATAAGGAGCAGTGCCCCCAGTGTCAGTGTAGTACACTGAGGTGAAGCCACTTTGCGTGGCATCAAGCTGGAATGTTGCTTCTTTAATGAACCTTTATTGGGTCTACGTGTTAGAATGTGTACTGGGCGCATCGTTGATGCTGCGCACTCTCGGCGGTTGTGGCAGCGAGCCTTGCCTTGCTGGCTTCCCCCAGGTTGCGTCTTGCACCCCGTTTTACCCTGCTGCCAACTCTTTATAAGGAAGAGGGGTTGGGCTGGCGGATTAAGACCTCTGAGCTCTAGTTTCATCGCGGGTACTGGTATCTCTGCTCCCATTCAAGGCAACAGATTTGAAGCATTACACCTTAATGGTATAAACTACAAGAGGCCTAACCATACCCGCCTGAGTCGCAGAGGTCTGAGGAAAATTAGTGCCCTAATATTAGTTAATTGCTTTGAAGATATATATTGAAAATAAAGTTCAAAGTATCTTGGTAAATGTTGTTTCCTTTATTACAGCAATGTATCTCATTTTATGGGAGTCATCTGCAGTAGCATTTAGTCGGTGGTGATAAAGCAAACCCAGCATTGCGCTTCACAAACCCCCGCCGGCGCAGGGCTGGTTTGCACTGATAGCTCTTGAAAGCCAGAGGATGCTCACCGGCACGCACAGCTCCGCGAGCAAAAAAGCCAAACCGGTTTCCGTGCCTGCCTGCCTGCAACCACAGCCTGCGAACCACAGCACCTACAGATGTCACGTACGTCCCTCGGTGGGATGAAGGAGGTCGCTCCGTTCTCACAAGCTGCGGTTGGTGCAGAGCCCTCCTGAAGCGATGAGGAGCCAGCCCGGCTCGGTGGCGGTGCTGGTTTCCCCGTTTTCGGGCCGGCAGCGGTGCGGCTGTGCCATCAACCCCCGTGCTGTTCCCCCACCGTCCTCGCAGGTTCCCGGTTATAGGCTACGAAACGCGGAGATTTCATCGGCGGCCAAAAAAACCAAACCAACAGAGGGAATTGAATAAAGAGCGGGTGTTGGCATGTGCGCAGACATACTGGCGAGGAGCTGTCGCTGGAATGGGATTTCCACGGGCGGCCAGCTCGTTGGTGTTTGCCACCGGCCGAGCCCCGGCACGGCAGGCATTTTGCATGCCTACGGGAGTCACCTTCCACATCCAAACATCCCCAGTCCACTCAGCTTAGCAGCAGCTTTTCCAGCCTGTCCCGCGGGCCTCTGGATTTGATATCCAAACAGGATATTCGCCAAATAAGTAGTTGTTATTAACCAAGTACCTTGCACCTGGCCTGCAAGGTGGTGGGACACCCTGGGGCTGTTAGTTCTGGGGGAAGCGTGGTGGCTTAGGTGCTTGCAGGAGCCTGCGCGGCTGAGACGATGTGCTGCACGAGTTGGGGCTTGCCGGGGCCTGAAGGCTTCACGATCAGTACATGAACTGCCCTTATCCAGCTGAGAGGTGACAAAAATGTGTTTGTTTCCACCTAGTCTGGGTTCATGTCTAATAATACATTTTTCTGTCTTTGGGCAAGACTGGTCTTGGTTGTTGTTCTGGGTGTTGTCTTCTTCAGATGAAGACCTGCATGTTCTCACTGCCCCCAAGATGCGTAACTTTGCGTTAGTATTATGTATCTTGAATGCCTCTCTTTGCTTTGCTTCAGAGTCATTTCTTGGTCAGTCTGCTTTTGAAGCACCTAAATTAAGGTTTGCTGTGCAGGTAAAATTAAGTGTAAACTGATGTTTGCTTCAACAGAGCTGTCCTCATATGTTGCTGCCACGTACACCAGTCAGTTACTATTAACTCGTAAAAAGTAAGAGGATGGTAGAGCACATGAATGTTATTGCACGCTCAGCTGTCAGTTCATTCCCCAAAAGCATGCAGAGTGGCTTAGTGTGAGGATTATTTTCCATCATTTATGTTTTTATTGTTTTCCTTCTCTATAGCTGTTTGCATTAATCTTGTATGTCCTGTCGATAAGCCGCAGTTCACGAGCTCCTTATCTCTCTTGTCTACGTCATATTAGTCTGTGCTGACTCTTGAGTTATGTGCCTAAGGACATTTTAATCATACTTCCACTTGCACATGAAAGCCATTGCTTCATCCTGCATATTTCCCATGATTCTGAAGCCATCCCAAAAATATTTTACTTTTTTTCTCCTTAGAGTTGCAAGCACTGTCTCCAGCAGTCATATTTTTCTTCGCCTCCCACCATGATGTGCAGACCCCAGAATGTATTTTTTGTGTACGAACAACTCAGACTGGGTTTTCCAAAAGTATGTGAAGATCAAGGCTATGGATCCTGAGAAACCAGTTCAGGGCAGTCTGTGTCTGCATCTGCATCTCGTTTCCCTATCTCAGAGTGTGCTGGGGAAAGCCATGCTGCTGTACTTGCCCTTTCTGAATCAGATCCCTTCTGAAACTTTTTTTTTTTTTGCTTAAAAACTTCAGTGGGTGGACTTTGCAAGTGGCAGCCTTATGATCAGTCCGTCACTAAAACTGAAGGACAGTTTCTAGTTCCTCTTTCCAGCTCTATCTGAAGAAGAAAACCTTGTCTCAAAATTTCCAGTTTTCCCCTTTGTTTCATGGTCAGGGCGAAGTCAAGGTCGCTTGGGGATCCTTAAATGTGAACTGGTAGAATTTTTAACATTTATGGGGTTGAATGTAGGGTAAAACCTCAATTCCCTATGTATTTTGAGAACTTGTCTCAAAGGCTTTCAGATTGTCACATTGTCACTGCTTTTGCCATGATTGTTATACTCATCCCTTTAAACCATTTGAGTTGGAGACTTTTTTTTTCTGTCAGTTGACACTAAAGTTCATTGTGAATTCAGTTTCAAGTAGTGGCTGTTTAAGCAGAGGTGGGGAAAGAGCTCATGATCATATGACAAATCAGTACCGGTGACGCATACACACACAATTGATTTTGGAAACTAAATAAAAATGTGTCAGATTCCCCAGCTATGTTTAGTGGACAAAGAATACCACCTGAGTGCTGAACAAAGATGAAACTTTCTGAGGAAGGAGCTTGACAGATAAATTAAATGGAAAATTTTCAGTACTTTGTTGTGCTTTGGAAATACCAAGAATAACAATTTCCACATGCAAAAAAAAGAAGCTCACCTCTTTTGTCAAAATTCCTCTTCATTAAATATGGTCTTTCAGTTCTCATACTGAAGGCTTTGCCCACCGCAGCTGTGTTCATGGTGACCTGCATATTTTGGAATATCGCCATTACTGTACCCATACCCTTCCACTGCAGGAGATGGGGAGAAGGGAGGTTCCTTTCACCTCCTCCAGGGTAAGAAGCAACTTTCTTACTCAACAAACCATTTTGAGCATCCACCAAATCCATTGTTCGTCACCTAGAGACATGACTAACATGAGGAATTTGGGCCAGAAGAGCTGTCTGTCTTCATTACGCAAATCTCATGTCAGAAAAGACGACCCACGTGTGATGTGTCTTTGAAGTGTTGTGTCTGTGTGACATAGATATATCAGTGCAAGAGAAAATGATATTGATTCCCATTTAAACGAAGAGTTTAGCTCTGCCTATGAATAGTCTATAGTTAGACAGTATATTTTTGTCTCTGAGTGCGCTAAAACTTCATTTAAAAGACCACAGCAATGAGAGAAATTGCATTGATTTACTTAATACGGTATTTTCTTGCTGATGAGCTGGTGCTCTGTGCACTATGTTCAGGAGCCGTCAGATGCCTGCACGGCAGCACCCTCAGCACTGTGCCGTGGCTTAGCCCTTGCAGGAAAACAGGTGCTTTCAGGAGAAGAGTCAGGTTCGATAACCCGTTAACTCTGGAGGTGAAACGAATGCATGGATAAACGGGACAGGCATCATAACTCATTTTTTTGCGTGTTGTCTGTCGGCTCCACCAGACATCCACCAAGAGGGGTATATGTGGAGATGGCCCTGCAGGCATCTCTCTGCACAGCCAAGTCCAACGCATATTCAAACTCTTAGCAGCAACTTAAGAATTATTTTCTTGATTACATATTTCTGGGCAAACGCGCTCCAAGTGACAGTTCTCCAGGAGAGGGGACTCTCTGGGAAGTCTGGTGGATGCAAATGCCTACTTTAATTTCACATTGTGCGTGTCTATATACATATATATGAACTCCATTTATGCCTACTTTAATTTCACATTGTGCGTGTATATACATATATATATGAACTCTATTTAAATTTCTTAATGAAGCTCATAGATCACTCTTGGCCTGCTGTAGCAGTCCCTGTGGCTAGGGTCAATGGTAGTGTGTTGTCCGCTCATGGCTGGAGGCCATGAATCTACAAATGATTTAAATTGCAGAGTTCTGCCTTTTCACTAGAATAGAATTAAAATAACTAATTACAAATCTATTTTATTTTCAAACTAGAAATTTAGTCTATTTTTGTTTGTTCTCCTCATGATGTACAGCTGAGATGATGAAAACTCGCTTGTAATTCCTGTAAGTCTTGCAGTGTTGTGCATTGCAATTAACATTTCATGGTGTGTTTTTATGCTACGAAATAGTAGTTCTTCTTGAATCCATGATTTTTCCAAAAATTATGAACTTCATAATTCTCTTATAATTCCCTATGGTTCATATCATCTTTAATATTAAGAAATCTAAAACAGGGAGCGTTTTGTTGTGCTTATCCAAAGAGAATGTGATCGGAATGAGTACAACTTTACTTGGTTTAGGAGCTGTGACCACCTCCAGCGAGGACTTCCAGGCTGAACCGTGGGGCTGGTTTGTTGCAGGTGTAAGATGATGTTCACAGGAAAAGGACTGGGCGTCTCTCTGTTGTAGCCCTGGAGAAGATGCTGAGAACAGGTAGCTGTCCCGGGCACAGCTGGTGAAGAATGAAGCGGAGGGCTGTATGCAGGTGAGATGAGATGACGTCACGAACAGGCGGCTGTTCGGGGACTGTACCCGAGTGATGGAAATGGAGGTTTTTTGACTGTTGGGAAAATGGAGTACGATGAAGAGTTTGCTTTGTATTGGTTTATTATTTGGGGGTTCTTTTCTATCAGGGCTTTTGACTTGAATCAGTTTCCAAGATTTATATTAGATTTCTGTGTCCTTCATAGCATATATTGCTGCTCAGTCAGCTTCTCAGTTACGTCATCCGGACCCACTGAAGCCGTGTCTGGAAGTTTCCAAATACCATTTGGTTTCTTTCAGTCTGCTTAAAAGAGAAAGGGCTAAATAAAATCAGCAGATGAGATGTAGCTGGTGAAGCAGTTAGCATGGCCTACTGTTACAGCTACCTGCTGATGGTCATTATACGTCCCCGATTTCGGTTGCTTCTGATATGCTCCAGTAGCTTTTAGCTTTTTCTAGGGCAGTCGCTTCCCCCAAAATGATTTAAAAATACTTTTTTTTTTTTTTTTTTTTTTTAATTTCAGCTGAGTTGGGTCATTTCCAAGACCAAGGCTGTGGGGGAAAAACTGCCCCGCGGTTTGTTCCCCACCGTAATTTTGCTGCTTGAGTATTGGGGAAGGGCTGGTGAAGCTGTGCTTGGAGGTGAAGCAGCTCCGTGGGGCGGCCGAGGCACTGCCAGGGATGCATTTCTGTCCCTGTGAGGGCACCCGTGGGAAAAGGTGAGCCCGTGGGGACCAGCATCGTGCTTTACTCGAAGCAGAGGATGGATAAGATGCGGTCGTGTCAAAGTCATGCCAAAGACTGAATCAGAAAGATAAAATAGCGAGCGTCTGTTTATTCATTAACTACTGTCTGTTCAGCGCACTGGAGAAGGGCCTGACATAGAAATGATCATATTCCTTTACTGTAGGGTTTTTGGTGTTTGTCGATCTGTGTGTGAATGTCTAGGTAAAACAGTGGCGGAGATTAATAATGCAGAGGTTCACATCTGAAGATTACGCGTAAATGAAAACTGGGTTTGACCTTTAACCACTCTGAGAATAAATGTGCAGCCATTTCTGTCTGGAAAAAATAATAGAGGGCATCATTTTCAAAAAATGAATCAGATGTTTTAGGAATAAAACTGTGCATCTTGATATCATAAAATTCAGAATGTACAAATGGATACTCTGCAGGGATGCAAAAAAAGTATTCAACCTCTGTAAAGTAATTCTTAAAAGTCTTTTTCAGTTAAACTGGTAGCCATGTAATGAGCTCACACACCTGAACACAGTTAGTTTGCATTATATATAGCTGGGTGGGAAGAGGGTGTCCATCAGCTCTGTAAAAACTGAATTACTTGAAATGGGTTCAGCCAGCCAATCCGTAGGGCAAGTGGTCATAAAAGTATGCTAGCGACATAGTCTAATGTCTCTTCTTGTAAATTATTTTACCATATGTAAATGTATATAGCTTAACCTTTACTGATCAGAGCTGATTTATTGTTGTAGGTGTCTATATCAAAGGTCTGGATGGTGAAATATGTGCTATTAACAAGCCATTTCTATTTAGTAAGCCAAGTGGTATTTTTGAAGAACATAAATGTTACTTTTAGAAATGACTGTCAACTGGCCGGCATCCAGGGTTTCCAGTCAGTGAAATTTTTAGGTGAATATTTGGCTTTAAATACGTGGCAAAACCCCATTGAAGCACGTGCTGAAGGCAGAGGTTACTCCTCCCTTACTGAGGGTGGGGGCCGGCTACCTTGGCTTTTGTTTTTTGGTCCCACGCAGGTCACAGCCATCGGTACCTGAGCTCAGGTGTTTGCAGGTGAGAACATCTCGCCTGCTAGGGATACCCAAAATGATGCAGCAGACCTGGTTAGGGGGGGATGCAGGACACGTCCTGCTCTGGGATTGTCGACAGTTCAGGAGATGGCTATAGGTCTGTACCATATACCTTCAAGGGTAGACGTTTTTTATCCCGCTGTGATAATCTGTTTGCTCAGTGCCATCCTTAGGTGTGCCAGGGTGGGAGGGAGCGTAGTAAATGCTCGGGGTGATGGGATACTGCCCTAAAGCCAGTAAATGGCAGCTCGTGTTTCTAAAACATCTTACCATTCTTTACTTTCATTAAGCGTGGGCTTTCATGGTGAGGGTGGAGTGGCTAATTTGATATTCATCTGTGCAAGCAGTTGAAAGGAAATTCTAATTACTTAACCTTTACTGCGCGCCCCGCACGCTCCAGTCTACCCAAAACTCATCGCTCGGGGGTAAAATCCCGACCCTTAGAAAGTCAGTAAGGGTTCTGCCAGAGCTGCCTGCATTTCCCTGCTGAAGCACGTCAACATACGGCAGCAGTGCAGTTTTGTTCATGTGTCCATAGGCTCAAGGGCTTCGTCGTAGCCCCTACATGTCATGTGTTTTTGGGCTTAATGCCCTACCGACTGCGGACTTTAGTAATTTTATTTATTTTTTATTTATTTTATTCAATCACATACCCTAGTGCCTTCCCAGAAACCTTTGGGGCTGATGATTTAGTTGTTCAAAGTTGAAGGATGGTGATGGTTTTAGCTGCTTTTTGATATTACGGTAGCATTGCCTGGGGCAGAGCCCAAGGCTTTGGCATTCATGGAAGGTGACTTACAAAGCAAAAAGCAAGCACCCAGCTCTGCAGAAAGGGGTGTCATTCTCCCATCAACCAGTCACCCCACCCTTGTAAGGTCAGGTGTTTCACCAGTTTGAATTCCAAACCATCCTTATTCCTGTACGTATGGTTTGCACAAGCTTTTGCATACAGAACTGGCTCCCAAGCGCAAGGAGGCAATTGCTCCATAGACCACAGGCGCCTCGTCCAGCTCCCCTTGATCCCGTTTCCAGCTGCTGCCGCCGTGTCTGCCTGTGAAATTCAAAGGGTGCAGTTGGTAACTGTGATGGGAATGCCCCGTGCTCAGTCTCAGCAGTGTCTGCTCTGCTATGTATTATTCATGGGGTTTTGTACAAGCTGATGGTGTTCCAAAGCGAAAGGAGGAATTTTGGCAAACCAATTCCTTCTCCTGTAAAAAGCATACTAATCTTTGCAAATATTGGAACAAATGGAGGAGGTGTTTTTTAAGGTATTCAAAATATTCTTGCCAAGTGTATTGTGTAGTATTCAGTGCAACTGCTCAGAAACGTAAGCACGTTGGTGTTTTTGAAATGATATGTCTGACCCTCGAAGGCATCCGATGCATAGTGCCTATGCCAAAGGAACGGTGGCGCACAGAGAAAGCAGCGGAAAAAATGCTCTTTTGGATCAAGCATTTTGTACCACTTTACTAAAGCTGCAGTACCTGGTACAGGAGCCTGTTTGGATAGCAGGTCTTGCAAAAATGGGGGATTATGTGCTTGCATGGGGTTATTCGTTTGCAGTTGAAAAACTAAGTCTCTCTTCTCAAGAAGTCCAAAACAGGATTGTTACAAGAAACTCTCTACTCATATACTGTATGATAGTGCTTAATTAGCTGCGGGTGTTCTGTTTATCAAATGCTGGAGGAGACCGGACTGGGTTAGGAGAGATGCCGTATTGGCACCGTTGGGCTTTCGGGCCGTGCCCGCGTGACGGGTGCTGAAGGTAAGTCTTCTGTCACGGCTGGGCATTTTGGGGGGCTGACGGTAATGAATGAAGGAAATTACAGGCTCTGGGAAAGCATATTAAGCTATGAATCACCGAATCCTCTTGTTCTGCTGCTATCGGCTGACAGGTCTTTTTTCCGTGAAATAAAACCCATTAATGCGTTCTTCGTCATTTTCAGTGACTCAAAGGCTTAGACCTTCTGCGAACTCTCAGCCTAATAGGAGATTGTGTCTGGTTTTAGCCAAACCTATTTTCGCATGAGTTAGTACTCCTGTGCATGTCCAGAGTCCATGTTTGTACCAGCGCACATCCTTTCCCCCCTGGAGTATGTGTCTGCCATCTTGAGTACTTGCCAGTAGCTGCAAGAGGCATCTCGCGGTTAGACTGGGTACCATCAAATCCACATTTCTTTGAGCTTCCTCACCAGCCAGCACTGCCAACGCATTCATCTTGCTCTTTTCTTCTATCGAATTCCCCATGACCTCTCAAATTCTTGCTTGTATCGAGACACTGAGAGCTGCATGTATTATATTTATTTGCATGTAGCAGAGAAGGAAGATGATACTGGCATTTTTTAATTCTATTTTCTGGATCTGGATGCCTCCTGTCAAGAGAGTGTGATAGAAAACCTTTCTCTTCCACAGCGCTAGTTCCAGGGCAGCATAGCTTAGATCAGGGTAATCTCGAGCTGATGGGTACTCGGCGTGAAATAAATGCACTGTGTCAGCTCTAACATTTCTCTGCCAAAAAAATCACAACTCGCACTGGAACTTTTATGGTCACCGTGACAGTGGAATAGCGCGGCTGAGCACAGTGTGCTGTTGTGCAATTTTCCTGTTGTGAAGTTGATAAAATGCCCCTTCATGGCCAACAGGGAGAGCAGTGGTGAAATTCGTAGGTAGGTGAAGGCGTGCGGTGCACATCAGTCCCCTCACTGGAGAAGGGGAGAGGGATGATACAGCTATTGCATCAGCTGCAGCTTGCCATGCCATCAGCACACGTGTCGTCTGTCCAGCCCATGGATGCGCACTGGTAAGCAGCATCTGCTGCTGCTTGCCCTATAGCAGTACCACAAAGACCACTTCAGGGAACTGGGAGAGACCTTGGGATAAACATGAGGAGATGGATCTCCGTTTCTTCTCTTCGTTGTGGACTGGCTTGCTTCATGTTCACTGTTTTGGGGGGTTGGTTTTTTTTTTTCTGGTGGTGGTTTTGACGCTTTTGAAGTTTTGCAATTGATTTTGGCAGGACCAAGATTTTGTTTTCTCTATATCCTGATAAAAATAAATGTAAAGCTGTAGCTGGTGATTTGGGAGCTTAGTTTCTATGTTTAGTGGGATCTAATCTTCTGATTCTTCTTTTTTTTGTAATATAGAGCCTAAACAATCAAATCCATCCTGCGTTCCACTTGGTTGTGCACCACTTAACTGCTTGGTGCTAGCAGAATATATCCCAATTTAGCTGAATTGTTGTTACTTCTATACCATTTTAAGCAGCAGTGATTGCCACTCATTATCATTAGGTGAAAACGATTGCCTTTAGAAGGATCCTAGTAAGGAGGACATCCCAATTAAGCAGAATGTGTTGTGCTAAGAAACTCCTTACAAGAAAAGATGTCACAGTCGCGTGTTGTAATATAATTCTATTATCTCGTCTTCCTATAACATCTGCTCTAATATCTCACAGAGGTGCTCTGCTTTGGATGATGATCATCCATTCCGGCTTTTGATGAAATCAAAGCCAACTCAGCTGGGATACTGCCCTGAAAACGATCACACGTCTTTGGAAAAAACTGCTCTGCAGATATGCAGTTACTAAAATTTCCAATTGCAAGGAGCCAGAGACAAAACTGCTCAGACAAAACCTCCAAACTTGGCCAGATGAAAAAAAAAAAAAAAAAAAAGTTGCCCTTGCTTACCTCAGGTTCATTCTTCACAGTTGTTCTGGAAGTGAAGTTCCTGCTGGTGAGAACGCAAAATCTGCAGAGTTTGTGCAACTTCTGTTTGTCATTTATCAGTGGTTGCTGCCGTTGATCATTTTTTGGCAGATTTGGTTAGGCTCTTGGCTCTTTCATTTTTAAGCATTATTCATTTGCTCTTCTACTGATTTTTCCAGGAGAGAAAGGGTGATCTCTTGTGGTTAAACTGCATAACTAGAGGCCTTATGCTCTTTCCCTGGTTTTCTCTGACATTTCTTATTTCACCTTGAATTAGTTACTAAGCTCTCTAATGCTTTGCTTTCACTTCATCTGTAAATTGGACCTGAATGTTACCTTATTTGCTTAACGCCAGTGTCTTGAGGCTAAGTGTAAAGCTGGTAATGCTTATTAATGTCTTTGGGTAGTAGGTGTTAAAGACACACAAAGTAGCGTCCCTTTAGTCTCTCGCATCTGATTCCTGGGCCTGTTCCACCCTTGTGCATTTGGGCTGCTCTGCCTACTCTAAGGCTCCGATTCTGGAAACTTTATATCACCACCTAGCTTTCCCAAGCGCTTTGCATTTTCTCCATGCAAAGCCACTCCCTGTTATTTAACCGGGCTGGAATGTGTGGAAAGAAGACACTTTGCACTCCTTGCCTTGAACGCTTTCCAGCTCTTCCGTTAACTGAAAGCACTGGCTGATACGATTAGCTTTAAGGTTCTCCCCGTAGTCTCATTTCTGTGAGGAGAAGTCAAGATGTTTTCCATCTGCCTTGCTGGTCAGGTTGACAGGCTGAGCTAAGGAATCGTGGCGCAGGTTGCTTCAAACAACAGAGACCGTAGGGTTTCTTTCAAGTTTGAGCTTCTACGTGGTGGTTTGGGTCACTTTGTATTCACCAGCTCCTATGCATCGGTGTCGGGATGCTGAGCTCATGGTGCTGGTGTTCCCACGCCGTGCTTCAAAATCTGCTCTGTACCTGGATGGTGCATCATCCTCACAAACTCATGGTTCCCACGATTGCAAAATGTGGGGTCAGGAGAGTTTTTCTGCACGTCGCAATACCAACCATGTGGGTTTGCACCTAGTGAAGTGTTCTGCTATTGCAATGGCAGCTGGTAATACTTCTGTCCCCTTTATTTCTTTCCCATAGGCCTTTATGTTGTAGATGTCAAGAATGTTCTCTGGTGCTGGGGAATATTTTGGTGCATGAATCTGTGTAAGAAAAGGTATCTTTTTTGATTAGATGTTTTGTGAGCTCTTGAACTTCACATGATTCTTTATGAGAGCAGGAGACTGGACTCAAAGACCTTCTAGTCCCATGTTCCTGTGTAAAAAATAGGAAAATGATGACGATTGAGTGGATTTCCTCCACCTAAATGTAGTCCTCCTAGGTAAGGTTGGCATTTACTTGAGCAGTGTAACATGCAACACCATGTTTTGGGGACTGTTCGGGGTTAACTACCATTTTCAGGCTCATTTTGTACAGCAATTTGCCTGATATCTGTCCTGCACACTTAATTTCTATAAACTCTTAGTAGGATCCAGGTATTCCTTGTAGTGGGAGTATAAGCTGTTTTCCAGATATGTACATTTGCTTAAGATGTAACAGATAGATAAAGAGGGAAGTCAAAGATACTTTGAATTATTTTCTCTTGAAAGTAGGAGCAGTTAATGAAAGAAAAATAGTAAGAGAGCAGCAAAACCTTCATGCTTCTATCCAGACACTAAATTAATATATATATAAAGAAATCTGGCACTCTTTCCAAAGGAACGAATGGTGAAATGTTATTTTATAGTCTTTACAGCACTTATATTTTTAGTCAAAACAAACACATTTGTGTTGGGTTTCTGCTAGATGCCTCAGCACGGATCATTTGAATCCCATTGTCCAGTGGGCATTTTTATTAATTTAATGTCATTGGAAATTTGTTTTGGTTTAGAGCATGTGATTTGAATACTAAAGGAGAGAGAGGAGGCAAAGAATTCGAAACACAGATAACATGAGGTATTGCAGACCCATGAAAGTAGGCAGTGCAGACTTCTCCTTGCTTGCCTTGGCCTGTCACTTTGTATACAGATACATATAAAAAACTGAATTCAGTAATAGTTGAGATACCATTTGGTCTTGGTGAATTTGCTGAATGTTTAAGCAATAGCTTGATTAAATGTCTTCAAACTCTTTGAAATACAAATAAAAGCTTCAAAGATAGGACGTGTCTTTCTTTTTGCTGTTTTGCCCTTTGATCTGCCTTTGCGTAATACCAATAGCTGTGTGGCGTCAAGAGCAATACATGGTCCGTGGAAAGCAAGCAGCCTCCTATGCCTGGGAGAAAGCGAAGTCTGACTGCCAGTCCTGGAGTACAGGCACCGAAGGTGCCAGGGCTTCAGGAATCAAATGTTTTGCAACGGCTGGTATAGAAATAAATGCAGATATCTGTCTAAATAGAGGAACAGTGGAGGGGGCTTGGATTTTTTAATGATTCCTCTGTATTTAGGTGAGATTTGAGCTCCAAATCCTCTATTTCTGCTGCTCTGAAAGCCGACGCGGTCACGCACCTGGTGCTGCGTCTGGTGTTGGAGTTGCTCTTGGCCATCAGGTCCTTCGGGCTGTTTTGCTGGGGAGGCGCTGAGCAGCGGGGACGAGCTCTGCCAGGGCTGCTGCCGGGTGCGGGATGTTTGCGTGATGCACGCACGCTTCTGTCACGCTGCAAGGACAGCACGGGCAGCTGAGTACGCAGCGATGTATGTATATTTGTGCCAAAATCTGCCTTGCAATGGAGGGTGGTGCATCAACCAAGCCCAAGAGGTGGGATTGTGCATGGGGAAACTGGAACAGAGTTACCAGGTACCCTGGGTTTGGATGACTTTGCATGAAGGTTTAAAATAACTACTTCTTTTTATAAGTTTGGGCATCTTCAATCTTCGCTTTGTCATTTTGTGCAATACTTCTTTGGTTTGGGATTTTTAAGTCCTTGGGGACTGAGCTCTGGCTTGTGTTTCATGTGAGCCCAGAGGGCAGGAAAAATGTGGAGGGTATTAATCGTACATCAGATTTCCCTGTGATGTTGTTTTTTCTCTAGAGATCTGGGAGGAGAAGCATTAGGAGCTTGTCGCTATGATTTTTTTTTTTTTTTTGGCATCCTGCTGATTTTAAAATGTATTCTCTGCCTTTCTCTTCAGTCCTTTACCTACAGACTGCAGGGTACCCTGAGACCAAGGGCAAAGTGAATAAAGCAATTTTTGATATGGCCTGTTCTGGATATATCTCCTTGCAGACAAGTCCTAGACAGATCCCTGCCCCAAGGAGGATACAGACGAGGGGAAGCACCGAAAGAGGTGACAAAATCCAAATAGACTTGAGGGCTTTGGTTGTCTTGCCTTGCTCTAGTGGTTCACAGCAGTCATGGACGCAACGTATGGCTGCTGTACATTGCTGGATGGCACAGAGCAGCCAGGGGCGTATTGAGTGAGTCTGGCCCCGTATTCATCAGGCAAAAACTGACTGCTTAATTTCCACTCTAGTGAATCAGAGGGAAGAAGAGGGATAAAATAATGAGCAAAGAAGTGCACAGGGTTGAGTAACGGAGCAGAAAGGAAGGACACTGAACAGTGCCGGTCGAGAGAAAAGACAGATACCGCCATTCATTTCTGAAGATACTGCACAGAAATCTTTGGTGTGGAATGACAGATAGCATCGGCAGCGACAGCCAGAAAAGCAAGGGAAAAAGTACTGGTTTTCAGGCCATTGGAAACTTGAGGTCCTCACCTGTTTGTCAAGTTCAACACAGTACAGGCACAGACGCGGCTGAAAAAGCGAGTGCGTAATACCGATCGGCAGAGAATTAAAGTAAGGAAGTTGACCTCTAGCCAAACCAGTGAAAGCTGGTGGTGGCTATTTAAATGTTTCTATTTATAAAAAAAGATATTTATAATCATGAAGTTTTTACCCTTTTCCCCGCCCTCTTCGATTTGGCGTGCTCTCTTCGTGCTGGGGAGCAATTCCCTGCCATAGCCGTTCATCCGAATTTCAGCTTTACATCAAACACTGATAAAAAGAGAGTGGGTTGTTCTTCTAAAAAGCATTTTATTCACCTTTCTTTAATCATTTTTGGGGAAAACAGCTGAAGCTAGAAAATTGGCAGAGTTGCATGCCTGAGCCATAGAATTCACTTTCTCCATGCTGGTGAAAACTAGATCTGATCCAGCAAAATTATGAGAGTTATAAACAAATCTTCCATCACCCCGCTGGTCACCCGCTGTGGTCAATTATAGTTTTGAAGCTGGCATATAAGTATCAGATGTTTGGCTATTGCATGTCTTTGCTAATCTCCAACCCAAGTAAAACCCTTTGGCGTGACATGTGCTATAATTTGCTAAGTTTTTGAACAATGGCGCATTTTTGCATTTCATTTGCACTTTTCATCCAAGAACCTAAGAATATGCTCCCGTCTCTAAAGAACAGAGTAATTAATCAGGGCTGTTTGTAAGGAAAAGGCCTGGCTGTGGGAACAGCGACATAGACAAAGTAGAGGATAAATTGTCTATATCCCACTTCTTTAATCACTTGGAGAAATAGCTCCTGTACGTATTACGATTTTAAATCATTTGAATCTTATTTGTAAAGGTATCTTAAACCAGTGTTTTTTGCACACTTAAGGTGTGTTTTCACTCAAAAAGATTTTCTTGTTGTATATTCATTTTTTAAAGATGCCATAAAGCTGTTCGTGCTCTATTGTTTTTAGAAATCTCTTTGAGTATTAGATCAGTTATACATCTGTTTTCTGCCGGGAAGGCTTCCAATTTTGCCTTAATTTCTACCCATTAAAATTGTAAAGAATAACCTAAATAAATGAGAAATATTTCCAAGAGAGAATACTTATTAAAATATGCAGGCAAGTCTGCATTTTAAATCCAGGTGGTGTACTTCTCGAGGTCTGTACATCCCCAGAATATAAATGTTGATCAGTGCGCCGTGTTTATGCGAATCAGCCACTGAGCGATGGCAGGAGAATCTGGAGAGCTTGTTTGATAAGCTGGTGGCGCTTTTTATCCCTTACCTCTCTGCTTTTAATTCTTTCCTCCTCCGTTGCTGTCAGCTGTCCTGCTCTTTCTCTCCAGGGTGCTTCCTCGCGAGCTGTGTTCCTCTCTTACAACCTTCCACACGTGCGTACGGTTTTACTGTAGTTGTTACAACCCCGGGACCGGAGCCAGGGCTGGGATTAAGGCTGCTCCGGCTCCTCTATCTCCAGTGTTCAAACAGGCTATTAGTGAGTCTGCTCTGGTGTAGCTGTTGCGTGCGGAGGGTGATCCTGGTTTAGGTTGCTGTCTTCCAGCCACGGTGGACAAGACCTTTAGTCCTGGTTTTCCCATGTATCCCTGCTTTTCGTTTTGAATGTGCTCACTGAACCTGCGTCGTCTCGCTCCTCCCAGGATGGGTGGTTTTAGGTCCGTGCTACAAATACAACTTTTAGACTAACCTCTTTGCAGGGAGGAGATGGATGTGAGGAGGGAATTGAAAGCAGTTTGGTGGAGCTAACAAGGTGGCTGAGACGCATCCCCTCAGGCACATTACCTGGTCTTGTGATGCTCCAGTGCAGTGATGTTTGTGGGCTGTTTCATAACTGAAGTAAACGGGGATTAAGGTGACCGTTCTGCCTGGGACCTCCAATGTTATACCTATTGGTAGAATTATTGATCAGTAGAGTTAGATGCCGTATATTTACAGAGCTGGGAAACTAGGCAAGTTCTTCCCCCTGAAGAAAAACACTAAATATGTACCTCTTCCTTAATGTATTTTGTAACGTCTGCTTGGCCCCTAAGGGCAGAACCTCTCCCCTGTACTTAAAGGAATAGTAAAAGCTAATGGAAAAAATAAATTTCCTACTCTGGCTTCTTTTCAAAGGTAATTGTTGCATATCACGCAATCAAAGATAAGATGAAATTTAGTCATCATAAAGAGGTACAATTCCACTGTCTCCAGCGGGTCTCCACCTGTGTGTGCCCCAGCGGGACTGGGAAGGTGATGCTGTGGAGAACATGGCCATAGCTGGCTGTTTGTAGACCACAGGAAGGGAGGAGAGTTTGCTCTCCAGGTTGGACTTCCATGCATCTGTTACCCAAGGATGACAATGCAGCATTTGCTCTTGTAAATAAGTTCTGTTTTTTAGCATGACAGTGATTCTGATTAATAAATGTGTGCCCTCTATCTACGCCTGAGGGTTTAGATGTCATGGCAGAAAGTGACTTTTGTGCCTGAATGAATGTGTATGTAAATTATTTTATGTCAGTAGCTTTACTTATGTCCTGCCCCACAAAAATTCGCAGCTGCAAGGGCTTCTGCATAATGGGCTTTTGAAGCCCAAGCAGTTCAAATGCCAGGAGTCGTATTTACAAAAGAAATTCAATAAGCCCTTCAATGACACTGCGAGCATCTTGACGCTGTCCGTTATTTTGGCAATTGTCGGTGGAATTCCCCTTATAGGAAAATCCTGTAAATATATAGTCTGTCTCATATATAATTTTAAAGCCAATCTTTAAGAATTCTGTTGCTGAGATACCATTTTCTAATAAATTTGTATGGGTTTGGAGTAGAAAGGAGGCTTCTTCGGAACCCTCTTGACCTCTTCCTTGGGCAATTCTCTAGGGTTTTCTGTAAGAATTATCTCTAGGTGACATTGTAAGTGACTTGAGGATATTCAGAAGAGCTAATGAGGGCCACTTCTGAGAGCATGAGTCATCTGTGACATTGAGTTACCAATGTTGATTGTCTTTGAGCTCTGCACACACAGGCTTCATCTTGGAATGTCCCCAAAATGATGTGGTGGTGGCAGCTGAAATTACATTGGTCTTCTCCTTTCTTTTTATCCACTGTAGGTGTTCTCTGCCTGCCGGACAGCTTGAACCTTCACAAAGACCAGCAAAGGTCAAACAAGCCTGGAGAAGTGCAGATGTTCAGCCAGTCAGAGCTAAGGACCATCGAGCAGTCTTTACTTGCTACACGCGTAGGGAGCATTGCTGAACTCAGTAAGTACAAGGCTGTTGATCGTGTTTGGGTTTCTTTCCTTGGAGTAAAGCAAAGCTGCTCGCAGAGGAGAGATGAGGGGGCACATGTAATGTTGAAGGAGACGTTGGGTCTGATCTAGCCATGCTTGTGCTCCATGGCCAGTTTGAAAGCTGAAGCTGAAGCAGTGCCTATGACTTGTTTGCATACACTGCTCTCATTTTTAAAGGTGAAAGATGCTTTATTTCATCTTCCTTACGTTGCATTTGAGAGCACCTCACAGCTTGGCCAGACTTGCCAATGTCTGTTGTATTGAGGTCCTGTCTCATTTCACTGGCATGCTTATTTCGAGATGGGCAGGCAAAAAGCTGAAGGTTGTGGTAAGTGAAGGAAATATTGTCACAGATTTAAAGCAGAGCTAGTTTGACCTGTGTTACAGAGGGTCCTTCACCCTGCCTTTCCTTCTCCAGTAAGAAGGAAAGAACCACAACTCAAACTTGCACCAGAGGAATTTGTGCCTGGAAGATAAATTATTTGCTGTTAATTAAAACACTTTTTGAGAAATGTGAGAATCTATGATATCTGTCAAAATCTGAAAGCTTTGGTTTCAGCACAAATAAATTGTAGGAGGCAAATGCCATGTGAATCCTTATGTGACATGGAGATAAAGTTACCAGAAGTGCCTTTTTAAAATTTTTATTTTTATTAAAATAGAAGCCTTCCAATCACGTTTATGGTATAGTTAGAGATATGAGGCTATGGGTGGGAAAACAGAAACATTCAGACAAAAAACGTAGGGTTTTTTTTCCTGAGGTCTGTTATAAAATTTTGGGGAGAAATTGAAAAGACTCAAATCTATGAAGACACAGGCTGCCCAGCTTACTGTTGTTCTTATTACTGAATTCTGTGTTACCAACATCGTAAAGAACATGTATAGATATCTCATGTTCATTTTCCTGGTGTTTTCTGTGGCAATGGGAGTCTCCTCTGCAGCTCCATCATATCATCAGGGCTCAGTTTACGTGCTGTTCATGAGCCCTGTGGATGTACTGTCTAAGAAGCCACAATATGAATTTCTGTTTTCAGCTTGCTAATTTTTCTCTGCTCTGGTGAAACGTTAACAAGCCAAGAGCACTTACATGCCTTAGCGTGAAGTGTTGCTCCGTCTCTGGAATCAGGTGTTTGGTCTTATTCAAATTAAGTAATTTATGCTTATTTATTTCATGTGCATGAAACACAACAGTAGTGTCTGTATGCCAACTAAATTATGCATGATACAGCTCTCTTTCTTAAAGTGCATATGGTTGTGTTTTAATAAATAAGTAATCTGTGCATATGTCAGGGTTGGGGTTTTTTCATTCTGGATTTTTTTGAACCTCTGTACGCGACCCAAAAGCCAGACTCCTTAATTACCACCACCCCCCTTTTTAAATTTGATTTCGAGAAATCTATCATCTCTAAGTAGCCCTACCTTAGATTCAAACGATAGGGTTTGCTTTCTCGGTGTCTGTTGACTGCAAACACAGGCAGAACGCTCTTCAGGGTGGCCAACTGGAGGAAAAGAGCGCAGCAGTGGGAGTTAGACGCAGCTGTCGGAAAGGCTGGCACCTCCAGCACGCTGGTAGCCCTCCAGAAAGCCCTCTGGACAACCATCGGGGGTACCTCCCCGGCCCCTGCAAGCAGATGCATGTCGGGGAAGAAGCAGTAGGAGGAGAGGTAATTGGCAAAGCTCTCAAGGCTCGGTGCTGAGTTGGGTAGAAATCTTTGCCATGGAGCAGCGGCGGTGCAGAGTTCAAAACTGAGCTGTGAAACGTGGAGGGAGGTGCGGCACGTCGGTGGGCAAAAGCTGTGAATTCGGGGGAAAATTGTGAGATGGAAGGAAAACGGAGGGGTGAGGGGTACAAGGGGGTTTGCTCTTTGTTCGGTGCTTGCGTGTCCGTCTCTGGCATCAGCAGAGGCTGTGACCCGGAGGTTACGGCGAAGCCTCTGCCGCGGAGAGAGGCTGGGGAACCGCAGCGTGGGGGCAGAAGCGCTGAGCAGCGGGGAGAAGCCAGCGGGGAACACCTGGGGATCAGAGCACGTTGGCAGGGAGGGAGTAGGCGAAGGAGGATTTATTGTTGGCCCGGTGGTGTGAGGGGGATGGAGAGCTTTAGAAGTGGCGTTGCGGAAAGGAAAGAGGATATGGCAAAGCTCTGGCAGGAGAAGGTGGCGTATGCGGGAAAGGTTCGGTACATAAAAGCCCCTGCTCTTGTGGGGATGAATAAAGGTGATGAGGGAGACGCTCTGGATAGGAGGGAATTAAGAGGATAGCACTTGTGAAGAGGAGGAGGAGGAGAAGGCAACCAGGAGTGGCAAGGACAGAAGCTTGGCCTGTTGGACCAACAGAGCGGACAGTCCCCGGGCATGTGTCCACCATGTCCCACCGGCTTGCAATATCCCAGGAGCCAGGACTTTATTTCTCTTCTCTTCAAAAGAGCGGAAAAAACAAGGGTAAAGAGTGATCTTGCAATAAAGCATTTTTAATTTTATCTCGGGGAAAAAAAAAGAAGAAAAAAGGCAATTCTAATTGAATGAGATTTCCTAGAGTTTATCGACATTAATAATTAAAGCATAACAAGTACGCAGAATAACTGGAATTAACAAACGCCCGCATGTGGAGGAAAGGCTTCCCCTACGCTCAGTTCTGCCCAGCATCCTCGCACGCAGTGGCACGGCCGGCTGCTGGAGGCTTTGAGACCGGGAAATCAAACGTGTCCCCTGGAAGACGACAGCTGGCAAACGGGGCCCATTTACTGCCCAGCACCTGTATTTCAGCTCACAACTTCTTAGTTTCTTCACAGGCTGTCCGAGGTGGAAAATAGATTCCCAAGGTGAAAAGCCGTGCATCTCGTGGTACCTTCACCTTGCCCTACACGTGATGGCCCTCATTTGTCTGCTCCCTTCGTTTTTTCATTTATGCTGTATTAAAAAAAGAGCGTTTAGGTAGAGCTGCATCTCCCCGGAGGGGGTGACAGAGGCGAGAGAAAATGGGGAAAGGTGAGATTGGGTTGAGGAATGGCAGCACCCTCTGGGAACGCTGCGGAGGAGGAGGTCAACCCAGGCCGGCATTGACGGCTCTTCGTGGCCAGGCAGGTGCAACCAGACTTGCAGATGCTGGTCCGGTCTCCCCCAAACCCAGTTTGCCTGGTGGTTCCGCTCTCATCTCCCGAGCTTAGCAGGCAGCGGGCACTGGTCGTTACTGGGACAGCCCTGCCCTGCCCAGTGGCGGTGGCGGGGTGAGGGAACGCCACCGTCCCTGGGGCACTCTCCCGAAAATAGGAAGAAGAGGTGATGTTGCTGACTTGGGGGGGGGGGGGTTGCATCAAAGGAAGGGTTTCATCTCCAGGACTTAGGAGGAGAATGTTAAATAGAGACCTAATTCTGCACCACAATTACAGCGGTAATGTGTGATTCCAAGGAAAAGGCTTGAAAAATTCATGTGAAACCTTATTCATTAAAATATAATGAACATGGCACAAAGTTAAGGAACAACAATAAATCTGGCCTATGTTATATTGGCATTTAGTATTCAGGAATTGTAATTGCCTACTACAGTGTGTTTTAAAATAATGTAATTTCATTTGAAATGCTTATTATATAGAGAACATTGGGAAGAACTGAAGCACAGCAAAAATAATAGGATTTTAAACAGTAGCCTGACAGTATTTCACTGTTTAACCATAAAGAAAATATTTCACAAGACTTTTTTTTTTCCCCCCAAAATTTTTTTTTTTCCATTTTTTCCTAAGGTTTCCTGTATTTCCAGACCAGACCTAGAGGAGAAGGGGAATAGATCTGTTTGGGTTTTTTCAGAAAGTTTTGGGGATTCTTCTAGTTTTCTAGTTCTTCTCTTTTACTTCCTCCCCCTTCAGACAGGGAAAAATAAGTAGATTGAATAGAAAGAGAGAGGAATATTAGGAAAAGTTTTGGCTGTTGAGAGATCCCATGACACTGTGTTTTGACCTTTGAATATTTTTCCTTACTTCTTTACATGCATGTTTGCAATCCACAGACATTTATGTTATATTTAACTGCATAACACTCCAACACACCTATTCATCACCTACCTAAAAATACCGCTGCAGGTTTGGAGACCAGATGCAGAAGGGATGAGGTGCACAACTGGAGGTCACTGGTGTTTTGCTGGATGAAGGAGAACCCTCTTTGTCTTGCCTGGGCACGTAGGTGGTGATAAGGAAGAGCAGAGCCTTAGGGTGCGCTGGGCACCAATCCTGGCACCAAGAAATATTCCTCCCTCGCTGCCTTGGGGTGAAGACCATAAGGCGTTAGTGTACGGGTGAGCTGGGACAACCACCCCATGCTGAGGCACACGTGCAGGGCTGCGGAAGGGTTATGTCTCTTGAGCTGCACAGAGGGATAAACTGTGGCTTAGGATGTCACACAAACCGTGTCTCCACGCTTGTCTTCAGGTTCGAGCAGAAAACTCTTTGGGGTTTGCTTTGGGTCCAAAGATGGCCAGTCCTCTATGGCTTTCCTGGGTGAGAAGTTTGCCACCCAGTCTTGTGCAAACCACAGTGACCAGTGGTGATGGTTATTAGTCTGAGTGTTAACCACAACAAGTAGACATTTTTATTTTAAACTATGATAATCTGAAGATGTGGAGGGGACTTAACACTGCTGATCTCAGAGTTTTTTAGCCTTTGAATGGTGTTTAACCTAAAGCAGCTCCCAGATGTGATGTTCAGGCTGGTATTTCCTCCATGTCACCCCTCAGGTCTCAGCAAGGTTTTCCTTTTTGCCCTTGGAAAAATGCAACCTTTCCCCATCATCCTCTCTTTGTTTCCACAGTGCTGAATGTGTGTATTTCCAAAATAACAGCCTCCCAGTAGATCTTTGCATGTTTTTAGGGATGAAAGGAAGGGTTACTGTGCAAGTGTAAGTAGGAATGTGATTGCACATACCAATACTGTTTTTCATTTCTCCTCGCAGCCCTAGCCAAGGAGATGATGAAACTCAGCATCCCCTCCCTTGCTTTTCATCTAATCTCAATCCTCTGCAACCACCAGGAAGGAGCACTGCAGGAGCCATACAAATTGATTCATGTCCTGTAAATAAGAGGTTAAACCTAAGCTTAGAAGCAAATGCCAGGGTAAAGGTGCTTGCTGGAAGGGTGGCATCTGAAGGAGGGTTGTTTCAAGTGCTCTGCTTATTTACTGCCAGAACAAAAGCCCTGTTTGTCAGATATTTTTCTCAGACTAAACAGCACCGTAGAGAAAGGCCAAAGCTTATTCCCTGTGAACATTTTGGTTCATGCAGCGCAGTGCTGAGCTAAGCGGAGGTACTAGCTGAAACCTGCAATTCAGATGCAAGTGCTGCCTTCAGCGTAGGGTTTGGCCATAGACTGGCAGCCGGTGTGAGCACTCTCCAGAGGTGGTGACAATTTTGCGAGTTTTTGAGGGCCCTCTGCTGGGTTATGGCACAAGATCTCTACGTCCTCGCTCTCCCACTGCTTTCTGGGCCTCTTGTTTGCGGTTCCTCCTCGCTGCGATCCGCATGTCGACCACTCCGTGCGCAAAAGCTGAAAAGAGAAGATGTTGAGGTGCCCCTTCATCCCCTAGCAGAGTATACAAGACAGATTAATGCAGTGCTTAAATGCTAGGTAGTTTCTTGCCCCCAGTAGTGCTAGCTGGTTGCAGGCTCCCCTAGCTGCTACTCCATCCCCTTGCAGCCCCCTCCGGGTGATGGACCCGAGCCTTCATTTGCTGTCTGCATCTGTGTACAAGAAGGATTATGGGTTACTTAATAGCCCCAAACAACCTCCTGCTTTTCTTCCCTTCCCCCCTGAGATACCCATTATCATAAACCATAAAGCAATACATTTATTTATCAGTGGAAACAAAGTGGGAGGGAGGTTAATTTGAAAATACCAGGCTACATGCTGCTAAGGCTTTACCTTCCCTCTCACTGACCTGCTGACTAGGGGGGTAGATTTCTCTCTTGGGTTACAGGGGCTGAGCAGAGGCACTTATCGCTTGCCTGGGTCCCTGTCTGCTGTCAGCACTCCTTTGGGGGCTCCCTGGCTCCCCCGTGGGTGCGAATCATCTCCCTTTGCCTTCCTGGGAGCCGAGCCGGGGTCTGTCCCTGCACAGGTGGTTTTGTTCCTCCAGGGCTTCTACCTCATGCTCTGAAGCCCACTCAAGTTTTATGATTAGAGGCAAGAGGCGTCACGTTGGTGACTGGGGGTGCTGGAGCTCCAACCCTCCACCGCCTTTCCCCAGTATAGTGATGTATCGGCTTAGGACTCCCCCACGTACATCACCCTTGAGGTGCAGACTGCTATCACCCCTGAACTCCTGGGCATTAGAGCACGCTCGGGCTTAAAACAGCATTTTCCTTTCCTTAGGTTTGCAGTCCTCCCCGTCCCTGCTGGGCAGAGCACAGGCAGTCGGTCAGGCCAGGGTGAGCACTCTTCAGCTGTGGGAGGCTCTTAAATTCAGAGTTTGAGGACATGGGTCTACATAAGGCCAAAGAAAATCCAGGAACAGTGGTCCGTAAGGCAGTGGCGGTCTGCAGAAGGAAGGCTCTGCATTAAGTTGGCAGATGAATAGCTTATCCAAGTCAAAGCTTGTTTTGTTTGGAGTTGACGTGGTTTAAGGGGAGTCAAACATAAACATCATGCTTGCCATGTTGGGTTGGAGATTTCGAAGGTGATAGTGTTGTTACAATAGGTATGTGAACTTGAGAAGGTTTAATTATTATTGTGGCTTTTTAATGGGATATATCCAATCCCTAATTTCTCAGTCTTCAAAGGCTTTGCAGACACTAAATTGCACACAAACACTTACTCTGTAATATAAATAGAAGCTTCTTGTGATGGTGGGATAAGTGGAGATAAAAGGTTAAACAATCTGTGGGAGGCCACAGGGAAGCCACTGTGAGGAAATGGGCTGCTCGTATCCTGGTCCTGTCTTTTGGTGCTGAATTCAGAGTTTGGGACCACAGCTCCTTCGTTTGCTTTTCTGTGGGAGACATGAATGCCTGTTAGGAGAAGAAGAGGTTGCCTGGGGTAGGAAATTCACACAGGGGTACAACGTGGGCATGTGGAAATGGCAGAGATGGGGAGGTTTCTGCAAGGTGAGCTCAATGGTGAATTCGTTGCACGTGGGATGCTCCACTGTGGGTTACGGCACCCCAAATGCACCCACAGCCTGAGGCAGCTGGCTCGTGAATCTGGAATATACTCTGTGCCAAGAATAGCACAACTTTATATTTGGCGATACTTTGTGCTAAGAGCATGTGCACAGTGAAATACATACTAAAGACTTTCTAGTATGCACCCACCCTAGCTCTCTGCACACTTCTTTCCTGGTATAGATGGGTCGTCTTGAGTTAACAGGAGAAAGTCCTCCAATAAATCGTTTGAAGAAAGGCTTCTCTCAAGCAGTTTTTGCTCAGCTGACTTTTGAAACGTAGAGATTGATGCAACACTGGAGGCAGAGCAAACATGGAAGAACAGCAAAGCTGAAATCAAGAGTGTAAGGATGGCTCGGGCGGCTGACTGAGCGGATGGCTGGAGGCAGTCTGCCATGGTACAGGAGACACAGTCAACCACTCGTATTCACCTGCATTCGTGCGCTTACAGGCATATGCTGGGGTGAGCTGTAGCAATGCATCACTTTGATGCAGAAACCAGAGGCAACAGGGAGGTAGAAAGGGAGAGAGACTTAGCTACAGTTGGGGAAGGATGCAGGATGGCTGTGGCTACCAGGTAGCACTCTGATGGAGCAGACCATGGTTTATTATCAGGGTTATAATTCATGTTTTCAACACAGTCTCCCTGGAGCTGGTTGTGAGCAAAACCGTAGATCCAAGACTTTTATACTGAGGTGTGAAATGAATCCAGGTCAAGAAAGTGAGTTTTGCACCTGGCTCACATGCTTGTAAGGGGGCAAACTTTGGAAACTACTGGCCATGACATCAAGCTGGTGTCTGGAGCGCAGCTCCCTGACTGATACTCCTCCTTTTTATGGTCTGGGTGGGACACAAGAGGATGTTAAGGGCTCTGAAGGACAGACATGACTCCAGTCTGTGGCTCTGGCCCCCTCTTTGCAGGAGAAAATGTTCGCCCAGGTAGCACAGCAAAGTAGTAATACTGTGGGGCATGATTCCCAAGAGCAGACTACACACATTCGAGTCGTGGACGGCTGGAAGGATGATCAGACCGGCATTATCAAACTGATGGGTGCTGCCTGCAGGATGCGGTCATGCTAGAAACATGGCCTGCTGGGGCTTCGCAGGGTCCCCTAACAGGGCATCACGTGGGAAGAGGGTTGTGGTGGAAACAGAGATCCTCCTCTCTCCCCTGGGCTTTGAAGGAAAGACACAGGCCAAAGAACTGTGTGTGGCTTGTTTTCAGTGTGCAAAAATATCATCGTTAAGTTACTCTTGTGGTTTTAGGACATGTTTTTGGAACAAGAAAAACTCGAGGTAGGTGTCACAGGGAGTGGCCGTGTAAGCATCGGTCCAGCGTCGTTCACCTCGGGGTCGTGGTTGTGCAGACACACGCCCAGCTGAATGTTTTAGGCTGTGGAAGTTTATCCCTCTGAAAGAACTGAGCCTGCTCCTACGCAGGCATGATTGCAAGATCAGGTCCATCATGACAGACCATAAAATGCCGCAGGAAGCTTCTCAGAAGTGGGCATTGGGCATCTATCATTTCTTCTTTCTTCCTCCTCTTCTTGCTTTTCTTCTTTTTCCTCCCTCCTCTGTTAAAAAATTAGAAACGGATATGTTATTTTTTAAGCATTTGGCTCTAAAATAGTAAAAGCAGTGATAATAGCTTTTACTGAAGCCAAACACAGTAAAAAAGAAAAAAAAAGGCTTTATTGGTCCCTGTGGAGAGGGCTCAAGCCATCCGTTTGTGTGCTGTACGTTGTTGTGTGTTGTATACCACCCCCATCCAGGCTGGAGCAGCTTAACTTTCCCTGTCACATCACATCTTTGGCTTGAAGTCAGCGAAGCTGTTCCTTAAATATTCAGTATTGCCTTAAACCAGGTCCGTGTCACAACATGCGCATTACATAATATTTTCAATCCTTAAATCAAATGTATGTGGACCTTGCGTTGATAAACCGTGCTGAACTGCCGGCAGCAGCGATGGGCAAGTCCTGCTTTAGTCATGGAAAGGATGAAATGCTGGTAGCTACAGCGGCAGCTCTCCACACGCCGCGGTGCGGTGATGGTTTCGTGGGTCCTTTGCTAGCCGGTGTGTGAGGCACGGCGTTGCTTCTGTGGGCTGACAAGCTCCAGCGTGGAGCCGCATTGCCGGAGCTCTTCCCCATCCCGATCCAGGGCTGCGAGGCAGTTCCAGCCTGGGGCTTGCCGCTGCATTTGCTACCCTCTGAGAGCCTGCCCTCCAGTTCTGGCTGCCCAGCTTCAGCAACAAAAATATCCTCAAATATCCCTCCACCTCGCTGTTCTTTTTTTTTTTGTGTGTGTGTGTGTCTACCCCGCACAACATGATGTCTTCCTCTCTCTGGCTCTGCCAGCAGAGCAGTTTGTGCGTCGGCTCGCTTGGCTTACATTGCATAAATTGTGGAAGTGTTTATTCGGTTTAAATTAAAAACAAAATAAAATTGGCGAGGTCTTTTGTCAGGCAGATCAGCTTCCCAGTCTGTTCCTCAGATGGGTTGCAGGCGGTGGTACCGGGGCGAGAATAAGCGCAGGGGACGGCAAGACAGGGATCCCCACCGAGCCCCTTCGTGCCGTGACGCCACAGCTCTTGAGAGCTGTGTCCATGGCATTACGAGATCGACTCAGCTGCTGGGATTTTTGTTTTTTATGGGTTTTTTTGGAAATGATGGACTCAGGATAGTTATTGGCCTTTCAGATGTGCTCAGCTGATACATCTGAGACATTTTCAGGGCTAAAAAAGATGCAGAAGAGCCAGCAATGCTACAAGCAGGTAACCCCCCCCTTGCAGAGTGTTGCTGTGCTGAACATGGCTCTGAAGCACAGAGATCGCTAATACAAGCTGATGAAGGGGAGCTTGCCTCTCTGTGCTTGGTCACAAATTCAAGGTTGCACTCAGTGTTCAGATATGCCATGGCTTTTACAGCTGGTAAGAAGAGTGTATATAGGTTGGGTTTCCCAGATGAGGCTTGAGTTGGTTGACTGCTGGAGACCAGACCAGTGAGTCCCATCGTGGAGCTGGTTTCACATCCATGGGCTTTGGGGTGCTCTGGCCAGGATCAAAGAGAGTTTCAACTCTTGGTATATTCTTTGGAAGAAAATGGAGAAGCAAAAGCTTATTAGCAAGGAAAAATAGAAGCAACAAAACGTGGTAGGGATTGAAAACGACACACATGCGTCTTGAACCAGATGTTACGCTACGCTACGTTTTACAGAGTATGTACATAAGTACAACCATGTGGCGTGTGCGTGTGCCTGTCAGCTCCCTCGTCCCTTCTTGGCACTGACCCTAGTGCACAGATACACCAAGGCGCAGTCTCTACCCTGAATAATTTGCACCGTAACTGGATGCGGCTGGAGGAGGAAAAGGGCACCAGGGCATGCAGTGGATTTTCCGAGGTTACACTGTGGGATAAAATAGAGAGCAGCGATTCCCGTCCTGCCTCCAGTGCTCTGCCTGTTGGGTACCAAGGTCATAACGCAGCTTTTTATGCTTACTTACTGTCCTCTGTGAAGCTCGATGATTTATAGGTATTGATTATTTCAGCTTTGAGTTGTCTCTGATAGAGGAATGTTATAATAATTGTTAATACAGAAATTATTTGAAATGTAACCAGAGATAACCCAGCAAAGGCAAAAGCAAGATCTAAGCCAATCAATTCTTGGTATAATGTAATTAAATGAGGCTTAAACATAAAACCCCCATTAATTCAGCTTTAATGGCATGAATTAGTTTGGGTTTCTTAAGAAGCAGTTGAGGAAATACAGAATAAAAGGGTGAACTCCTGGCCATATTGCAATGGATGGGAGCTTTGCCATTGATTTCAGTGAGGCTCGAGTTCCTCCAGCCTTGCATCAGCAGCGATGCTGAGCCGCCCGCCCTGCCTACATCATTCTTGCTGCTGCTTTTCCTCCTTACTCACCGCGCACCTTCCCCTGGTGCTGGATGTGTCATCGAAGTCGCATCGCCCCAGCGCTCAGGGAGGAATGGGAATGAAGTAATGCTGCTGCCTGAATCTGGGCCTAAATTGCATCCTGATTTTTATTCATCGTTGGGTGCAGAAGTCAGAGGTGATCTCTGGTGCCTGCTGTCTCAATCCACTGAAATGAGACTAGTCAGGTGCTTAACTTTAACCACGTGCTTTAGTGCTGTAGTGGCTTGGGTCTGAAAAGGCTGAATTTAGCGCAACTCCTTTTTCTCTGCTTTTGCTATTACTGTTAAAGGTGGATGTTGCTGCCAGCATTTCTATGCATTTTTTTTTCTGCCTTTTGGAGGAAGAGAGAGGAATTTACTTTTGCTATCAGCAAGGGTGCTATCAGTTAAATTGACCCGTGCTAGGCTTGGCTTTGCACGTCTGCTGTGACGGAGTGGGCTGAATGAAGGGGGTCCCAAACTTTCCTGCTGCTTCTGGTTGCCTGCAGATAATTTTGTGCAGGACTGGGGAGTCATCTCAGAGGCACATCTGTTTCTGCTGTGGACCTGATCCTATAGGCTTTCTGCATGCACGGCTTCTCTCGGAAATTATGAGCATGCAGGGCTGCAAGATTGGTCCTATCATGACAATTTCCTGGCAGAGGGAAAAGACACAAACTATTTTTAAATGAAAGCTTTGAATCAGAGGAATATTGCAGAGTGCAGCAAAAAATTGTGTCAAAACCCTGAAATCATGGACTCGGCAGTTTTCTCATGCCAGCGGTTTTCTTCTCTTCATGGTTTTAAGGCTGTGTTTTTGGAGGACCGGGCTGAGCATTTTTCAATGAGACGTTTCTGTTCTCCCTGGTGCACGTTATCGCAGCAGCAGCATCATTTTCTGTGCGAGTCAGGCTGGAGAGAGGTGATGTGCTGTGATGTGTTCACAGGGGTGGGACTTTGCAGAAAAAACCTGTAGCTCTGCCTTGCACACAGTCAAAATGGTTCTCCTTTAAGTTTGCTCAGGAGTTCATTATTCAACCTTCTTCCCCCCGCCCCGATTTGGTTTTATGTTCCTACCTAGGTGTATATTTCCAACTTTTCCTTCCAAGTTTCAGTGCTCCGTGGTCACTTGGGAAAAGCTCTTCTTATCACTGGAAAATTATGTCCTCTTTTCCCCATCACTCGCTTTTGGATAGCTTAAGAATGACCCAAAGGGCTCTTGCTCAGATTTTCATTTAAAACAAACCATCTGATTTGATCCAAGATCATTATTTCCCCCCAAAGCACTCTCAGAGTGATTTGAACATGTGAAAACAGGCAGTTTATAACCACAATTGTTTCCCTGCCTTTGATAGAGTGGTCACTAGTCAACAAACGTAAAATTCACTGCCTCGGAGGGAGGTGCTTTAGTTAATTAGTTACAATCAGTACCGTGCTAAGAGACTCAATGCTGCTGGCCGGTATATTTGCCTGCTAATCTTGCTTGCTGGCTTTGCTGATCCCAGTCTGCATATTGCTACCTGCCCTGCGAGGAAGCGCCCAGAACCACGTCGGCGCAGAGGAGCCGACGAGCATCTTTCTCTTGGGCCGTTCTCTGTGCTTTGGAAACCTGAGGGGCTGGGTGAGCCTTCTTCACAGGTTTTCCTCTTCTGCTGACGTGAAGTTTTCCAGGCCCAGCCTGGGCTTACAAATTGTCATTTTGGTTGCACATTTCTGATATTGTCTTTTAGCAATTTTTTCCCCCCTTTTTTCTTCACCTGTGTGTCCCTTTCCGTGCTCCTGCAGAGCTCTGTGTTATCTGACTGCCTCCTTCCTCCTTGCAAGGGGCTGGATTTCCCTGCCACTCTCTAACCAGGGGCATGCAGCTTTTGGTGCCACTCTGCATCGTCCCTGCTGGTCATTTTTGGGGGCTGTGGGGTTTTGGCAGCCTCCAAAGACTGCCTGTAGGTAGGTGTGAGCTTGGCCCTGGCATACTGGCTCTTCTGGTGGTGCTGAGATGGGCCAGCCTGACATTGCAGAAACCATATTTGCAGAAATACACACCATATTTGCAGAAATAAGTTTCCCGCAGGTGTTCAGGGGCTTGTCTGCAGCCTGGGTATGTCACCCCACGCCACGTAAACCCCCAGGCAAAGTCCAGCCTGGTGATGAGCAATGCACAGGATCCTGTTCTACCCTTTACCGTTTGCATATGTGAGGTTAAATGGAAGGGAAAATCAACGCAGCGTGTCTTTCGGTTGGAAAACTCAGGGGAGAGGCAGCTGAAAAGCCTGGCATTCACCCAGCTTTTGCTTTTTTTCCAGGCGACCTGGTGTCTCGAGCGATGCACCACCTCCAGCCCCTCAACGCCAAGCAGCACGGGAACGGGACTCCGATGCACCAGAAGCAGGGATCGCTCTACTGGGAGCCGGAGGCTCTGTACACCCTCTGCTACTTCATGCACTGTCCGCAGATGGAGTGGGAAAACCCCAACGTGGAGCCATCAAAAGTCACGCTGCAGACCGAGAGGTAAGAGCTGCTGCACGGTGCTTAAAGTCGCGGCGAAGACATTTCGTTAATAAATCAGCCTGGCTGGCTAATTGCTAATTACAGCTTGCGCGTGAGAGGCTGTGGAGCAGTCTGGTTTGGTTTAGGATCACCTCTTTGAAATGCGTTTCTCTCGCTGAAGCGCTGCGTGGCTGACCCAATATATATCAAAAGTGACACCCAGTGGCTACATACAGCAAATTGGTTCCAGATGTGCACTCGGGAGAGATTTCCTTTTCCTTTTGTTGTTGCTCAGCTATTCTGTGTTTTGGAAAAGAAAATGAGAACTTCTATTTCTGGCCTAGCAGGTTTGGGTTTAAATGTGTTTTTTCTGCGCATTAATAGGGCTCGACAGCTGTGATTGGGGAAGTGGAAAATGAATAGAGTAGTGTGTAGAAAGGAGAGGTCGTTAAAGACGCTGGGCTTCAGCCGTGCCGAGTACCCGGGTGCGGGAGTAACCTCCGGGCTGCCCCGGCCGGGGACGCGGCAGGCTCCAGCTGTTGTCCCCGCTCCCGGGATGGCCAGGGCAGGGGACACGCGCCTGAGGACCCGTCCTGACTCAGGATCTGCCGTAAGGTGAGAAGGAGACATGCCTGAAGCCGATGATGGGGTTACCAAATGCCAGCAGGCAGGGTGCCCAACGCAGGGCAGCTCTGCAGCTGGGCACTGCAGAAAGCAACCGGGACAGCTCGCTGGCCAAGAAAATAAAGTCATCTCCTGTCAAAAGCCCAGCAAACCCACTAGTAACACAAGCCTCTGCTTGTTTGCTGATGCACACTGTGCTATTTCCCTGCTGCGCTTCTCACCAGCCCTAAACCAGGCTTCCCCAGTACGGAGACGAGAGGAGCGGCTGGTGCTTGGGAAAATGCTGGGTATTCATTTTTAGGATGGGTATCGTGGTGATGCAAATGCAAGCTGCTTTTTCAAGCTGGGCTCCACATTTACATCCCAATGTCTGTGTTGCGCTGTACGTGTGAGCCAAACTCGTCTGCACGTGTGCCCCGAGAGCCGCACATACGGGGCTTGGTTATTGTCTCAGTATAAGTTCTGCATCTCAAACGCAGCATTTGAGAATCTCATTGTATGTATAACAGTAAATGGTATATAATATGATATCTTCATTGAATTACTTTTATATCAATTCACAGAAAAGCATACAAGATAAAACTGGCATTAAAGATGTTACTGGGAATTTTGCCATTTGCTTTTGGATGGCATTTTGTTTCTTTTCAAGTTTGGGTCACTCCCTGAGAATGTTTGTCGCTTTTTTGTGCTATTGTTTCCAAAGTATGAAAAAAAAACAGAAGGGAAATGACAAGAATGCAGAATTTTCTAATTTTTCTAAGTTATTTGTAATCTCATGATTTGTCAACCAGCCTTGTTATTGCAGAAGGCCTAACTTGTGTCCAAGAGTGTTTAGTATGCACAAAAAAATAACCGAAATTAGAAGATAACCTCACCTGATCTGTAGTCCCCATCTGTGGGAGTAATGCCACTGGAACCAGTGGGAATATAAAGTGGATAATGCTGAGGCTCTGGTTTTGTAAGATTTCTGCAGACTTCCCTGCGGAAAGTGAAGAGGGCAGGAATATTTGAAAAATCACTTTTAGCATTTGCTTTAATAGGTTTTCCTTTCTCTGAGGTCACCTTAATACATGTTCTCTTCGTTAGAGCACTTGAAACGCTGATTATTTAAAGCAATTGTTCTTCTTTGCTTTATTTTGAATACTCCGTCTGGCAAGATGTCTTCCTCTGGCAGGGCAGTTTAACAACTGCGGTGTGTGGTTAGGGCCAGAGCAAGTACTCGGTGTTATTGCCAAGAGCTTGTGGTCACTTTTGGAAGGAGCAGATACTCCTCCTGTTGCCTAATCAAACATGCGTTAGTACTTAGTGCTGGAGTGGGAGCGATGTGAGGGTAAGCGTGAGCCCAGATATTTCCATGGAGTTGTGCTCTGAAGCTTCATCAGCTGGATGCAACCATCCTGTGCTGCCCGGAGAAGAGATCCATGAAGCTGACTTCTCCTTAGTCCTCTGAGGAGCATTCCTACCTATTTCCCATCTTTTTTTTTTTACATGCAAGCATGCTTTATGGGTCATGATTTATTTCTGGTGGTTTCAGTTTCCACGATGGGTTTTTGTGCATTGTGGGGGAGTGGGTTTGTTAAACATGATGTTTTTATATGCAGAATGTTTGCAAACTTTGTGCCGTATCTACGTGCCATATCGCCTCTCTTCTTCTCCAGCTGTGGCAATTGCTTTTATGTTGGAAGAAGCCCAGAAGGAAGCAAGGAGGTCCAGGTGTCTTTCCCCATCTTTGGCCTCTCCGAGTCCCTGCTAGTGCAGAGAAGACAGGACCTGTGTGGATCTGGCTGTAGGCAGTATTTCCATGAAACCAGGGTTGTCCTTGGCTCAAGTAAAGCCAACTTGGCTACTGTCTTGGCCCCCACCTCCCTGACCGTGCATGCCCAGGGTGCAGAGGGTTGCAGGATGCTGCCAGCGAGTTCCCCCGGCACTTGCAGGGCTTGGTGGCCCCGTGAGAACTGCTCCCGTCCTTCCCACCCATCTCCAGCCCACCTGCATTTCGGCTTTGAACCTGCTTGAGTTAGGGAGCTGCAGGGGCTGGATATGGGAGGGAAGCCGGGACGGTGGCGGTCCTGCCTGACTTAGCACTTTCCAGCACAGAAAGTGTACCTCCCTCAAAGTCTTGGGGGATGCGTAAAATGGGATATTTACCTTTGAATAAATCCAGTGCTTCGTTTCTAGGGAGCGTTTCTCTGTGTTTGCTCTTCATGGAGGTAAAGAAACGAGAATGCGGTGTGTTTTTAATAGTGTTTGCCTTTACGTAAAATAAAAGGAAAAAGATTATTATACAGCGGAAGGTTTTGCTGAGGGGGGCTGCTTTCATGGGAAGGGGAGGAGGTTGAAAGTGGCCAGGATTGCTCAGAAAACCTGGAAAAGATTCCCCACTTCCTAAATGCCAACAAACCCAACCGTAAGATGGATGTGTGACCCCCTCCCACTCCAAGTTCATATTTTGCTTTCGGTCTGGTCACTCAGATTTTTTGGCTGTCTTGTTGGCACCAACACAAGCCGGTCCTGCTGGGGTGCGTTACCTAATGGCCATGTAGGCAGCTATTTTGGCAGGCGTGTATGTACTGGGAGGGAGTGGGGTGGACCTGTTTGTGGGATCCCCCTTCCGTAATGCACCCAGCCGGGACATGATGGAGACATTTGTCTTGTGCCGGGTGTTGCCTGCGAAAGCAGTGCACCTGCGGGTGGCTGTGGATTATTTCGGTTTGTTCATTCTTTTGCTTTCCCGGGAATTAAAAAAAAAAAGAGGGAAGAAATTGTAGATGAGGCCACTGTTACCAAGATTTCTTTCTTGCTTGCTGCTTCTGGTTTAAGAAAAGGATCTCTCCTGTGGTTCTGTTTTGCTTCTCAGCCTCTATAACACTTCCAAAATTATTGCAAGTAATTTCTTAAGCACCGGAAAGCGCAGAATCTGTAGTTGCAGATTTGTGTGATGGTTTTTTCCTTAAGTGGTTCCTTACCCACTTTTATCCACAGCTGTCTTGACAAAGTCCTCATTACTTCCTAACTCTCCATGTTCCCCATTAACAACTCATTGAGAAGCTGCGGCTCAGCAGCTCAGCCCATCCAGAACCACCCATTAATTCTGCTCACAGGCAGCAAAATTCCTTCTCCAGCGCTTCCTCTGCTGCTCTGCCTTGGAGGAGCATTAACTCCCTGTACCGCCCAGCAGCCTTTAGCTTTTCCCTGGAGTCGTAATTGAGTTGGTGGATACGTGTCTGGTTTTAACCTTCTTTTCACTTTTCCTTCACTGCTTTTCCCTGTATGTGGAGCAATCCCTTAGGAAACTCCCATGGGCTATCGCTCGCGTTTTATTTTTCTGCCTGCCTTGCACGCGTGTGTGGACACACACACAAAAATATACATGTCCCCTGCACGTGCACACACGTGCAAATTGTAGCCTGTAGTCGTTCGTGATTAATAGAAAGGGTTTGGGTTATCATCTGAATTTTGCTTCATGCTTCGGATAGTTATTAGTGTACCTGGCTAATTAACGTGGTGCAGCCCCCTTAATGAGAGGAGTGTTCCACTGCTATAAAATAACTTGAAGTCTTTCAAAGCACTTTCGTAACCGGTAAAGCCATGTCTGTAGTACAGATTATACCCGTAGAACAATTTCAGTGAGAAGATAACTGGGGAAATGTGTCCCTGATTTAATTTATTGTGTGGTACAAACTGCACGGGTAGGGCAGTCTCCAGCAAAGGCCAGCAGAGAGTGGAGAGAATGATGGGGAATGCTGATGAAGAAGAGGTAAAGTGCTAGCACTGGGAGTGTGGAAGTCCTGCTGGGAAACCAGAATGAATCTTGCACCGTATATCTGAAGGAGGGATTACACATGCTTGATGTGCCAGTATGGTATAGCCCTGTATAACCCTATATATTTTTATCCACTATTCAGTTGAAAACCTCACATGGTGGAACTGTGGCCTTGCTGAACTCAAAGTTCAGCACCAGGGTTGATTTGACTGGGAACCACTGAAAAGAAATCCAGATCCATCCTTACATAAATCCTCTAGATTTGCATCTTAAATATGAAAATTCACACTTTTTAAAAATCCCTTCAGAAATGGTATTGGCAGCTACCTGCAGCATGTGAGATTGCCGATGTTACAAGAAATAGTTCAGGCAGTATTTGTAGCTCGGCTGTCAGACGGTATATCCTTGCTGGGCTGGAGCTGTATTCTACACCTAATTCATCAACCTAGCCTTATGCTGTCCATGGGATGGCTATGGGATTTTTTTAAATAGAGAAAATTACGTGCAGCCCTGCGAGAACAGCGTGTTACCCAGGCTGTTCTGCGCCGCTCTCCCAACGCTGGCGTCTCTTCAGGGATTTATGCCACAGCCAGTCGTGTCAAATCTGATGTCAAAACTGCCTGTGAAGTATTTCCCTGTTGTGGTTGCTGGCCGAATCACTGCTTTGACTCGGTTGCCTTTCAAGTCTCGGCCGTTAATGTTTTTAATGCAGGAGAGGCAACGGGGATGATGCGTTCGAACACTGGATGCAAATTTAAAAAACATGACTTGCAGATGCCCTTGTGCGGACTCTGGAGCACGGATGTCTTGGTACACAAAAGCATAAGGGTAAACCCCCCCCCCCCGCCAAAGCGGGTCTCGCTGAGACTTGTGTGAGAGCGAGGAGAATTATTGATCCTTCAGCCTGAACAAAATACAGAATTGGCTTTTTCAGAGGCTGGTTACTTGGGTCACCCTTAGCTGGGCTTCTGCGGTGTCGGGGGAGCTGCCTAGCCTGGGAGAGCTGCGTGGACTCACGTGGGGCATCAGTTGGCGTTGCTGGGTCCCTGGGCAGGAGCGGAGCTGGCAGCCTTCTGAAGGCATCAGAAAGTATTTCCTGGCACTGAAGGCAAGTAGTTTATGATGTAAATATAAAACAGGAGTTTTTCAGCTTGGAAATCCATCCAAAAAGTATGCTAAATATAGGAAAAAACACGCTTTTCTATCCCAATAACACTAAAAACAGACTAGCATTGCATATATGGATTCATCATACGTTCTAAATGAAAACCGTCAGAACTGAGAATATTTTTCAGTTTGTATATAGGGATTTTCTTTAAAAACCACCCATGAAAACCTAAACATAAACCCAAACAAATGAAAAGACCTTTTCATAATGTTAAAGTTGCTGACTCATATCTGCAAGCAGAAACTTCTCCCTACCTGTGTCTAGATAGGCTTTTCCTTGCAAAAGTACAGCTCAGAAGCGCTGTTAACTCTAAAATTGCAAAAGCAGTCAGTAAAACAGCAGTGACCTGTGTGTAGCACTTTGGCTGGTGTTGCCACGCAGGTTTGCAGTCACCACTCCTTTGCTGGAGTGAGGGAAGAAACTAAACACCTACCGCAACAGCGTCCTCTGCAAGAGTTAAAGGATCCTGCAAAGAAATCATCCAATAATTGAACAATACAAAAGGTGTTTAAGTTAACGCAAGGTCAGGTCTATACAGCTGTGCACACTTCACAGCTGGTGAAGCTGAGGGAGGGACAGCACGAGGCGGCTGTGGGAATTCACACCCGAATGGGATTAGTCCTCGGGAATTTCTCCATTCCCATTGTAAAGCAGACCATCAAGGCAGTCCTCTCCGTAGCGGTTGATTTTAATACATACAGCGAGCGTGTTCGTGTGGTGGGGCAAGGGCTCAGCATCAGAAGAGCAATGTGAAGTGCCCCTGGAAATAGAGAGGCTGCTGTGCTGCACTTGAAACAACCATTTTTTCTTTGAGGACTGTGATTATTAGGGGAAATCTCTTATGCGCACTTGATGAGCTCCTCGACCTGGAGCATGCCGCAGGCTCTGCTACGAACAAGGAGCTGGTGGCTTCTCTGGGCTTCATGAGCCACAGCGGTGGAGGAGGGCTGAGGCTGGGTGAGGAGCGGTCAAAGGTGGTGAGCGTGCCGTCAGGACGGTGGTTTAAGTCTGCATGCCAGAGGAGGTGACAGGCAAGAAGGTGTCCCCCCCTTGTTTGGGACTCTCATTGCGTGGCAAAAATGATTGGGGAGTCAGCCGCCGGAGGAGAGCTTGGGAAGAGTCACCTGTCCTGGTTTCGGCTGGGATGGAGTTAATTTTCTTCCTAGTAGCTGGTACAGTGCTATGTTTTGGGTTCAGTAGGAGAAGAATGTTGATAACACACTGATGTTTTCAGTTGCTGCTCAGTAGTGTTTAAACCAAGTCACAGATTTTTCAGCTTCTCATGGCCAGCCAGCAAGAAGGCTGGAGGGGAACAAGGAGTTGGGAGGGGACACAGCCAGGGCAGCTGACCCCAACTGGCCAAAGGGGTATTCCATACCATGGGATGTCATGCCCAGTATATAAACTGGGGAAGTTGGCCAGGGGGGATCAGTCGGCATCAGTCGGCAAGTGGTGAGCTATTGCACTGTGCATCACTTGTATATTCCAATCCTTTTATTATTATTATTATTATTATTATTGTCATTTTATTATTGTTATTATTATTGGTATTAGTTTTTTCCTTTCTGTTCTATTGAACTGTTCTTATCTCAACCCATGAGTTTTACCTCCTCCCCCCTGCCCCGATTCTCTCCCCCATCCCACTGGGAGTGAGCAAGCGGCTGCGTGGTGCTTAGTTGCCGGCTGGGGTTAAACCACGACATCACCCCAATGGTGGGAACTGGGAGGAGAGAGTGAGACATGACACCGCTTTCCTGGCAGGGGAGTGCTGCCAAAAAGATGGATTACTCTCTGCAAGGGAGAGGGAGCGACTGAGAAGAGGAAGAATTGCTTAAGCTGCTGAGAAATCAAGAAGAGAGCGGGTGTGTGTGGCAGCCCTCCTCTTGAAGGACTGGCCAGCAAGGTGGACCGTGAAGTCATGGTCGGTGGGCAGCAGGGGGTCTGCACCCTACAAAGGTGGTAGGGACAGAGGAAAACCAGGGCAAGGGGTTACTGGGAGCTGGGATTTGTAGGAGTGCTGGCCCTAGTGCTTTGCAATTCCAGCGTTGCAGCAGGCGGTGTCCAAAAAGGAGCTTCACTGGTCTTCTCGCAGACCTACACAAAAATAATGCAGCATCCTATTGTGTTGTACAGTGCACATTTCTCATGCTCTTCCATCCAGTGATTCCTCCTGTTTATATATAAGTATACTGCCACTGATAACAATACTAATACTAATACTAATAATAATGAAAAATCCTGAGCTATTGCAGATGCGTGACAGGACTTTTAATATCTCTGTGTGCCAGCAAGCCGAGGAGGGAAATGGTGGGCAGCCCAGGACTACTGCTTATGTCTCGGGTGGAGTGTGGGTTTGGGGCAAAAAGTGGCATGATTGGAGCAGGTCATACCTTACATTTAGGCCCCCCCCAATAGCATTTTCTTTCCTGATGAGCCAGTTTGTAATTCAAAGCACCCCAGAGACATCAACCCTGCAAAAACCAAGAGAGGTTTGAGGTCCGATGGGGTGCGGAGGGGTCGTTGGCCCCGCTCCAGTAGGGAAGGTGCTGGGGAGAGGCGCGGGTGGGTGCTGGCGGGGAGCTGCCACGTCTGGGGACGATGCAGAGAAGGACGTGTGATATCCAGGACGGGAGAGGAAGGCGAGCGGTCGTCCCTCGCGGGGGGATGCTGGCTGGGTATTGCCTGCAGATGTCTGCAAGGCACAGGAGCTTGCGGGTCCCGGAGCAGTCCCAAAATAGCTGTGAGAGGGGAGCGGGGCGGCAGGAGGGAATGGGGAGGGATGCTGTGCGGAAGGAGGAATCGGGGATGTGAGGGTTTGTGGGGCGGTGATAATTCCCTTTTCTGTTCAAGTAGGGACCCGGGGAGGGGATGCTCCAAGAGGAGCGTGACCAGGGCACAGTGCCCACAAGGGTCCAACCCTTTGGGGATCTGCTTTTTGTCATCCTCCCCTATTCCTTCCCCACCTCCCGGCTCTTTTGTGTGGAACGGCGACGGCTCTGTGCAGAAACCTCTCCCTGCCTCTTGATCTGAGATGTTTTTCCCCTTAGATGACAGTTCAGGAAAACACAAGCCTGTGCTGAAAACCACCTTTTTGGGGGGACATTACTTAAGCTCATGCTTAACTTTGAACCGCAGTGAATTAAAGAGGATGGGAGCACACATTTAAAGTTAAGCACAGGTACAGAGATGGGCTGGAGGAGGAGGTCAGAGCACTCACTGACCTGCACCCTGGTAAGGTGCTTCTGCAGCCGTTGCGCTGCTCCTGACTTTCCATCTTCTTCCAGTCAAGCCCAGCACGTTCCTACCATGGTTAGATTAATTTAATTAAGGCGTGTGCTTCCAAAGCATAGAGCTAGGTGACTTATCTGCTACGTGTCTGCTCTGGAACACAAAAGTACCGAACTCTCCTAGTTGTTGCCTGTCTTTGTGCCAGAGATAAATATGCCAGTGACATAATGTATTCGCCTAACCTGTTTTCGCACAGTGTCATTTGAAAAGTGAAATATTTCTTGCTGATGCCACATTGTCTTGTGGGTTGTCACACCCCTATAACTTTGTGTTCCGCTTTCTTCTTTGGCACACAAACAGTATTTAAAATTAAAAAAAAAATCCCCTTCACGTGGTGCATAGACTCTTGAAGGGTATTTTTAACCTCTTGCACGCAGCCATATTTGGTTCTCTTCTCAAAATACAAATTCCCTGACATGCTTAGATACACAGTGATGATTTCTTTTGCCTTGGAAAAAGGAATGTAATATATTGTGAGTGAACTCCAATGTCCTGATGTAGGGACTGAAATTGGTCTTTAGAGAAAATCCCACGGCTTCCACAGAACACTGATTCTCTTTCCCTTGGGGATTTATTGCACCAAACAGCTACGTTCATTTCTATTTCTCTGTTGAAGTTTGCAAGACCAGGAAAAAAAAGGCAATTTTATAGTGCAATTATCACAGTTCCTGTAAATAATTTTATTTGCTCTGCTCCTTATTGTGGTGGGGCAGTTTTTGTGCTGGCTGAGTTTCTGACCTGCACAAGAAGAGGAGAAAGCATGAACCCCCGAGTTCCCCGTTGAGCCACGGCCCTCTGCTTATCTGTTCGCCCAGCAGATTATTATAGGAAGGCTCCGTACAAGCGTGTCTTCATTTCTGTGGTCCAGACCACATTCTCTCACGCAAACCATAACCTAGAACTGAGTTTCCCTTGAATTGTTTTCCTAGCACCAAGTTTTGTGGGTAACTATATGCATCTCTACACTTCCAGTGTGATTTGCAGCTCCCTTTCCGCTGTTTGCTCAGCAAGTGTTGAAAACAACTCCCACCGATCACTTGTCCCCAGCTCCTTAACGCTGCGAGAGAGGGTCCCTTCTGCTCCAAGGACGCATGTTGCGGGTGACCTGGGAAGCAGGTCGCCTTCCAGGAGCAGACACACTCTTGCTTTTCCCCTCTCCCTCCTCTGACCGCTGCCACCCTCACGACAAATGAGCTGGATTATGGAAATCGTTTTACAGGAGCTGCGGGAGATTTTCTGTCCTTATCTGGCTCCTTGGGTGGCCACGGCAGGTCTGGGGAGAGCAAAAAGCCTTGGAAACAAATGCAGCCTGGTCTTGAGGTGACAGCGATGTGTTTGAATAGAATAATGATGAAAGTGGCAAGTCAGCCAAAGATGTCATATTTCAAAAAGACGTTGTTCATTTAAGCGCCCGTGAGATTTGGGAACCCGGCGTCCTAGGGAAGGTTGGTGGCCTCAGGGCTTCTCTGTCCTTCGGCACTTTTGAAATATCTCATCCCTCCTCGAGAATATTAATATCAGAGCTATGTAAAGTCAAGTCTTCAAAAGAGAAATAAATGGCATAAAGAGCTATAAATAGGAAAAGGATATTCCAGAATCAACATCTTCTTAAATAATTTTTCTCAGGCTAGATCCTTCTGGGGTAAAGTTACATGTTTAAAATGTAAAGTACTTGCCTACTGGGCACCTAATCCAGACTTTTTTTTTTTTTTTCCCCCCCCTCCATGAAAAGGGACCGCAGAAGGAAAGGCAAGTAATGGAAAGCAATATTGAACGAAAAGGAGCAGGAGAAGAGAAGGGAGCAAAAGCAGGGGATGATGCTGCAGCAATAGGAATCTTTCCAATATTAGAATGATATACTGACGTAGTAAATGGAGGGAATATACAGTTAAAGAGGAGGGGAAAGGGAGCCTCATAGGAAATGAGACAAAAGAAGAAGGTTCAGCAGAAGAAGGTAAGAGCAGGTTAGTTACAGACATTCCTTGAGCACAGTAGTCATTTACAAGTTTCATATCTTTTTTTTCTTTCCTTTCCTTTTTTTTTTGGTTGTTAATGTTATAGCAATCTCTGTTAACATCCCGTAGCCATGGTATTTACTTTACAGTGTGGATGAAACAGCCTCACTCTGTCTAAATAGTTTTCACCAGTCCTGTTTAAACACAGGACTTTCAGCACAGTTTTCAAGTAGCTCTTGGAGAGATTTATTATTTTTTAATGATTTTACAATTTTTAGAATTCTGTAGTATAGTTTTATAAAGAGGGATTTCTTCTACCCTTCCTCATCCCTTCCCCACACAGACTTTGTCTCCTGTGTGCAGCTGCGGAGGGGACACCGTTTTGGACACAGCAGCTAGGTGATGAAGCAGCCGCAAAGACCTGTTGAGGACAGGAGGGCAGTTGCTGCAGCTTGCATTGCTCTGCGGATTTTGTCTACCTTGATCTAACAGGCAGTGACCTTCCAAGGTGTTCAGCTGCGGATATTTTATTATTTTTATCTCCAAACTAGGACTCGAAGCTATGATTCTCATTTAAGGTTTGGCATTTATCTCTTGGTCCCCAAATAATTTTTAGCATAGATGGGGAAAACTGTATGCTTCGTCTAAGGCTTGGGCAGCTCTTGCTAGGACATGGGGCTGTCCAGGTCTTGTGGAGTGAAGGACCGTGTCTCCGATAGCGTCCACACTTTGCTCAAGTTGGGGCTGTGGCCCAGAGTCCCACCATCCACTTTGGGTAGGCAGTTTTGTGTATTTTTGCTCAAGTGGCAGAACAGCTGGTACCCAAAGGTGTAGCGCTTTGATACCGCTAAAAGTGAAACGAAACAGCCTGAGTTCCGACGCTGCTCGCGGATAACCTCCACAGTACGTCTTGGCATCTTGGGGTGGGGGCATCCCCTCTCGTTGCCCCGGTTCGTTCTCCCGTCCCTCTTGCAAAGTGGCTGGGGAGCGTACCCAGTCCGGCGCGTCAGCCAGAGCAGGACGTGGTCCTCTGCCAGGCTCCTGCCCTCTTTTCGGGATATACCGTGGGAAGGATGCGGCGGGGAGGGAGGGCTTGCCCGGCGGGTGTGCTGACCTCGGAGGCGCCCCATAAATGAGCCTGGCTCATAAATCTCACTCTTCAAATACTCCTGCTCTGGAGACAGGGTGAGACATCTTGATTTAGACCTGCTTGAAATTTGCTGAGCCAGTTTGCTCTCCCATGCTTTCGTTTTGCTTGTTCCCTTCTCTCTCTCTGTATAATATACCTCCTCACACGTACATACACATGCACACGCACACCCCCCTGCCCTCTCTCTCTGTATACCTGTTATTTCTGACGCTAGTGTACTGTAGCAGTCATGTCTGTGTGCTTTCCCAGGCCGTTCATTGTGCTGCCTCCCCTGATGGAGTGGATCCGAGTTGCCGTGGCTCACGCGGGGCACCGTCGCAGTTTCTCGGTGGACAGCGATGACGTACGGCAGGCGGCGAGGCTCTTACTGCCGGGAGTTGACTGCGAACCTCGACAGTTAAAGTAAGTCCACGCCAAAAATCGGCTGCTTTGTGCAAAACGTGTCTCTCTTTCCTAGTGAGAGCGAGCGAGCAGGCAGGCAGAGGGCTCTGTTATTGCCTTGAGAGGTGCAGGGATGCTCGGGCTCGTCGCTGTGTGCGTTGCAAAATCGGCTCCTGGTATTTGCTCACATCTGTGGATAAGCTGGTTGCATGGTAATGGGTGCCTGAATATCTCACAGCTGGATCGAGCCCGTAATCTGCTCGTCAGAGCTTATATGGTGGTGGTTTTTTTCTCTTACTATTAGGTTCTGCTTGCTAATGAGGGGCTGAAATCTCCTGCTAATTGTCTGCTTCACATTGCTTTGCTATAAAATACCAAAATGTAATTGGCAGGGCTGCAGATATTTTTCTGGGCTTTGTTTTCAGCATTAATGCTTAAAGGGCACATTTAAACTTCTAGGTAAGACTACCTCTTGCAGTAAAATTGTATTTTTCATGCTAATGTCGGTTCAAATTAGCTGTAAATGTCAGCCTAGATAATTTGAGTTTTTCGTGTGTCAGATGTGACCTTTTGGTTTTCTAATGAAGTCTTAAAGTATTTATTGCCAGGATATGTTTTTAGTGTCTGTTTTGCTGTATTATTATGTACATGTATAAAAGCATGATCTAGGGCTGTTCCGGAGTCAAGAATATATTTGGTTTTGATTTTCATATGAAAAGGCAATCTGAATGTGCCAAAGTAGAAATTACTCACTGCTATTGCTTCATAAATTTGTACATAAACCCCAATTTTCAGCAGTCTGCCTCTTCATACAGCAGTAGGTGCATTCTTTACTGCAACATAGAAAGCAGAGGAGTGATCTACATGATTAGCTGTGACAACCTGCATCAGAGCAGCTGCCTTCTATTGACTCTGGCCTTGACATGCTTTTTCACCAGAGAATATAATACTTTACTTTGAGATCTGCATAGGCTTTTCAATCTGCTCAGCTATTCAATATTTAATTGAAGAAATATGTTGAATTTCAAAAGCGAAATCTTGAGCGTTTCAGATTTCAAATCTTGGCTGTAATTGCTTCCCTTTGGTGTGACCATCGTGGCCCTCATTTCCAGAAGTACAGCGTTCTGCGTCCCTACTGAAATGTCAGGACTTAGAGGTACTACGCACTTTCTGAAGACCTAGCACTTGGTTTTGAAAAGGCATAATTAATTTAATACCTCTTCCAGTAATTAGGTAGGATTGCAAATAAGGCAATAATGTTTCTACTCTACATCCTCTGTCTTAAAAATAAAGGTAGACACAGTTAAATATCTGTGGATTAACAACCCACAATATACCATTCTTAAAATTGTATTTTCTCAGTGTATCTATATAGAAAATGCCATCAACTGTTAGACAATTTTCCAGGAGTTTCAAAAATCATTTGAAGTTGGGGAGAGTTGTATTATGCTGCAGAAGAATTTATTAATTATGGGGAACAAGTCAGCACTCAGTTTAAGGTTGCCACCAAGAATTAATTTCATAAAGAATAGAAGTGATTGCTGTTGTCCTGCTTGTCTTGCAAGTGGGAATGAGCCTGAAGAGCACAGCCTGGGATTAGTCAGTTGGGAATGAACAGAGAAATCATTCCTGAGACAAATTCTGGATTTTAGAGAGACCAAACTTTGCAATGTGCCCTTATTTGACTGCAGGGGCCTGATTCACCCACTGATGTCCCAAAATGACAATCTCCCTCTACTGTGCTAGCAGAGGTCTGCAGATGAGTGTCCGCGTAGTTTGGGGTTTATTTTAAGGTCTGTGCCTACTGCTGGCATAATGCAGCAGGTTCTTTGCATAGCTACAAATCAGACCCCGGCTGCCTGTGATCCTGAGATCAAAGGAAGGACTGAGCTTTTCTGAACAATAATGTGAGGCATCAGGATGTTAATTTGAAACGTTGCAGCTTGTAATTTTTTATTTGTATTCAGTGCAGACCCTCGGCACTTCTCATTTCCACTAAGCCAAGCGCCAGCCTTTCATGCCTCCCTGTTAGGGAGGGAGTGTTTCCAACTATCAACTCTTCGGCGAGCATCAATTCCATAAATGCAAACACTGGGAGGGGAGGAAAAATACAACAACTTTGCATGGGGTGGCTTTTCAAATAATCTGTGTGATGGATGACAGCTGAACGATTTTGAATGCAGTTAGCTTGATATATTTTGTGACTTTTACAGAAATGGCTTAATAAGTAGAACCTTGGAACTGGTTCAATTTCTAGGCTTTTCTTAGCAGTCGTCTTTAGTACCTAAAATACAGAGACCTGAACCCAAAAGATCCCATGGTCCCATGTGATATTGCATCATTCCACGGTGTTGATTCACAACCTGTCATTACAAACGTATAAAGCAAAATCAGCTTCTGCGCTGGAAAAACACTCTTATGGGGAGAGGGAGAGATGGGTAGGATCTCAAAGGCTATGAAGTTCAAGATCAGTTTGGTTAAAACCCAAATGTTCAGTTTCTTATCTGAACTACAGCGTGGAGGTCTCCCAGCAGATTCATGTTGACACTTCCCTGCACAATCACATACTCCAGCAGTAAGGTTCCCAATATGTGGCTTTGTAAATCATCTCTGCTTTCTTCCTGCCTTTCATTCTGGTACTTCCTTTCTTTCTCCCCTCTTCTGATCCTTTTTTAAAAATCCATCATCTTAATTTCTTGCAACGTTTTCTTCTCCTGAAAGAGGAGCTGCTCTTGCTCTGGGTGGAGGAGCGAGGGAAGCTGGAGTCAGGCAGGAGCCGCCTGTCTCCTTCTTGATCTCTTTTCATTTTACAGCAGCGGACATGCCAGAAAGTTTCTTCCCTTTCCCCAGCCTTGGGGACATGAGCAGGGATATAAATACTCACCTTCCCCCGGGAGTGGAAGCTTTAGATAGACCAGTTGTCTCCACCTTTTGCAAGGAGGCAGGTTTCACAGATGGATTGACTGCTGGATGCATAACAGCTAGCTGGGACAGAAGCCCAAGTTGTGTCCAAAATATTCTTTGTCATAGTGGGAGACCAGACTTAAATAAAGTCTCGCCTGTAGCCAGGCCCTGTTGAGCCACCTGAGGCAGCTGGATGTAGTCAGTAGAAAACCATGTGCAAAGTAGCTCTCTGCTGGCATAAATCTGGTGAAGGTGGGTGCTCTGCTCCCTGCTCTAGACCTTTTATTAAGGAAGGCATCAGGGAGGAAGGCAATTTGTTGCCAAAAAGGGGCACCGTGGTAAAAATTGTGTTGACCTGCTTTCCTGGCAGGTAGCGTCACTTCTCAGTCTGTACTGGGTCTGGCTGGCTGCAAACAGATGCCTGGTTTTGGCTGCTCCTCGTCATCACATCTGCAAGGGGTACCTTTCCCCTTGCTCCACCTAAACACAAGCAGCTCTTTGCATGTCTTTCCTTCCTCCGTTCTGTGGGATGTCTGTTTAAAACAAACAAAAAAAACCCCAATGTGTTAGACATGTGGTGGGGAGGATTGCTAATGGATGACTACACCTGGGAACTGGAGGCTGACGGCAGAGAAACAGAGCAAGGGAGGAGCATCCTGTATTGCTCAGCACAAAGGCTGCCGTGCTTTTTATCAGGGTCAGTGGCTTCATTTCTGGTTGCAATATATCATGGCAATCCTGGAGGATGTAACTGGAACAAACTGACCCGAGAGAGGTGGTAATGTCATGCTGGGGACTGTTACTTGGTCACTTCTGCACCTGACTGGATAAAGGGCTATTTTCTGGCCAGGCAGAGGTTAAAAGAAGGTTATAGTCTAGCGTGCGAGTATGTGTGTGTGTGCGCGCGCATATTCGTCCTGATAGCCAGAAGCAGCAAAAATTGAAAAAAAAACCCACAGTCTCGGAGAAGTGAGTGCAATTCCCCTCTTCAAAGGGCAATTCCTATGTGTTAGTTGAAGTATTTTCTTCTACCCTCGGCATTGCCTCAGACCTCTTTGATTCCAGGTCATCCCCTACCTGGTTTCTCTGGGAAAGCTGCTTTTCCTGGGTGTTTCTGGGCCTGAGAAGGGCTCTGTGTTACTGACCTAGCCCACAACAAGGGACTTTCGTGGCATCTGAATGAACAGGGACACCGAATGTGTCCCCATGGCACCAAGATCCTCCAGAAGCATTGCCCATGAGGCTGAGCATTTCTCTGCAGCCATGGGGGTGTCTGGAAGCCCTCTCACGCTTGTTAGTCCTCTGACCCCTTGCCCAGCAGGCTGTGAAGCTCCTGGCTGGGATTTGGAGGAAAAGCAGAGTTTAGTCATCTTGAGGAGTGGTTTCTTCTTATCCATAGGTGAAAAGGCTCGTGCCTTTCTCTTGTACGGTGGAGAAGCGAGGTTGCTCCCTGTGGCATTCATTACTGTCCACCATGGCCACACACTGGAGGCAGATGCCACACTGTGGCAGGAGGAATCCGGGACAATTCTGTAAAGAGGGCTGAAGTCCTTTTTGGCAGCTGTACCCAAAGGGCAGTGATGGGAAACGGCATTTTTGCTGTCAGCCTCCTCACGGGTAGAGTCCCACAGGGGTCTGTCTTCTTCTTGCCCCGTCCCATGTTGACATACAACCCGTGGAGACCCCTCGGGCTCTGGTACCACCGGGATGCCCGTGAGAAGCATCCCAGTCCCTTGTTTGCAGCCCCCTGGTTGGAGGGACGCTGGAGGACAGAGCTAGGCAGTGGGGTTTGCATGCCAACCCCGCTGGTGCGGTCAGAACCCCCCCGTTACGTCCCAGTTAAATTTAGCTAGAGGTGGCAGCATCGCTGCCGGTCAAGGCAGAGCTGGCAAGAGCAGGAGCTGGCGTGACAGAGCTTGTGCCAGAGCACAGATGGAAAGCCATAACTTGATCCCTTTTAATCGCTTGCTCATACACTTCAGCAGCATTTTGGAGTTACGGCTGAGTTCCCCAAGGGTGCTGGGCTTCACGTATAGTGAACGCAGCAAATATCCCTTTTCTCCTCTGCCTGGCTGTGTGTCTGGGTCCTATCTCTGCTCCTGCCCACGGGCATGCACGTTTTTCTCCTCTTTTCCTGGGAGGCAGAGGTGAAATTGGTATCTATAAGTGCTGGCCTTGAGGAAACACCTGTGAGAGGTGTGCATCAGTGCCAACAGAGGCCATCACCCAAGAACTTAAGTGAATACTTTGCCTCTGTTTTCAGGAAGAAAATCCTGGGGGGAAAGGAAAAATAAATAATAGCAACAAGGTAATGAAAATGGAAAAACAGTAATCAAAAGGAGAGCAAATCATGCAGCTTAATGCACTCAAATTGGGGTGTCCAGATAACCTCAATGCCAGCAGTGAGAAAGCTGCCTCACGAAATCAGAGGGTCAGAGAGAAATATTTTTAACAAAGCCCAGAGTGGTGCCATAACTCTAAGGATTAATAATAGTAATGCCCAACGTTTGAAAACGATGAAAAACGATCCGAGGAAAATTCCAGGCTGTTAGTGCAAGGCCTTCGAATGTTTTTTCAAGCAAAGACTGATTAAAGACACGTTGTTGAGGGAAAAATGGGATAAAATGTGACACAGATTTTCTAAAGATAGATCTTGCCAGACTAATCTAATAACTTTTTGATAAGATAACTGATTTTCTGCCCCAAGGAAATTCAGTAGATTTCATCTATTTGGACTTGAGCGAACAATTTGATGCAGCCCATGCAGGGAGCTATTAGTTAAGGCAGAGAAGATGGGGGTTAGTAAAGGAATTGGAAAGTGAGCAGGGGCTGGCTTCAGGAGAGGTGACAAGGGCTGGGTTGGCAGTGATGGGGTTACAAGCAGAGATCTTCGGCTCTCAGTCTTAAGAACTGGTCTTTTTTAATTTTTCAGAAAGGGTTTTGGCACAAATCTTAGCAGTGTGCTCATGAAGTTAAAATTTGCTGATGCCACGGTGCTGAGAGGCATTGTCCTGACTTGACAGAGGAAGTTTGGGAAATCATCCAGGAAAAAGTGGATGACCTTGAGGGCTGGGACAAAAGAAATGGGGTGAAATGCAGTTTTCCACAAATGGAACGCAAACACGTGGAGATTAATTAGAAAAATACATACTGCAGTGTATATGTAATATCCACACTATATATGCAGTTTAATATATACTACATTGGGAGCTGAGTATTGAAAGGCAGTGGTAAAGACTGTAGAGCAGTATTTCATCTCGGAATGATTGTAAAGCACAAAAGTGGATTTTTCCTCAGCCATGAAAAAAGCAAATGCATTTTGAGGATGCATTGGGAGAGGGATTTCCGATAGAAGCAGGAAAATATTGGTGCCTCTGTATGTGAAAGTGGTAGGAAGGGATGTGGAATCGCAAATCCTGCATCCAGGTCAAAAAAATATTCACCTTGGACCAGGTGGAGAGAAATGGGCTGGGGTGGTTTGAGTTTTGACAAAATGTTCTCATGGAGGAAGACTAGAAGAAAGGGGCTCATTCAGCTGAGCAAAGCGGGTGCTGAGGGAACATGTGACTCTTCTCTAGAAATACATCAGGAGTAAACACCACAGGAGGAAAAATATACTATTTAAAGGGCAGTGCAGACACAGAAATATGTGAATATTAACAAGTCATGAGTAAGTTCCAACTGAAAGTGTAGATGGATCCAAGCCTTGCTGCAGCATAGGACTGGGTTTATTAACCCTCCAGTCCCGTATGCTCCCGCAGCCGCTGCCCTGTCGCCGCCTCACCCAGGGCTCTGAGTTGCATTTATAGCTCTGATCCAGAAAGGTCTCTGGGCAAATGCAGTGTCTGAGTGCCTTTGAAGACTTGTCTTCAGTTGAAAATCAGTCCTAGTTTCCAATTAGCCTTGGCCTGAGAATACTTAAGTCTGCTTTTCTGTCTGGGACTATCCCTTTTAATGAAGGCTCTCTAGGAAAATAGCATTATCAACCTCAAGAGTGAAGCTTATTTAACATGAGAGCATCCTTGGCTCATTCTAGAGAGTGTTCTTAAGACTGTGGAAAGGAAAAAATACAGCAACGTAAAGACGAGATGTGTTATTTTGTTCTTTCAGAGCAGTCTATACCATTTGCCGTGTCATCTTAATACTATACCACACATATGCAATTCGAACTTGAAAGTGAAAGAGGAAGAGTTGCATTTAATGTTTTATTTATGGAAATCCTGTGCTTGGACTAGAGCACGGAAATATAAATAGACTTTAATAAATAGAGATTTGAAGGCAGAAAAAAATATTTCCACTGCTCTTCGCTCTCTCTTAAAATGCGCTGGGTAAGGGGCTGAGTTTCTGGAGAGGGAGAGCGAGTGGAAAATTGCTGAGAAATTCTGCTATTTAATTAGATACAGCCGCTTTTAAGTAGGGATGGTTGGTGTTTGCCTAGCTCCTTGAATGTCCTTGTTCTTCCCACAAATTTTCACTAATCCTTTAACACCAGCCATGGCCATTGCCGTAATTAGACACAAAAATGCCAAACCAGTGAACGGTAGCAAAGAAGCTACTTGACAAAATCCAGCAGTCCCTTGGGGCAGATGGTGCCAGTGGATGAAGGAGATTTTATTACTTAAAAGGTAGAGCACAGGTTTCCCGAGGTGAATCTCAACCTCCCCTGCCAACCGGCTGCTTGAAGACAGCAGTAATAAAACAAATCATCGAAGGGGAGGACCTTGTCCTCATGTTCTCCTTCACTTTTAGGGCAGAACACACTTGTATTTTTATGATACAGCCTTCTTGGGTTTTTCCCATTGCAAGCAAGTTCATTACTGTTTTGCATGCTCTGTCTCCATACCCATTCCTGAATATAATAATTAGGATACAGATAACATATTGTCTTCCACTCATTAGTGAAGACTTGTGCTATCTATTTATGTGAAAGATGAATCTCTACCCAAATTTTCCCAAATGATATGTTGGCCTTGTTCAAAATCTGAAGTCAGATTCAATTTTGAACATTGTTCCTGGCCTATATACATGGGACTGTAATATTAAGAGTGTTTTGAAATATAGATTTGGGTCTTGATTTGATATTCACATCGCTTTTTTTAATGTATTTTCCAGTATCTGTAACCAATTTATTCTCAGGCCTTTGACAAGAATAAGAGATTGGCTAATAAATATCTGGAGTATTTTTATTTTCTTGTCTTAATTTGGCTCCTGATTAAAGTAAATGGAGATATGTTATGTCTGTGTTAAAAAGTAGTGCTCTTTGTCACTTTGATCAACATGTTTGTGCTTATGTTTCCTTCTCTCCAAAACTGAAAATGCAAATAATTGTCTCAATGTAGTATTTATATTGCAGTCCTATTAATATCAGCATTATACTCCCTTTTAAAGGACCACATTGGAAAAAAGAGTGCTCACAAATTTAAATCAAATCGTCTGCCGCTCCTGCTATTGCCGTTTGTGTCTGTAGTCTCACTGAAGAGCCCCAGGCAAGGAACAGGACCCTTTTGTGCTACAGGCTGTGCATACCCAGATCAAAACTGTGATCCTTGACCCCAGGAAATTCAGCATTGTAAATGCATGTATATTGCTGGCTAAAATATGACTCCTTCCAGACTTCCAACCAGCTGAACTATAATTTCTGACTCGAGTCCTCATTCATATTTAGGACAGAGACAGACTGAATAAACTCCACAGAGCTAAAAAGCTGGATTTAATTAATTGATTATCATTCTTTTAATTGAAAGGGCTGGTGATCGAGTCCCAGGTGGACAAACAAAGTTTTGGTGCTTGGCTATCAGGATGATGATCTGTTCATTTCAGTGGAGGGGAACGTTTGTCCTGCTGCTCATCACAGTCTGCACTCCATGTCTTTTAAATCAACTACTAGCATGCTATGCTGGCACATATAGCTTAGAACATGATTAAGATGTTCCTACTTCTTTTCTGGTAACATTTACAGAGCATTGCTTTTTTTTTTTTTTTTTTTTTTTTAATTGTTCACTACTGACTATGGCAATAATCCCCTCCCAAAGAACAAATAATTAAAAAGCTGTGTAATAAGAGAGCTGCTGCATCTACTGGTTATGATGGACACACTTTGCCTTTGAATCATCCATTTTCCCAAATGTATTCAATCTATGAGTAACTTACTAAACATCCACACAGACCCTATCTTAGTCAGTCTGAGGGAACACAAAAAAAACCCCTTGCATTTAAACTGATGCTGTAGAAGTGCTGCATTATGTTTTCGTAATGTGAGTTGGGGAAAAGAAAAAAATAATTTGCTGTGCTGCTAGGACCCATTATAAATGAAGAAGATTATCTTTGACTCCTTTCAAAGGTTTGAGTATGTCGGAGTACGATAGAGTGTCATGGTCACCATGCAGCATTTGACAGTGACCATTTGCAAAGAATTAATTTTACCATGACATTCCCCATATAAAGCCACAGTGAAGTTAATTATGTGCAGTGGCAACACTAATGATCTTGAAGATAACTGCTGTAGAAGCAATATCTGTGAGGAATTAAAAGAGGACTTGGAGAAAATTGTATTGCATTGTAAGTTAAAAAATGTGGTCACAGCTTTGCTACAAATATAAAATCAAGAAGATTTCTAAAGAAAATTTTCTAAAATGTTTCTGATTTTCCTTTTACTTACAAAGGCAATTGTTTGCTTGATTCATGGTAGGGAGGGACCAGGTAGGCAGTTTACAGGCTGTGTGATTGAACCCCTGAATTAGAGGGGTAGATTTGCTGTTGAGCACGAGGACTATGATCAGTGTATGTTATTAATTCAAGCATATTACTTCTCAGTTCTGGGAAGGGGGAGCATGTGTACAGTGGTGGTGGTGTCAAGGAGCCTGCCCAGCCCCACAGGTTACTAAATGGGGAAATCCAGAATGGGCTCAGTCTTTTGAGAGAGGATATCACCCTCCAAGGACGCAGGTCAGTCCTGCCTTTGTCCCCTCGGGGGGACCTCAAAGTTCCCTTGACCCAGCCAGCATCCAGGGTGGTGATGTCCTGCCATCCTGAGGCTGTCCCAAGGGAGAAGAGGGGGAGAAGAGCTTTGGCCCCCCGTGGTCTTCTGCTTCTCCCGTCAGCCTTCCCTGCCCCTTCGATGAAAAAGCGCCTTTTCTGCAGGATGAGGTCTTGGGGAAAGGACAACCCACACGAGTGCTGGCAGCCGGTGCAATCTGGCAACGAACCAAGGTGGCCTTGGAGGGGACGTCCCACGGTCGGGCCAGTGTCAGCCTCCTGTGTGCTTGGAAAGATCACAAAGACTTTTTGGCAAAAGGGCCGTGAACTGCTGGGGAGATTTCCAGATCTGTTTGCGCTTACACTGGCTTCCCTTGCTTTGCAGGCACAGTTTCACAACTCTAAAAAGTGACCCTATATATATATAGCTGACTTAACTGTTCCTTGTCAACCTTCTTTTTCAAGCTTCTTCCCATCCCTTTCCCACCTCTTCATATCTTGTCACTGTATTCGTTGCAGTCCAAAGTGAAGAAGTCTTGAGTGAGTCAAGCCTGGGTGCCTATTCCCCTCCTCCTTTTTTATCTTGCATCCTTTAATGTTTGTGATTGTGGATGGTGTCCGTGATGGAGCAGCATCCCCTTACAAAGTGTAATATGGAGCAGAGACCCTCTGCTCCTGTTAGAATCAACATTATGCAGTTAATGGTGTGAAGGAGGAGGAGCAAATGCAGTGCTGTGGTGGCTTAGCATTGATTTTTGATGGATTTGGGGTGGGGTTTTTTTGATTTTTCAGTTTTCATTTTGAAATGCGACTCCTCCATCTGTCTGCTGTACCATCTTCCCAGTTGGCTTTCTCCAGTGTTAAAAGTGATGCTGTGTTCTCCTATTCTGTACTTGTAGTTCCTGATCATTTTTGATCTGTCTCTTCACTGCTTTTTATCTGTACATGTTAAATCTCCTTTTCCTTAACTCATTCATCTCTCTGGCTTTTCGAGATGTTCCTACGCTTTCTCTTCTGAAGCATCCTCCTGTTCCTTTCCCTTGCATCATGCTCTTGTTTTATTAAACTCCCCAGTTTGATCACTATCTGCTTTATCCACAATGATCTATGTCAAATTTTGCCATATAGTTCCCTTTGCTGTGTCCCATAAATCGGGGCTGTAACTCACTCACGATGGGTCCTTTTTGGGTGTAAAAAGGCAGCGGGCCACTGGTAGTCGTACTGAGTTGTACTAAGTGGTTTCTTGTTTTGTGGTACTTGGTCTAGATCACGTTTTGTCAGCGCTGGTGTCCCAGGCGCTCCCCTGCATCCGTGTTATTGTTGCAGTGTTTGTACAGCTGTAGCATCCTCCGACCCAGACCCTTATCTCCCCAGCTGACTGAGGAGTACTAATTTGCTGATAACCCAATATCTGCAGTAATTAATGAATCCCCTTCCTCGGGTATAGTAAGCAGGTGACCTGATGTGCTTTTAGGGGACCAGAGCCAACTCATGGAGGAGTTACTTATGGAGAAGTAATTTCTGAACGTCTGCCAGAGCAGAGATCTGGGCAGCCTGTACAGGATAGGTGAGATAGGTACTTGTTCCTCCTTCCTCCTTGTGTGAGTGTGCAACCCAGGTCAAAATCTGGCTTTTTTTAAAGAGGAGATCATCAACTATTGTTTTGCATGCACCGAGCTGGGCTGACGTCAGTGAAGCTCTGCCTGTTTCTGCCAGCACTGAGTTTGACCCATTTTATTCAGAGTATATGTTATATACCTCAGTACAAATGATGAAGCAGTGACTTAACACAGGCAGTGATTCATAGTGGCAGACACCTCTGCAGCCCTCAGAGGATGTCTAGATCTTTCTGTAGCTGCACTTTGCCGAGGAACCACCTCGTTTTCAGCCCAGAATCATCTGGAAATGGCCAGCTGCAGCTGGGAGATCCAGACTCTCCGTGCACAAAAACCCCCATGACCTAACTTCTGAGTGTGCTTTATCTTTGCCATACGTTAAAGGAGGGCACAGATGATCTCTAGCATCTCATGCTATGGGGGTAACAAGTACCAAATGTTGCTGTAGCTCTTGTGTCAGAAATGTGCCATATGGTGTGAACGTGTTAAGCCACAATTGCTCCCGTGGATACCAGTGTCATTGAGCTCAGCCCTCCATATCTGTGCTGGTTTTGCCTTTTCCTTAAACTCGCTCAGAAACTACTGCAGAAAACCCAGCCTTGCTATGGGTTGCTTTCTTCCTCTCTGTTTTAGGCATATTACTGGTGCAGAATCTGTTATTGCTGTTACGGTGTATTTATTGTGACCGAGTGTTGTGCATTAATCTTGCAGCAAACTGTTGTGATGAAGCATCATCCCTGTTCCCCTGAGTAATGATACTCCAAGCATACCTTGTTTGCATTCTTAGGACATCAGCTTTTTAGCAGTCAAAACCCAAACTGGGCACATAGAATGAACATCAACAAAATATCTGTTGTCTTCCAGACGGGTCGTGGCCCAGCATGGCAGAAAGCAAGCTTGAGCTCAGATGCCAGTTTCAGTACTAAGTCCTGCGGAAGCTTTGATCAAAATACTTTGTATTTTCCATCTCACTTTCCTTCCTCTGTTGAAAGAGGAAGAGCGGTAGCTATTACTACATACCACTGCTTCTATATAAACAGCATATTCATTGCATATTGCTGTTAAATATTAAGCAGTGTTATATATTTTATAAAGCTCTGATAAAGCACTTCGAAGAAGAAATTTAAATGATAATGATGTGCTGTGTATATTTTTCTTTTGGTTTGCTGCATTTTTTTTACATATGAAATAGAAAAGAAATATTGGAAGTATGTTTGACTTTTTCACTTTTGATCTTTATTTTGTTTTTCATTCATAAGTAGCCCCTTGTTTTCTAACCGAGCATTTTTGGAGAATGAAAGTGATGTTTTTCCAAACAGTCCTTTATCCAAGTTCACACCAAAACCACTGTGGATTTGGACTCCACCCTCTGCCCCAGACACTCCTCAGCATGAAAGAAAAGCAAATCTTGTCTTTTAATAAGATGTAACCAAGTTGGATAAACATTAGATTTGAATCGCTTGGCTCTCTTTGGAGCTGTAGATTCACATCTTGGCTAAATAACTCCTAGCCCTTCTTCCATTTGAAATGGCTACCTTGGGCAGTTTACAGTTTGGAGATCTTTTGAACAAGACCTTAAAAGAATGACATCTGTTAGACACAGCCAGCGTGGATTTGTGGTGTTTTGCCATGATTACCTGGCAAGATTGCCTTGATCCACAGGTGGCCCTGCTTGAGCAGGGGGTTGGACCAGACAACCTCCAGAGGTCCCCTCCAACCTCCTCCGCCATTCTGGCATTCTGCAGCTTCCACTTTCTGCTCCAAAAAGGCTTCCCTGTTACTGGGGCTGTGCTGGTAAGATCCTTGAAGGCGTTTGGAGTGACATTGTTTTCTCTTTGTTCTATTGTCAATGATTATACATCCATTTGATGTAGTTTCAAAGCTGACTGAAGCCCCTGAAACTTTTCAGAGATTAGGGGGACCGGATAACCTTGCCATGCAGAGAGAAAACTTGCGATGAGAATGTTTTGTGCATTGCTTAAACAGGGAAACAAAATCAAGTGAAAGCTGTGCTTTTTTTGCCCAATTTTTTATAAAATGTATAATTTGTCCCACGAAAGATAGACCAAGGGCAATCTCCATTAGCTTGCATTAGCATTTCCGATTCAGCACTTCCCTCGAACATACAGGTCAAATGAGAATGAATGCGTGCATGACCTACATCTTTCAAAGATAGGGCAAAGTATTATTTTCCTAGGGACAGCGAGGTCTGTCCTCTGATTGTCCTCTGAGGGACTTTATTTCTCACGTCCACAGAATCGACGACTGTTTTTGTGCATCTCGGAAACTGGATGCAGTTGCCACTGAAGCGAAGTTCAAGCAAGACCTGGGTTTCCGAATGCTCAACTGTGGCCGAACAGATCTGGTTAAACAAGCCATATCCTTGCTGGGGCCGGATGGGATTAACAGCATGAGCGAACAGGTAATGGGATAGAAACATAAAGAAGTAACTGTGAAATGTGAGAGTTTTGTCTGCTTATCATAGAAAAAGAGCCCCAGCTTTCAGCTAAACATAGACAGGACTGTAGTGCTTTCCTGGCATTACTTAGCATTGAGTTTAAAGCACTGCCAGGTGAACTTCTATGTTAAGTTTTGTCTTTTCGAGTGGTACTGAGGTAACTCAGCATGAGGGCGAATGCATTCCCTGAAATTTTCTTAACAGTGAACTGAGTTGAGTGAAGCCAGGAGATCCCAAGAGAGCTTAGCGTTGATCTGAATACTTAAAACTGCTTCAATGCCATGAACAGTGGTGTGGGGCAGGGCTTTGTGAGGTGGACGTCCTTCCACTGAACACTGCCCTGGGATCTGCAACGCATTTCATGTGCACCACCGAACCCCCGGCAGGAAAGGATTAATTGCTGGCACTCTTTAATTGAGTTCAGCCCAGTTTGAACTGACCTTCCAGATGTGAAAGTACCTCTGCAGTATTACCCCTCCGTTGGTCCTTGTGGCCAACATCCACCAACTGAGGAGCCTAAATTTCCCTGGATTTATGTCTCCATGAGGCTTGTGGTTGTGTCCGGGGATAAACCTGCCTCTGCAGCTACCGACTGGCAGCAGTCTCTTGGATTGTGATGTTCACTGAGGTGGTTCCCCGTTCCCAGAGGGAAACAATAGCCATGGATACTACTGTTTCCCGTTGAAATAGAGTCCCCTGAATTTGCTGGTGCCCCTGATGAAAGTGTCACTGCACGTTCCCGGAGCTGTGGCATCCTCTTTGGCAGGAGGCGGATGGCTGCCGCCCCTGAGGTGGTTGCTTGGGACAGGAGCTGGACCGTTAGTTGTTTTAGGTCTTCTGAGATGAAAGCTGCCTCAGGAATGTGAGTTATGTTGCTGTTCAGTAGCTTCTGTCTGAGTCGATATTGTGGATTCATCTGAGAAAAGCTTTAGAAGAGGGCAGTACTCCCTGAAAAAAAATAGTATCAGACTCTCATTCCAAGGTTCATACATTATACATTTAAAAATTATTATTATTTCAAGTTAGTCTGAACCTGGAAACTTTTAACAGCGTATTTCCTCTGTCCTCCAGGCTGAAACCTGGGAACACTCTGGCTTGATTCACTGAAGTACCTAATCATATGCTTAACTCTGAACACATGCTTACATCCTATTTGAGTGAAAGTTAAGCCTGCGCTTAAATGCTTTGCTGGATCAAGCATCCCACATCTTGCAGGATCCCACATCTTGCAGGATCCCACATCTTGCAGGACAGAGCCCTAAGTGATACAAGGCTGAAAGAAAGAGTAATTTTTTATTTTGCCAAAAGCCAAATGTCCTTTGCGTTGATTGTACACGTTGTTACCGTGTTCCTGTGTGTGCGTCGAACACTAACGATGGGCTCATTAAAAATCCATTCCTCCCACGTGCAAAGAGAGGGGGGCTGAGCGATGCTGCAGTGCAAGGCTGAGCTGCAGAGCAAGCCTTGCGGAGGGACTGGCAGAAACAAAAGCAGCAGGGACAGCAGTGCAAGGGAAGGGGAGGTTAGAAACCTCATTAATGCTTTAAAACCCTGATACTGCAGCATGACATTCCAGGCCCTTTTTAGTCAGTGGTAAGTCCTTCTTCAGCTTCAACAGGGCCAAAATATCCTGTGTGGTCCCCAGGCAGACCCTTTGCTCCGGGCATTGCTGTGGGGTTCTTTGCGGCGGCTGCCCACGTGCTGCATCTTGCAGGGTGGAGCCCAGGCACCCCGTTTTCAAATTCTTTTCTTCAGATCTGATTAGACCCCTTGTGCTAAACCCTTGATTTAATTATCGAATGACGCCACTTACAGAAATTGAAAAAATAGTGGAAGGAACACATATTGAATTTTAAGCTGCCATCCCATCCTCATGTTTCAAGGCCCAAACACAATTTTTTGTAATTCTCATGGTCCTGTTTGTTCCTGTAGCGTTTATTGACTGCCAAAGGAAATGTTTTGCCACTGACTGTAGCTGAAGTAGTTTCAAATTCTCTTTGCAAGTAACTTCAAGTCACCCAAGAACTCTCCTTGCCTGAGGTGAACTTGTTTTTTCTTCATAATGGCATGAGGACCCAAATGCCTATTCCCTTAACTCTTTATCTCCATAAGTACACTGCAGATTTGATCCTGTGAAATGCTCAGTGTGTTTCAGGAGGGATCTAAGTACCTTGCAGGGACAAACCTTAATTCATATTTTCTCTACAAGAGCAGCCCTTCCATACATCAGCACCCACTACCTTTAGCCCCACACGCAAACAGGAAAAATGGGGTAGTTCAGCAAAAATCGCGGTGCTGGACTCTTGCTAGGAAAAGCGGTGTCATGGCTCTGTGTCTGGCCTTGCTAGGCACCTCCAGTTTCTCTGAAAATAACTTCACTTCATGGCAGCACTCACATTAAACAGCAAACGGGCTATCATCTGTCAGCAAATTTACCAGGGGACCTCAAAGTAGGCTATAAACATGCATCAGAGGTAGCTGTGTGCTGCGATAGATTTACTGCAAAACAACTGGTGGCTGTTGATCAACACCCCCTACTGTATTTAATAAGCAGCTTTTTCTGTTATAATTTACGGTAGATTTAATTATTTTTCCATGGTTTCATCTGGACTCATTACCACAGCCAGAGTAATACTTATGTTAAGGGAAATGGTGATCAGCCGCAGCAGGTATTTCGGATTAATACAAATTGTATTGTGGTGGTTCTGTAGTGAAGGGTCACTTAATCTACTTTTCCTCCAAACAGGACCATGTTTTCCTAGAGCCAGCAACTTGCAACAATGCTGTCTGGCATTTCATTTAAAATTAAGTCCTTGTTTGCTAGGGAGTGCTATACAAAGCCTTTACATTTCCAGCCTCTTACAGTATCTGTGTTGAAAAAGCTGTGCTCGAATCTAACTTATCTTAAGAGGAGCTTGGGATGTGCTTAGAGGCTCTTCCAGTAATCAAAAAGATTTTATGCAAATGTGATCACAGAAAACTGAATAGAATTATTGTCTTTTTAAAATACCCATGGAAATACGGTTGCTTTGATAAAAATATTTCTCTGCTGGGGCCCCAAAGACAAAGATGCTCAGTTTAGTATATGAAGATGGAGGTGAGGCTGACAAGCCTAGTTTCACTCACCATGCTGTGGAAGCCGAGGATGACATGGAAAAAAACAAACACAGTCAACACAAGTGACAAGAAAAATGGAGATTTTACAAAAGTGCGTGGCTTTTGCTAGTCTGAGGGGCATGTCTGTAACAGAGGTAATGGCTTTTGTTAAATACATACTGTTAGTCTTGATGATATATACTTTAATAATTGTTTAAAAAAATCAAAGAGAGTTCTGTGTTAAATTTGTCAATTCCTTTGTTTTTTAACTCCAAAAAATGACTAGGGCATGACTCCACTGATGTATGCTTGTGTCAGGGGTGATGAGGCTATGGTGCAGATGCTGCTAGATGCTGGAGCAGATCTGAATGCTGAGGTGAGGACTTTTTGTTGGTTGTATCTTTGTTCTGTTATTTGTTTACATCTTAAACTACCCCCTGAAACTAGCAGAGGGAGAACCCCAAGAATTAAAAAGAAAATAAATTTGTCTTATCCTGGACGGCACCACTTGAAATGAATAGTGAAATCAAACTGCATTAGGTTAGTATTGGGATTCACTGCACAGAAGGGGTCAAGTCATCGGACTTACCCCACAGGTAATATTGATTTAGTTGTGTTCGCACACTGCAATGAATACAGACAGGCATTAGCAGTAGCACGGAGCACAGCTCTAATGATACTGGAAGGACTCTTCGAATCTCAGCTGAGTTAAAATGAAGAGGGTAAAAGAAATACCTGTGTGATAACCTGCCAAAGCTCAAGCATTTCTATGCATTGGGACGTTCCAGCTAAGCACCCCCAGCACACAAGTGCAGTGTAGGTTCCACTGTTTTGTTTTACAAAGTGCCTTGGGCTAAAACTGTTGGATGAGGAGCTTGAAGCTTCCAGAATATAAACGTCTCTTTGATGAATGCACATCACAAACTTACACAATCTGTCCACCAAACAGATTGTTGTCCGACTCTGTGCAATGCAGGTATGTACATTTTTAAAGAGCCGTTTGAAAATCCGCGGAAGAACTATTTGTTAATGATTCCAGTTTCAATTTGTTGAGGTCATGAGTAAATTAAGCTGTCTGCTTCACTTATCTGTGTTCCATCTGTTCTGTTTGGACTTGAGTGAGCTGATAAATTGTAGTCACTGCTTTCAGCTAGACGTTTTGCACTTTTAAAAAACCTAATTTAAAAGTAGAAATGGATTTCACCTCTAAGAGACTGATAGTTGTTACTATCTGATTGCTGTTTGGTGGCCCCTGTGAAATCAGCTGATGATTTCAGTTCCCCAAATTCAAGCACACCACGCTCAAGAGCTGGCAATAATTGAATATTTGAACCCTTGTTAGTGCTCTCGATAGGCACACCAAAGACTAGATGGGCATGGAGACTCACCTCTCTTTTAACCCTGCCTGTGGCTCAGAGGTGAGATGGCATTATTTGGTTCCTAGGACAAGTTTTCATTAGGAGCAGTGCTCCCAGTTGCTCCAGTAATCTTCCAGACTTGAACCAAATCCAAATTTAAACAGTTTTGTCTTCCTGAAACTGCTGACATCTGAGAGAACAGCTCCAGTGAGGAATGTGAACCTCCTTGATTCATTTCTGTAGAGTGTTTGCTCTAAAATCAAATGAAAACACTTTGGGACAAGAACTGTGAATAATTATGGTGTGCAATTATAAGATGATTTGTGCACACCACAACCAACTGTGCAAATTGGGCAATTACAGCAAAAAAAAAGGCAAATCAACCATGAACAAAAATAAATACTCTGTCAGGTGCCTGCATCATTTTCCCCCTTTCACTTTGCAAATCAGTTATATATATATGTTTCCAAAAGTAGCTTCAAATGCTGGGTGCCTCCCTTTTTGATTGCCCATCTTTAGTGAAAATGGACTCATTTCCAGATGTGCTGAGAAGCTGCAATTCACTCTGGAGTCAGTGGGACCTGTAGCTGCTCAGCAAATCTCAACTGAGGCCTCAGAAGCCCAGTCAACCGCAGGTCTTTTGCAAACACCAAAAAAAAAAAAAGGAGCAAAGGAGTTAAAACAACTTCATTTTCTTTGCCGCTTGCCGTGAGCTGCCCCGAACAGTGGTGGGAATCCGTGCTTGAGGAGGAGCTGGATGCGTTCACTGAACCGTGATCCTGCCCGTCCTCACCCTCCGCTGCTCTTGCTCCCCAGCCTGAACCCCAAGGCTCGAGCTGCTCGATCCTCTCCCTTCTGAGCAAACCCAGACCCAAAGAAGCCCCGTGCCTTTGCTCAGAGGCCAGCACACTTCTCCTGTTGCACTTTGAGCTCTTTCTTTGGCAAATCTGGGCGATAACAGCCAGGTGCTGGTGCAGATCCGCTTCTCTGGCAAGCCGCAGGATCTGCACGGGCTCTTCAGATTTTGCCCTCATCCCTGTCCTTGGGACTGAGGGCCTGGTCGTGTGCTTCTAGCAAAACGCTGCATGTGGCGCTTGGAAATGCGAGCTGCTAATGCAACCGAGCATTTAATAACTGGCCCTGCTCCCCTACATGGATAAAAGTACTTCAGACAATGTAGTGAAAGCTTAGCTGGCTGATGAGACAGAGATGGTGCATCTTTTACTCTGATTTTAGTCCTCCTCTGAAGATCAATAATAAGATTTTGAATTTTAGTGTCACACTCCATCTGAGTGTGCAGTCTCGGATTGCAATTGTTCATTAGATTTTACCATCTCTGTGAACCTCATCAATATTAATACTCCCATCTTTAAGACGGGGAAACTGAAGCAAAGAGTGGTTATTCATCTTCCTCAATGTCTACATTAGAGGCACCAGGCACTAAGGCGTAGAAAATGGAAGGAGCAATGTGAAAAATACCATTTCGTTTTCTAAGGATATAGTTTGCATCTCTTTTAACTGTCACCACCCTGCTTTTTTAACTCAACTCAGACAGGAGAAGGCAGTAAAAGGAGTTTTCTCAAAACATTTTGTGAAGTGCCACTCTGCCCCATCACTTCTCAGCTGTCTTTTTTCCTCTGGTGGGAGAGGAGGAGCCTGGAAGTACGCCTGTGAACTCTAGGGTAGGGCTTGTGATGTGTCTTTCATGACAGCAGTGACAAAAGTCATACTGATTTATGTGGAAAGAATTTCTTTGGGCCTCGAGCAATCCCAAGACCCGAGGCTGTTGATACATGGTCTGGAGAAGTCAGTGGGAGCGGTCCTTAGCTGTAAGCGTCCTGATCCGTCCCTGCTTCCCCAGTGTGTGCTGCTGTAACCAGCTGTGGATGTTTTGACCTTGTGCAAAAGTATCTGGTGGCCAGTGGTTTAGATGGAGCTACAGTAGTTGGTAAAAAGACTTCATTTGGTATGAACTCTATTCAAGCTGTCAAATCGGCATGAACAGTTTTAATATTGAGAAAATTTTTGCAGGAAAAAAAATGAAGCCAAACATTTTATAAAGCACCTTTCCCAGGTTTTCTGTTTCACTTACTCCCTCACATGCCTGGCTCTCAGGCAGGTTGAATTTTATTACGTATAGCTCTTTAAAAAAATAACTTTAATTTGTTTGTAGGTTGTCAGTACTGCTCATAAATACCCATCCGTCCACCCTGAGACCCGCCATTGGACAGCTCTGACATTTGCTGTGTTGCATGGACATATTCCTGTAGTTCAGGTATTATTGTATTTCCCTACCTGCATCTCATTCTTTTGTTTCTCCTCTTCAGTTCTAATTACATCCATCTCAAACCAGTATCCTCTTGTCATACTCATATTGGTTACTTCTGCTTCTTCTAGAGTGTACTGATATATAATAGACCTATTATATAGCGAATATGGTGTTCAAACCTTAACCAATATGAGGTTTAAATAGGACAATTTGAAAGCAAAGTTGCACCAAAGAAAGTCTGACAACTCCTTGTGCTCCTTCCTGACCACTTGTTTTGTATGTTTGTTTATCCATTCATTACACTTTCTTACACTAGAATATTCTAGCAAACACGAAACAGCTGCCTTGGTGGGGGAGAGGTGGACAACACCCCTTGTGCTGCTCCAAAGCGGGAGAAGCACTCCTTCTCCTTACCCCATCGAGGTGTCGCGTGGGATGTGCTGGTTCTGTGCTTTGGCATCTCAAAAGTTGAGAAGGTTTATTCTTCAAAACAGCGGTGTCTATGGCACGCTTAATGAAGCGCCAAAACTGTGAAGGTCTCAAGACAGAAATGGCCAAGAGGGGGCTGGAGCACAGGCTCCATCCTGCTCTCCTTGGCCACTTTTGTTTTCAATGTTGTTGTTATTTACGTGGAAGTGTCCGCGATGGAGATCACAGCTTTTGGACTCACTGCTGCAATTGGTTCTTAAGAATTGCCTTTCTTTTGGCCGTGTCTTTATATAAAAGATGGAGGCAATTGAAATCTGATCCATTTTAGGATGGTGCTGGGCTTCTAGAAGACCATGAAGGAAGGATGCTTGTCGGGCTAATTTTCAGTACTTCCATCTTCAGCGCATTACTTCCTAACACTGACCTTACCCCATTTCCCATTCAGAAACACTGAGTTACACTTTTTTGGCTCTGAAGTTGGACACTAGTGCTCCTGGTGTCTGGCAGCATAAAATGAGCGAAAAAAGGAATCGGTTTGCCTCTGTGAAACAATGGGCAGAATTTGCATGTCACTTGTCTCCATCATACCTGGTTTGCAGCTAACAAGAAGCATTAGACTTCCATCCGTCACTGTTCATGAACTCTGAAGACTGTGATACCCCCAGTTGCTCTAAATGGTGAATTTTCTTTCTAGCTGTTGCTGGATGCTGGAGCAAAGGTAGAAGGTTCCTTGGAGCATGGAGAGGAAAATTACTCTGAAACTCCTTTACAGTTGGCAGCAGCTGCTGGTAAGGACTTTCTCCTCCCACTGTAATAAATTCTTCAGTCAGGATCTGTGGTTTAGGTGAGGAAATACTGGATTTTAAAAGAAGTAAAAATGCATCTCTTGACTTGCAGGAAATTTTGAACTGGTCAGTTTGCTGTTGGAGCGAGGAGCTGACCCCATGATAGGAACAATGTACAGGAACGGCATTTCCATGACTCCACAAGGTGACATGAACTCTTTCAGTCAGGCTGCTGCACATGGACACAGGTAGAGTGGGAACAAGTCTAGTGGCATCCTTCAAGTGCTTATTTTTTGCCTGGGTGTCCAGTTTGAGCAGATGGGTGAAAGTTCTGCATGAACGATTGAACATGCCACCAACTGAGCAGAGACGTAAGGCTTTTTGCTAGCATGTGAATTTAACCAGTTGGTGGTACAAGCTGCTTTTTGATACCTGATTTAAAAAAAAAAAAAAAGAAGGTGACTCCTCGTGGTGTGTTGCAATGCAGTGGTTGTTAAATGGCAGCTGATGTGACGGCAGAAAGGAATGCCAAAGACATTCCTTCTGAATTTCTTGACGTATTTCTCAGATTTGAGTGAATCGTGTCTGTACTGCTGCAGCCTTAATTTTCGTTGAATAGAGTTTCTGCATCTGTGTTTACTGTAAAGTCCTGTATGTCTTAATGTTGTATGTATGCTGCAAATTAAAAAAAAAAAAAGTAATGAAATGAGCACCTGGCATGCATGAACTTGCAACGCTCAGGAGTTGACTGCAGTGTAATGGATTAGTATTATGATCTTCACGTTCCTACTTTTCTGATTGTAGCCATCCAGAGGAACATAGATACAGGTTAGAGACAGTACCTACCGTCTGTTTGCTTAGAGACAAGCTGCCAGTCTAACAACATGCTAACGGCATGTCAGGGCAGGTTCGCGCAACGCTGCCCATCTGGAGCCTGCGAGGGATCCCTGGGACAGAGCGGACAGTTTGGTTATCGGAGTCTCACGTTCGCCGCTCCGGCCTTGCTGCCAGCTGGTGTGAGTGGAAGCCGTGTGCCTGAGGAGGGCCCGGGGCTCTCCTCGGCTTGGCTGCTGGCCGTGCACGTTGAGGGCCACGGCTCTTACGTTTCGACCCGTAGGCCGCTCACGCACACTCCTTCCTCCTTCCCTCTCTGCTGCGGATTTGTCTGGGACACGCCATGCCCCGCTGCCACCCCGCGCCGGGGTCTGAGCAGGGGCAGGGAGGACATCGGAGTACGAGGGAGGTGGGATGGGGGCCAGCCTGGTTTCTCTTCGCACGGCTGCGAAACCGAGAGCAACTCTGTTGAGGTTGATGAGGTTACACTGGTACGAACCTCGGGGCATCAAGTCTCTGAGTTTGGGCTTTGCTGTTTGATGGCCCAGTGATGGATCGGTGGCTTTGCAGAGTAGTCCCAGATGTGCTCGAACCTGCCCTGACTGGCCTCGTTGAATGTCTAGCTGCTCCAGCTTTCCCAGACCGCTTTGAGTGTTAATCGAGTGGTGGTGCTTTTGGTAGCTCCAGGCAGCTCCCTTCTCAAGTGGCCTCCATGGCGAAAGTCCTGAGAGCTTGTCCAGAGGCACCTCGGCCTCCCCTGATTGTGGGAAGAAGTCCTGAGTCACGTTTGGCTCGTAGGTCTCCGTTCCCATGAGATGCCGCTACTCATGCGACATCTGTACGGTTCCTGTCACGACAGCAGCATCTTGCAGACGTGGCCCAGGCGATGCAGGTGGGCTAGCAGAAGCGGTGCTTGCCTTGGGACTGCTCTCAGCCGGTCCTGCCGTTAATTGGAGTAATTTCCTGGATAGGTGTCCTAATTTGCCACATCGCAGCAAGTATCCCAGGCACAAAGAAAGCCAAGCCGCTGACTCCGCTCTCCCACCCTCTCTTTCCCCCTCCCTCTCTCTGTCGTGCTGCGATTGACAGGAACGTCTTTCGTAAGCTGCTTGCTCAGCCGGAGAAGGAGAAGAGCGATATTCTGTCGCTGGAGGAGATCCTGGCTGAGGGGACGGACTTGCCCGACTCGGCGGCAGCTCCGCTCTGTGCCAGCCGCAACAGCAAGGCCAAGCTGAAAGCCCTGAAGGAGGCCATGTACCACAGCGCCGAGCACGGCTACGTGGATGTGACCATTGACATTCGGAGCATAGGTCAGTCCCAGCACCCTCTCTTCTCTCCCTCCGGGGAGGGACTGCTGTCAGAAACACATCGCTTTTGACGGGCTGTTGCTTAAACCGACTGCAGTTGCACCTTCCTCAGCTCTCGTGGAAGCAGAAGGTGACAGGGGATCTGGCAGGTTCCTGGCCCATTTCAGCTCCACAGCGTGCCCCGTTCAGGGGCCGCTGGTGCTTTTCTGCAGGACGGAGTGGTTTCCACCAGCAGCCATCTTCACTGCTGCGTGGCAGAGTTTAAGAGTCCAAATCTTAACCTGGAAACGCCCCAGGTAAGGCTCTGGGGCGGCGTTCGGCTGCCATGGGCCACCTCCAACAGCTCCTCTTTTGTACTCTGCTGTAAAGCAGTCCACCGTTAAAAACACCTTTTACTTTCTGAGGTTTGTGAGCCTCTGAGGGCAGGAGCAGGGATCTGGCTTCTTGGTGTGCCAACTCTGCCAATGCAGGGCTTGAACATCATACCAGCCCGCTGGGAAGCCGCTTCTGCCCGTGGGGAGGGTGTTTGGGTAGCACAGAGGGGAATCAGTCTGGTCTGGGTATCTACCATCCCCATTTACCATCTCTCTCAGTGAGAGAGACTCAAGTGCCCGGCACACCTCTGCCCGCTGCGGTGCTCCAGCCCTGGGGACACGTGGCGTGGGTCAAGGTCTGCGGTGGTCTCAGCGGTGGCTTAGCGGGTGGGCTGAGCAGGCGAAGACCTGGCGATGAATGAGAGGAGAGCGACGGGGCTGTTCTCCAGGCACTAGGCATTTACTGAAATGGAAGGAAAAACCTTTTGTAGCCAAACGCCAGGCTTGCGTTTCCTCCCACTCCATTCTGCAAGAGCAGAAACTAGGTCACATCCAGCCTAATGCCTGCAGAGGTACATTAGCTCCATGTGCTTTCTCACTCAGTGCATGGGAGCAGTTCCCTTCAAGTTCCTGGAGAGTGGTTCTGCCACGACAAACTACTTGGAAAGGCTGATCTGCTTAACTTGCCCAGCGCTGTTTAGGGAAAACAGTAACGATCAGGAGAGGACGTGGGGTAGCACTTAAAGAAAGTTTTAAGCTGAAGACCACCAGTTTGTATCCAGGTGGGTAGTGACCAAAATCCTGGTTTTTACCATTTAATGGCTCTCCAGGGCCGCATTCAAACAAATGAGCTAGTGTAAATCTAGTTTCCAAAAGGCTTTTGCATCACAGAGCACCACAGCAATTACCGCAAATTGGCAGTCTCAGCAGAGAAGCTGAAGGCTAGATGAGCAGAGAGACCACAGTCTTCTCTTAGTATTTGGAGGAAAGCCTCTGTGCATTAGGTCTGGGATGTCCTGATAACCACCAGCCTTCTCAATCGGGGATAAGTAGGAATTTGATTTCTAGGGTTATTTGGCAGCTTTTGCTTAATATCTTAACATAAGTACAGGTAAAAAAGCAGAAGGGCACATCCTTCTCTGAAGCTGGGAATATGAGCTCTGTCCTCTCTCTGTAGGTGTTCCCTGGACGCTGCACACATGGCTGGAGTCCTTGCGCACGTCCTTCCAGCAGCACAGACGACCCCTCATCCAGTGCTTGCTAAAGGAATTCAAGTCCATTCAGGAAGAAGAGTACACAGAGGAGCTCATCACGCAAGGGTTGCCTCTGATGTTTGAGATACTGAAAGCCAGCAAGGTAGGATAAATTACATGTTTTAAAGAAATCAGCCTCATTCTCATCCCATAAGACACAAAGCTTGTGATACCGTTTTTGCGCAGCTGTCCCAAAGCTTGTTTGGACTGTATAGGATTATTATTATTTGTATTTTGTACCTCAGGTTTTTTTCCACTGTGGAGGCGTGGGTTAAAAACACACAAGCTAATCACATCTCCTGCTAGAACAGCTTAATACTGATGCTAACAGTAAGCTGGAGAGACAACAGAAGCTGATGCATGGTGGTGAAATTAAAGTCAAAAGGGTCACTGCAGTATGGCAAGAGATGTTGATAACCAAACCGACCCAAAGAGTAACTTTACCCAGCTTGTTTTACAGGACTGTACAACAAAGCTAATGTTCGTGTTTGCTTTGGGTTTCTTTAACCTCTCACATGACTTTCTTTTCCCTTCATGTGGGATTTGGACTCTTAAACTTGTGGGGAGACTGGTTTCTACAAGCACAGAACAGGATAATTTTTTTAAATCTTCTTTGTGAGTGTTTGTACTTGCAGCCTCCCCAGATTTATTCCTTCAGCTGACATTTTCTTAGCCAGACAAATCAGACTAACAAAACCTTTTGAGGGAGGTACCATTGGGTATGCAAGTATAATAGCAAAGGGGATGATCATGGGGGAGGCAAGGAGAGGAAAATGTCTTACCTAGTGAAGGATGGATACTTTCTTTTAAAACATGTTAGAACCAACAGTCTCTTCTCTACTGGTCCCTCTGACAGTCGGTTGCTCCCAAGGAATGCCCAGTCAACTTTACTGTTACCAGAAAATCATTTTAGTGATGAAAAGCATCAAAAGGATTTGATTGCTATTCTTTTTCTCATGCAACACAATACATGTTGGTGTGGTCTTCTAATTGTTTAACTGGGAAGTAAGTGACATTTCTCACCCAACTCTATGTGTAACAGCAAGGAGCAAATAATTTTTAGCACCTGCAGCAATAGCCTAAATAATGTGAAAAGGGGAGAGGTTCTGGTGCAGGCGCTCAATACTAAAAGGTTCCAGACTTAGAATAGCTAATGAAAGCCTGCATGGATTTATTTCTTGTATCCTGCTGCAAAAGAGGGCTTGGACTACAGTCCCGACCAAATCCTGAACACTTGTTCCAGCAATTGTTCCGATTTTTGTTCCTGCGAGCCTTCCCTTTGGGATTAGTTTGTACTGGGTGGGTATTTATGGAGAATATTTGAGATAGCTTTTAGGAAATCATTCCAAATCCTAGGATTTGTAGATTCCTTGTTCTGAACTTGCTTAGGTTAATGTATGTTCACCCAGTAACTACCAGCAAGGTGCTGTTTGGTTTGAAAGCTGATAAAAAACTAATCATATTGAAAACTTAACAGAGATCAAGTTTAGGCCTCATAATCTAGGATGAGGGATGGCTTTAATTGCTCTTCTCCAGGGTGGCTGAAGCCAAGGCCAGTGATCATTGTTAGTATAAGTTATTTACGTAGGATTATAGCTTTGGGACATGTTAGACTGGGTCTTCCAGAGTTATTGTAGGAGACCTGGAAACAAGTAAGACTGCTACCTTCTGCTTTGGATTCACTTAAAACCTAAAATGTGGAGGGGTGAAAGGACTGTAGCATCACAAAAACCTCTACACAACAAAGAAGAAATCTGTGCTGATCTTTATTCCTGCCTCTGGGCCTAGGGGAGCTGCCTGTCTTCACTCTTCATGAGCATGCATATTCACAAATAACACACACATACACTGCTTCATATTCTGAGAAAAATAATGAATCATTCTGGGACACTGAAAGGGTTTACAAATTGTCTGCAAATGGCATGAATTATTGCAGCGGTCTTGTCCAAACGGCCTCTCACAAAGCCCTCCCAGACAGAAATGAGGACAGACTCTATGCAATCCTTTGGAAGGAATCAAAATAAATTCATTTGTAGGAGAATGAGCCAATAAAAGTTCTCCCTGGTCACTATGTAGAAGGCAGCCGAGGAACGCTGAGATTCAAAAGATCTTCTGTTCCCCTTCTCTGGAAGGGCTGAGGGCTGAGACCGTTCTTTATGTATACCCACAGAATGGAAATCCCCTTTAAGGGGTGCAGAAGGGCCGTAACTGTGGTTCACATCCTTCTCTTTCGACAGCAAATTGTGAAGCTCTGCATTTTGTAGAGCTGTGGGGAGAGGAGCTTGATTTGCCCACACGGACATCCTTTTCCCTGTGGGCTGGGAACTTCGAGAGAGATTACGGCTCTTGCTAAACATCACAGTCTGGCCCAGTACATTTCCTTAATGAGTTTTTCAGGGCAAAAAGTATAAAATAAGCAACTAGGAAGCACAGAGCCACTTAGCGTTTCTTGGCTGATGTAAAACAAGATGTCCCATTTGCTGCATATTGTGATGCTCAGTATAATGTAATTGCATGGCAACTTGCACCCAATAGAAATGGTATTTTGCATTCCTATAAAAAGTTCCAACTATCCCATAGTCTCAGAACAATTTACAGATTTTAATGAGTTGAGACATGGAAGAAGATCTTATCCTCCTTTTACGAACAGGGAAACTGAGGTAATTAAAGAGGCAGATTTTCAGCCCCTTGTAGAGTGACAGTCTCAGCCTCAGAAGCTGTGACAACCTGGATAAGCCAGACTGCAATTTGTAATTTGAGTAATTTGGCCAGAGAGACTCTCCAAAAATCGCATAGAAACATAGGGCAGGTCTCAAAGTAGAAAGCACACCTTCTGCCCCCACCTTCTACTTTGCACTGTCGGACAAGATGTTCTTGCAGGTTCCCAGGCCATGCAGAAAGGCCAAATACTACAAAAAAGAAAAGATTATAAAGAAAAAGTAACCAATACCCGTACAAGAACACCATCAGATATAAGGAGTCCCTTTTGTCTTACAGATGTTTTTTAAAATGCCTGTTCCTAGAAGGTCCAGATGTGAGGGTTTATGTGGGAGCTCTGCCACCAGCCAGCACTGGTGTCCATCAGGGTGGCACTCCACTCCCGTTTATGTGCTGGGACACTGGACGGTAGAAATAAAAATAAAATTTGCAGAAGTTCTGATGCTGGAACACAGAACAGCAACAAAAACTGGCAAACCAGGCAAAACTGCAGAGCTGAAGTCCCTAGTTTTATTGCCCCTCTTCAAGCTGTGAAATAAGTGGGGAAGAACAGCGAATAGATTGCACGTCGGTTGTTCGCTGCTGCACTAAAGCCCTGGAGGAAGACTTCCAAAAGCACAAATGAAGGTTCGATACCCAGCTCCAGGTGTCTTCCAGTGGGACGGAGCGCTTTCATTTCCTTTCATGCCTTTAAATGTCTTTATCAGCTACACCATTGAGAATTGGATGGCGAGTGGAGAAGTGGCAGTATTTCCATGCTGGCGAGGCTGAGCTGCGAGAACATGCAGAGAATCACTCTGCACTTGCTCCCCCCGCGGTTCCTGCTGTCATGCAGTGTGCTCGGGTCATTACTAAACCAAAGACCAGAGATAAGGTACTCTGGAGAAAGCAGCATCAGTGGAAAGGACACGGAGAGCTCGGTTAAAGGCACTTTCCAAAGAGCAAGCAAAACTCAAACCAGGAAAGCTCTGACAGTAAAAACGTCAGCGACGTGGTGGTGGATTTGGGCCACCAGATGAGGAGGAAAGGCGCTGCCATTTCGGGATGGATTGAATCTCTGTGGCAGAGAAGCATGCCAACATAGCCTGCTGGAAGTGGTTTGGACAAGGCTGCGTGAGAAAAGCCGGAGAGACGCTTCTGGGAGCAAGTAGCCCTGAGCTAAACTTGAGCTGCTGCGTAGAACAGAGTTGAATCCCTCAAAGCTAAGATGACACCGGAGATCTTGTTACAGAAGAAGGATAGGAGGATGCAGCTGAATTTCTGCCTGTTGGAATCTGTGTTGTGCTCTTTATGGCCTGGGGAAACCCCGAAACTTCTCGCTGGGAGCTCTCCTTTGCCTCCAGACGAGCTTGACGTTTGCTTTGCCCGAGCTTGGCTCTGAGCTGGATTGCCCTCCTGCCCCGTGTCAGAGGACCATATTTTCCTGAGGAGTCGATATGCTTGAGGGCTGGCCACAGCTCAGAGATTGCCCCCTCCGCCCCAAATAGCAAGTCTTAAAAGAGCTGCGTGGAGGCTGCACCCAGATCTGCGGTCTTGTAGTGCCCGAGGTGGGGCTCGCAGGTCAGCTCTTCCATTTTTGCAGGGAGGTTCTCTTGAGGATAACGTGCTGAACGTGCAGGATGCTTCTCTGTCCTCTGTCTATGAAAATCCTGGAGCTGTTTCAGTTTGATCTTGACATTTCCACAACCTGAAAAGAGAGAGACTCAAAACCACAACCTTGGAAGTTAAACACATCTGGCCTTTGGAGGAGGCTGGTTTAGATTTCCACTCTGGAGCTCAGCGTGAGCTTGAATTGTCATTAAAATCACCAGCTCCATCCATGCAGACGAGCCAGCACCATTGCTGGTAGTACGAGGTTATGAGCCGGTTTCATCCACTGTTTTTTCTGCGTACAGCAATTGACATCAGATTGTCCTTGGCCTAGTGTTTTGAGGAAAAATACAATCTTTTAATTCCAAATAATCTCTCTTACAGCTTTCTCCCTTCCCCTCGCAGTATGGGCGAGGAGCTGCTATTTGCCATTACTTTGGATCCTTCGTGGGCACACATCACTGAATTGCATGTTAGTCCACGCGTGCGTTGAGCGCACGTGCTGAAGCGTTGTCTGAAGCTCCATCTGACACCGGAGGTGCTTCACACCAGGAAAACTTGGCTTAGGACTACGAGTATTCCTGCTAGTGTATTGTCCAAGACAAAATCAGCTTGAAAAGTCACAGGAGGGGCCCTTCATTGCCATTCCTCGGTTGCGTTCTGCAGCTTTCTCTTCATCCTTCCCATCAGTTTCTGTCAGTGACAAGGTCATTTATTTTAAAATTTAGGCCATTAGCGAGGTGTTGATCACACTGTGCAGCCAGGCTTGTTGAAAGGTGCAGGAAACTACTTTGCAAAGATGTTTCCTCAGAATTTAAAATTCCTACAGAGTTTCCCAACCTCTACAAATGCACCTATAGGCAGCTGAAGAAACCTGCAGGAGTGCAGAGGCTGTTTTGGAAGGCTGAGCTTTTTGAGTAACAGCCATCAGTCTGGTGTTGACAGTTATTGAGAACAAATAACAATTCAAAACAATAACCAGTTTTTAAAATTCCAAAAGGATGAAGGCATGTGGGTATCTTGAGAAACCTAGCCTATATAGTTTAAAAGCTAAAGCACTCTTTCAGCAGTAACTCAGCAACTTGGAATCCAAAATCTCTTAGAAAGTAAAGTCTGGAGTTGTTTTTTTAATACATCTTTTCAGAAATAGCAGCATGTAGCCTCTGTCACAGATGCAGTAACTACTGACAAAAAAATTTCACATCTCCAACAAAGAGAAAGCAGCAGGAAAGGCTGGAACACCTGCCTGCTCTGTTGCAGCAAAATGTTCAGAAGCTGAAGCTTGAGATGGGCATTCTGTTTCTTTATTGCTCTGGTCTTTCTGGATTTAATTCCTCTAAAACAAATGTCGGGAGAGGTTCCGCAGAGAATGTCAACAGACTCAGCTCGTGCGTCTGTTCTACAAAGTCCAGGCATGGTGGTCGGCAAACATCAGCTTTCCTCCAAGGTCTGCACATGACCTAGAAAGTGGCACTGCTAGAAAATTCCCCTTTTTGTCCCTTGCTTCATGATGGGCTGAAATGAATATTTAAGATGAGCTTGAGTGAAACCGTGTTTTGCTGTATGAAGCCAGACTACCCTGTTCTGCAGGAAGGGCTTAGGGGAGAGGGGAGAGGTGAACCCTTTGCGGCGCTCGGCTCCTAGAGGAAAGCCCTCCCTTGGGAGAGTGCTGTGCGTGTTTCTCTTGCCTGGAGACAGATCAGGAAAGACCCCTCTTTGCTGGGTGAGATTTTACTTCCTTGTTAAACTGCTTTTCAACAGAAAATTGAGGTTTTACTATAATGACAGGTTTCATTAGAATATTTGTTCTTCACATAATATTTTGCCTTTCTTGAAAAAATTAACACCTGAAAATGGAATATTTTGGCTGATGACTGAAATACTTTAAGTGAAGAAAAATGTGGACTTTCTGCAGAGGAGACAGACACACCAAAACCTGCACTAAAAATAACACTGAAGACCTCCAGGATGCTAAAATGCCCGCTTACAGGTTCCGTGAGTGGTTAATGCCCTTCTGTGTGTCAGCTAGTGCCCAGCCTGCGTTTGGTGATTGATCTTTTGGCTGGGACTTTGAGTGATTTCATAAGGCGGGTTTCACTGTTCTCAAGTAATTGCAGCAATCTGTAACGTTGCCCGTTGTCATTTGTAGTAATTCTGTGTCTGAACAGTTCAGAGTAACCAGGACGCAAGTTATCCACACATGTACGTCGTGCATTCTCCATGTGAGATGGGAACGCCAGGTACCGAGCGGCATGTTAATAACAGACTGTTAACTCTGTCTCGTGTTTTCGTAACGCAGATTCAGCTTTGTACTAACACAGGTTTGATTTTTTTTCTACCCTCTGTCTGCCTTCTAAAATGTTTCCCTGCCAGAGGCAGGAGCCGTTTCTTCATTTACAATAAATAAATGCCATGGATGTGACACCTGCCCTTTTCTGGGCTCTCACCCAGGGATTAGACTGTGCCTGGGGATCCGAGCTTTTTACATACAATGCACAGCTGTGATATAAAGAGCCTTTTGAAAGGGAGGCTTGGCAGCTTTCCCAGAAGCTAACTGAAGGGTCCATTTGTGCCTTACCTGTGATTAATTCTTTTCCGTTTGTATTTGCAGTGGAAGGACTTGAGCCCAGCACTAACAAAACCCATTTTGTTACGCAGTTCACTGCCTCTAACTGTATCTCCAACCTCTGGGGCTTCCCTACCTTTGCAGCTGTTGACTAATATTAATTATGTGTATGCTGTTTAATCATCTAGGAGTGACCCTTTAAAGTGCCATTTAATCAGTTTTGAGGCAGCTGGCAAAAGTGAATTATGCCAGAGGACCATAGCGGAAACACCTAGGCAAGGATGGAAAAGGTTCAGAGAGAGGGTGAAGAAAGTCTCGTAGAGTTTGGGTGCTCAGGGCTGGGGTTCTGCAAAAAGCCCCCTCTCTTGCTTCACTCTTTATCGGCTCTTTCTCGGAAGAAGGGAGCATAAACAGAGAAATAATTCAAGGGCATCCCAGTGTGTCGTGGAAGGAAGTTCATGGATGAGTCCTCAATGGGCTTGGGGTATCCTGAGACTCCACCACTGCTGGAACAGCTGTCGGGGACCACATGTGAAATGGGTGACTGGAAGCGGTGCTTCTGCTGCTCTGACTTTAGCAGAAAGCTGGGTCGTTCCGGAATCCTCAGGACCAGAGAGAGAAAAGATACCTTTGCCAGCACCCCTGTTCCCTGAGAAGCATGGTTTCTCTGCTTGGGGGGGAGAGATGTGTATTCACAGGCAGACACCAAGCCCAAAAGAGTAAGTGTGATTTTTCTGCTTAACATAGTGAGCTTTTGGCTTTGGAGCTTTGTGGTAGAGGAATTTGAAGGCCTGGCACACTTAGGTTAAACTGGCATTAATGGGGCTGAGCTGGTGAGAGTGACATCAATAGAGGGCAATCCCAAAGTAGTGCTTGGGATTTGAGAGGCAAAGAAAAGCAGCCTAACTTGTTACCACTGTAGAGGGCAGCCACAGGGAGGTGGTGGGATATCTATAGGCCAGTGAGGAGAACTAAGGAGTGGGTTTTGAGCAGTCCAGAGATGTGGTGTGGGAATGGGGGAGCCTATGAAGAAGAGGCAGCTGAAGCAAAGTGTGGTCAGAGAAGAGCAAAGCTTTAGCCTAACTGCTGAATCCAACCTGACTTTTCCCCTTGAGAGTTTGGAGCATAGCCACCAAGAAGACACGTATCTTCCACAGGCACTGGAGAAAACTGGCTGTGTATTTCCCAGCTATGTCCAGTACCTTGTAGGACCACGTCCCAGAATGACTAGACTGGGTTGAACTGGGTAAGCTGGAATGGAGCAAGCTCTCCCAGGGTATGTGCTGAAGTCTGGAGGAGCCTTTCCTGAGTCCTGCCACAGACAGTCATCAGACTGACATTCAGGAAAAAATAATCCTGCACTCTCCACCCAGGTCTTCACCTCTTTTCAGATCAATTGGCTAGTCACCTCTGCTCTAGCAACTTGAAAACCTTCAGCTTTGCTTCAAAAGAATTTATTAATTCCCCTCACAGCTCAAGTGCATTCACCAGGAGCGGGGAATTCCTTTAGATCTCTGCTGAAGAATGCTTTTAAGTCAGGAGACCGCTTGTATCTACAAAGCAAAGTTGCTTGCTCACCAACCAACTCTGCTGGAAGCACCGTCTCCCTCAGAAGATTCACTGTTGTTCCCTGTTCCCTCTTGCCTATCTGTAAACTACCCCATAGCTAGGTAAATATTTTTATTATATCCTATGCCAAGCTTTCTTCCCCCTCCCCGCAGTAGAAGATGCGCATCAGCTCCCTTTGACTGTGAATGAATGCCCATGTCTGAAAGGAAGCTGGCCTTGCTCCAGGTCTGAGCCTCGCACATCCTGGCACAATGTTTTTCAACATCAAACTATAGCGAGAAAACAAACTTCGGTTTGCTCCTCAAGTGTTAGTATCGTCGCCCACAACTGCTGCAGCGAGCTCTTACAGCTGTTATTTCACAGTCAGCTGGTAGGGTGATAGGATAAATGGGGAAGAATTATCCAGCTCGGTGCTTAAATGGGATGGATGTGGTAACCAGGGCAGCTTCTGAGCTTCCCAGTGTGGGCACTGTGCGAAGTGGAAGGTTGGATAGGCTGGACACGTCCTCCTGTCTGCCAGAGCAATGCTGGTGCCCCAGGTCGTGGACTCTTGCAGTTGTTCCCAGTTACTTCACAGGCAGCCCAGCTCAGCCTGCTCCAAGAGTAGGATTCGGCTTTAAAAAGTCAATTTTTTCCCCAGCCACCCAGTCGCAGGCAAAGCATCCCTTTTCTCCCTCCTCTTTGCTGCCTCTTTCTGCCTGGTTTCTTGGTAAAAGCCAGCAGAGGCTCTGCGGGGAGCAGATCCAGGGCCACAGCCGTGTAAGCTTGGCTGTGCGTGGGGCGGGGAGGGAAGCGAGCTTGCTCTGCTGTACTAGCTCACCGCTCCCCTCCCGGTGTCTCGGGGAGAAAACTTGCTGCTCTTTGTTAGCAATGACTCTAAATGAGCACATGCTTCACCTTTCTAGCCGAGCACATTTTTTGGCCTTTCGGTGGCCTGTGTTCTAAGTATTTAATGTTATCGACAGAAGCCAAAGGTCTCCAACCTCGTCTCTGCCAAATGAGATCAGTGTGCTGCACTGGAGGTCTGAAGCTCCGCAATGCATCGAGCCACTGTCTGTCTGATGGCCCCGCTTTCTTTGATGTGCTGATCCTAAGGTCTCTTTTCTCTTTGTCCCATCTCTGTTCTGTGTCTCGGGGTTTTCAAGCATCTCTCATGAGAATGTATCACGTCTTGAGCTAATTAGAGCTTAGTTTACACCAGGTTTTTCACAGGCTTGTGGGCAGTCAGTGGCAAGGTGGCTTTATAATGGGCTTGTGTCTGCACACCACAGGGTTCTTGCCCCGTTGGTGACCCAGGGAGCTGGCAGCACCTCACCTGCATAGGCAGGCTCCCATGGGATTGTCCGCATTCGCGACCCGTTCATCACGTTGTTGGAGTTAGGAGCAAGGATCATCCTCTCCCACCTGCGTGACTGGGTTTGGCCCGTTCTTCCCCAGTCTCGGTGCACCTGGACGTCCTGGTACACGGTGCTGTGGCTCAGACTGGTGGGTGAGACCTCCGGCTCCTAATGAGGCACTGGGAGATCAATACCCAGATCTTCCATCAGCGCATTCCCACAGCCAGCCCAGAAGGAGGAGATGCATCATCTTTATTGATGTATATGTGTGTTTTTAAAAAGCTATTGCCTGCCACAGCTGTAGCTGGGACTGGTGAGTTCGTGGACCCACTAAAACCTCAGCGGCATAGACAGAACCTGTGCAACCCAGCAGATTCGAGAGGGAGCTGCCAGCAGCTATCCTCTTTAGTGCAGTTACTCTGCTTTTATTCACTGCGGGTAAAGGTGAGCGTTGCTCTTCCAATTATGCCTCTCCTCTCCAGAAGCTTCCCTCTGCTCTGAACCACGGAATTATCCCCATCCTCTGTTGTATTTACTGACTTCTTAGCATCTGCCGGATCCAACTGGGAGCTGCCCTGCTGGTAATCAGCATCCCCCCGGACGCACTCCTCCCTGGCTGACTCAGTCGGCCGCCGTGCTTCGGCACAGCCCTTCCGAGCAGAGAAGCAATTGCTCTTTCTGCCCTGTCTGTCTAGAGCTCTCCCCCCAAGCCCTCCCGGCAGCTGAGTCACTTCCTTCTTTAAATCTGGCCTTAAATCTTCCTTTTCTCTTTGCTCTGTGATTCACTCCCTTTGTGAAGTGCTTTGCAGAGCTCCGGCTGGAAGATGTGGAACAGAGAGACGCTGCCGGTGCGAGACGTCCTCCTTGTCTCAGAGCCACAGCGGTGAGCCCCTCTCCAAGGGCTGGTCCCTGCGTTGTGCTAAATGGTGTCGCTTAGTATCAGTATTTCTCTTATCTTAGCATTTCTTTCAGCGCTACATCTGACGTAGTACTAGGAGCCAACTCCTGCCTGTGGGCGAGCGCGTGTAATTTCCTTTGACATCGGCGTGTGCCTGTGAGGGCACAGCTCTACCCTTTCCCACCCCATTTGATTAGATTCAGTAAGGGAGTCATTACAGGATCTCTGCCACTCCCCCTCGTCCCTTGTGGGATTTAAGGAGCACTGCTGTTAGAACTGAGCTGAAATGTGCTCGGAGAAAGGAAAGCTTCAATTTCTGCTCTGTAAGCCTGGAGATATTTCTAGTATAACAACTACACTCCTCAAATTTTTATATTAAGATTTATTATTTTTTTTTGTCCCTCACCTACTTATTTCCTTGGCCTTGGACCCTCTTATACTTAAGTGCCTCGCCTTTTCACAGTTTCCTGGTGTGGGAAAGGGTCGCAAACCAACAGGGTAGTTAAAAGATGTCATCATGAATTAGCCATGTGGCACAGCTGAACTTGGCTAGACCTGCTCCGGTTATCAGCAAAGCACGGGATAAAATTTGCCAAAGCTTTTAAATCCTGCTTTCAGCTGTGACTTAGGTAGTTAAGCACTAAATCCATTTCACTACCCTTTCAGCTTAGGCGTACGAATACTCAAGTTGCTGAGGCGCTTAGAAAGGTGTCCTGCGGGTGCCTTCCCCTGGGGTCTGGGCAGAAATGGGTAAGGCCAGGGACCAGACCTGGTTCTGTGAAAGTCTGGTGGCTTCCACAGGACAGTGGTGCCCAGGCCAGTGCTAGTGGTGTAAAAGCAAGTTAATGAAACATTTGGGATTGAATGGGGAGATTCAGTGGCAGACTGTGACGCTTCAGTGACTCTGTAAGGGAGGGTCTGTTTGTGAGACTGTTGCATGCAGGCTGCGCAGCTATATCTGTTTGTAGCTCTGGTTTTCTAAAACGTGACCGACGACCGTTTTCTAAACAGTGACAAAAAGTCATTTTCCAGTACAGTAAGTCTGCAAATGAAATGAAATTGTTATTGTAAAGGAGCTTTGTTTCTGTGGAGGGGATAGGGGCTATGGAGTTTGTTAGGAAAAGAAGACCTCTGGTCCAAGGAGAGGACTTTTCATTTTAACTAATTCCTGCAGGAGACATACCAATCAAGGAAATAAGAATTGCAGTTTCTAACAAATAGTGATAATCCTAAACTCTGATTTTTAATAAAGCTTCAGCAATCACATTCTTCAGCTTCAAAACAGGCAACTCTTGAGAACACCATAACATCTCTGTTGCATACTGATCTCACCTTGCATACTAAGCTACATTGCATATATTTGTTTTCTTTTGCTTAGAATGAAGTGATCAGCCAGCAGCTCTCTGTCATTTTCACTCATTGCTATGGACCCTACCCTATTCCAAAGCTCGTTGAAATTAAGCGCAAGCAGACCTCTCGCCTAGGTAAGTGTGACTTGAAGATACTCGTTGGTTCTCCAAGGAGAGTTGTGGGAAGTCTGCATCATTGACCGGGTGCTTGCGGGGCACAAGGCAGAGAAAAACCTGAATTTGAAAGGCAGAACTAGAAAAAGGAAGGGCCCCAAACTTAGTCTGACCTGAAACACCTGATGAAATTGGGAGGATCATCAGGTGCGTTAGAGTGGGACCGTAAATCTGCAAAGATTTGTCTGTGTTGCTAATTAGGCTGGGATCCAAGCCTGGGGCCAAGAGCCAAACGTCTGTCTGCATCTCAAACCGCCGAGGCTGGCTGCGGGCAATGCTGTGGCAGCACAGCCCTCCCAGTCCTGCTGACAGAGCCCGGGTTGCTTTAATGCGACCAAGTGAAGACCCAAGCAATTTTCCAGGACCCTCTTCCCCTTTGGCACGAAGACTTCCCCGCACAGGGAGGGGGACGTGATAGGGTATAAATGAGCGTAGGGCCCTCCAGCATCCGTTCAGCTGCAGTTTGCTTTGGGTAGCAGAGCTGGGAGGCTGTGCCAGCTCCTCATGGCGGGGATGGCTGGCTGTCATCTCAGCAAAGGTCGTCACGGACTTCAAAGCTTTGAATTCCCTTCGTCTGAACTCCACGTGGCTGTCTGGGGGGCTTCTGTCTCAGGCTGTCCAAAATAGCTTTATGGGCTTTACTCATTAAAAACAATATCATTTTACGCTATTGTCGTCTTTTGTCAAAACAGGAAAATATTCTGTACGTTTATGACCTCTTCCAAACTGAAGTTATTGGCTTTTTTTTTCTTCTTTTTGTGATTCTAGATCCCCATTTTCTTAACAACAAAGAGATGTCAGATGTTACATTTCTGGTGGAAGGAAGACCATTTTATGCACACAGAGTGTTGTTATTTACTGCATCCCCAAGGTAAAATATAGAGACATTTCTGGGTTTTAACAAAAATAGAATTTGATGTTGTGGGTTTGCTTGTTTCCTTTTTTTTGTTTGCTGCTGTTAAGATTCTTTGAGGGCTAGTGGCCCAATCTCCAAGTTTTTCCTAAGCAGAGCATCTCAACAACTTGATTCTAGTTGATCTGTGGGATGTTTAACAAGTGCTCCCATCACTAGATTCCTACCCAGTAAATGATCCATGCTTCTGGCCACACATCTGACTTCATTCCACTGAGGCACATTTGCATGGAGCTCATTGCTGCATACAGCTCTTAACCGTAGAGGAGTCTTAATATTTTGATTCTTAATAATCATTTATCCTGTGAGTGGCTAAGTCCTACCTTGTATTGGTGTAGGCAGTCTCCAGGAAAAACAAGCTACTATGACACAATTCATTGCCAGCTTTTGACATTTTTTAAATAAAATAAAATATCTACGAAACATATCATACTGTATCTAAAGGTAGTATTTATACTCTGTTCCCTGTGCTCAGAAGGCTGGACGTGGGTTATCCAGCTCAACCCAACCTTAAGGTTTGTTGCTCACAAACCTTATTTGTATGCAGCTTTATAATTAAAGGTGTGCTTTTAAATAAACATAGCTTGCCCTCCGTAAGGGCTTATTTCAAGACGTGGCAAGGACAAGCCACTGAGTTTGGGTAGTTTGAGCAATGTGGGAATTGGTGCTAGATGTGCTGCCAACCCAGAGCACAGAGCAAAGAGATTTGCATAAAGCAACTGCAGTATCTGACCCTGCCTTCAATTAAGAAATGGGTATTTTGGTTTAGAGCGTATTGGTGGAGGTACAAGCACGTTCCAAACTCCAACTTTAAACCTACTAAATTGTGTTCATAATAGAGTTTGACACTAGTAAAAGCAAATCAATTGTTATCCGTATTTTAATTAACAAGATGCAGTCGTGATATGGAAAAGGTTACCATCCAGCAAATGCTGGTCTTGATAGATAAGCCAAGCTTTTCACTACCACTAGAAGGTCAGATGAATTATCAAAAAGAGGAAGTACAAGGGCAGATGTTTCTGGCAGCGGATTCCCCATTTTCGCCTTCTGATCAAATGGGAATACCTGGTTTTGGGAAACAGATTCCTACATATGCATATGTCTCACATAAATCTGCAATTATTAACTTAAAATGTTGGGGTTTTTTTCTGAAACTTGTGTCTGAATTTCAGGTTTTGATAATCAGAGAACAGCAACCTATCCAGTTTTCTGTCCTGCCTCTTTTTACGCAATTTTATTGAGCCTGCATAGAAGCATTAAAAGTCTTAGCGTAGTTGTTTTAATATTTTGTTCTAAAACATTTTTTTTAAGCAGCACAATGGACATAGGCCAAAATTTATCTCCTTCAAAAAAGGTGTGCAGTTTTTAAATGTTGCAAGTCTTCCTAAAAGATCATGTTGCCTCTAAGAAAAAAAAAAAAGGAAAAAAAAAATTGTTTCTGTAATATGCATCATTACAGTATCTGAATTTCCTATGTACATTTTATTCTATTGTGATATTAGATGTGTTCTTCCAAAACTTCAAACTGAAATCTCATAAAAGAGAGGCTTCTTCCTTTCGGTTTGAACTTTATTTTATGTCAGTGTCTAAATCTTGATGCTTTTCGGTGACAAATCCATTCATTTCAGTGTACTGTTTTTGCAAGAGCTGATGCTGTCCTTCCACTTTGCTGTACTTTTTCACAGAGATAATTGGGCTGGTATTTCAATCTCGCTCCTTTTTATTTAGGTTTAAAGCATTGCTGTCTAGCAAGCCCTCATCTGATAGTACTTGTATTGAGATCAACTATGTGAAGTACCCCATCTTTCAGGTAAAGTCAGTTCTCACATTGAATTTGAATGGAACATATAATAGGAACATCGTACATGCCCTGTCCAAATTAGTACGTATGTATTTGATAAACACGTAGCTCAGAGTAGGGGTTTCATGAGCACAGGCTTCACCGCTGTTCATACACTAAGCTGCAGAGTGCTATTGATTGCAAATGTCGTGCCCGACCAGATACAATAGCATGCATTTCACTTACGTGGGCTATGCAGACAAAGCAGTGCATGTCAAGGTAAAGCACTTGAGTCTTTTTTCTCTTGTTGGCTCTTTCTGTATTTAATGGACAGGCTTGGAAGAGGCACAGTTCATTCCCTTCCTTAGCAGTATTGTGCCGTCAATTTTTTGCCGTGAAAATACAGAGCTTGCTTTCTGTACTTGTAGCGTATACGTGTATATGCTTCCTTTTATTTGAGTCAGAGCTCAGACAGTTCCATGTATCGACTGTTACCACTGCAGATAATTCCCAGCTGCCTACAATAACTTCAGGCTTGCTGGAAGCCAGCTGCAGAGGGATCTTAGCTGGCTGGTATTACAGTGCAAAGCCTCCGCCACTCTTTCTCATCATCCATGCGTGCCCACACAGAGCTGGGTGAAGGTGAGGGTGCCATTGCCAGGGAAGGAATAAGGGAACCACCATTACATATGCTATATTTTCCTGAATCAATAACGTACTGAACGTACTGGGAAATACATTGAAAATTCCGAATGAATTAATCAGCTTTCTGCAAACTGTTTGGAGCTTACCAGAAAGTCTGGACAATGTGGCTGGTGAGGGTTGAGATGTTAGACCACCTGTGAGAAGGAACTGTGCAGAGAGAGAGTAACCAAATATATCTTGAAATCGGGAGGTTTGGGCCAGTTTTGTCTACAAATCCTTGGTGGTGTTGGAGAGCCTCGGGTATTGCCTGCGGTCTTTACATCACCCCCTGTTCCCTGATGTCTTGGATTGCTTTTTATAAACACTCCCTTTGTTTTATTACAGCTGGTTATGCAGTATCTTTATTATGGAGGTGCAGAGTCACTCCTGATTAAAAATAATGAAATTATGGAGGTAAGAGACATTTATCTTAATTGCAGTGGGAGCAATGCTAAGTGATCTGTGTACTGTTCACCCAAGGGCACGTGGCCATTGGGCAAGGCGTGAGCACTCCTATAAGAGCCAGCAGTGCCTCACCCGGAGTGCCCAGGCTATCCGCAGTCCTGCGGGAGACACTCAGTCTCCTTCTCTGCCGGTCGCCCTTTATGGTAACTTTTCCCACTATAAAGTTGACTGTCAGAGAAGAAAGAGCAGAAAAATTATGGTCGTCAAGCAAACGAAGTATCTGAAATAAAAATATCTAGTTAGATGCTTTGAGAGGCTCTTTCAAGGAAATGCAAAGCTGATGTTACCAAAATCTGGAAGGAAGTCCCAGCAGCGTAGTGTACCATCCTCTCTCTCAGCCTGGTAGGTGCTCTGCTCCAGCTGGGCCAGTCAGCTGCTCTCTGCCACACTCTTAATTTGGTTTTATTAGCTCAGGCTTACATGTCCAGAGCTATTTCAGCAGCATAAAAGCATCCAGTTTGGTTCCTCACTCGGGAGAATTCTTGGGCATGTACCTGGCTTTAACCATGGGAGAAATCCCACCGGAGCCACAGTTCAGTTCAATTTCAAGCATGTGACTGTCAAATTTTCTGAATAAAACCGTAAGCTGCTCCCTGAGATACAGAGACTCCTTTGCCCCTTTCTCACCACATGTAAAACATCCAGTGCCGTTGTGCCCATCTGCGAAAGCCAAACCAAGCCAACTGGAGCTGACTGAGCCTTCAGCGTAGCCACACATCCATAACCTGTATGGATGTTAACTCATCCTCTTCCCAATACTGTGTGCTGTCGTTGCCAGCTATGATCAGCCTAACGACTCTAACTATACAGAAGTAAGAGATATTTGAGCAAATTCTCAATTCAGGGAGTCATTCAGGGAGTTTTGCTGTTGACAATCACCAAATTATGGCAGCCAAAAAGAATATGGGACAGTGAATACTAAAATCAGAGCTACTTAAACAGCTGGTAATCATCAGCATACAGATTATATAGTCTGCCACCGTGATGTTTTATTGTTGCCTACATTAGTTAGTCTGTCCCTATGACAATACTGCCTGGGGCATCCATGCAAGGCTTGGCTTTTACCAAAATACTGCTAAGCAGAAATTGGGAGAGACTCTTCTTTGGGGTACGAGTGGCCAGGGTGAAACAATTCTGATGGGTACAGGGACATCTGCAGCCACCCTGCTGGCAGCCAGAGGATGGAACTGGTCAGGACTGAAATTATCCCTCTCCAACACAGGCAGTGGATTTTTAACTAAGCATACCTGCACTGACTTCGCGAGCTTTATAGGAAAAGGTCACTGATTCTCTATTTCACTCATAGTTTTGAAAGAAGCTCCAGAATTTCTAACCCTTTCTGAAATAAGGACTCTTAGACTAGGCAGTGCAACGGCTTTATAGAGATGTGTGTGTTATCACCTAGGCTGTTAAAAAGCTTGTGCTGCAGTTCAGCTGGCTGCTTGCTCTACTTTTGTGACATCTCAAAACTTCTGTGCCTCAAGAATGTATGACTGATTGATTGATCTGTTGATAACAGATCTGGCCACGGTTCCTCACAGTTTAAAGTAATTACAAACCAGCACATGACTGCTTGAGCCACAGAGGCAGCTGGAATAGGATTTGGCTTTATCTTTCAAAACTGCATTTAGCAACTTGCCTTATTACAAATATGATAACAAGAAGCACCAGAAATACTCCACAGAAATCTTTGCTGCAATTCATAATTGGGGCCAGCTGGCTGCTATCACATCAGCACTGCAGATTTCCAGCACTTGGATTTATTTATGGGATTAAAGCAGAGCTTGAGCGGACTGCATAGGAGAAGTCAGAATAATGTCATGGAAGTTTCAGGGTTTTGTTCCCCAACGCTCTTACCTAGCAGCATGAGAACCCTTTTGGGATTCACAGGATAGCTTTTTGTCATGCAGTCCTAGATGATAAGGCTTGTATAAATGAACACCTTGGCTAAGAGACCTGGCTGGGTTAGGGCAAGGTGTTAAGCAATGGAGAACTCCAACCCGGCTTCCCAAGCCAGAGCAGAGAGCCAGAGACAATGACCTACCATGGAAAGACAGAAAGTGAAATCCCTTTTCCCTGCTGTAAAAGAACAGAAAGGGAGCAATAGGCGAAACCTTAGCACTACTGAAATCAGTTGGAGAACTCAAAATTTAAGCCATTTTCACCCCACAAGCTTCAGGTGATGCCCACAGTGTGCAGTGGCAGTGCAGGTAGCATATCCATGGGGTGGATACAGCACCGACGAGGGAGGTCAGGCAGAGTCCTGATGGCAGGAGAGCCGCGGTAATGCAACGATACAGGCACATGACACTAACATGAGTGTTAATCAGGTAGTGCCTTGCACCAAGCCGGTTCCCCCATTTGCATTCTATCCTGCTGTGTACCACTCCTTGGGGTCGTGGAGCCAGAGAGTGTTCCAGTGCCTGTGGCCTAGACATGAGCTTGCTGCTGCTCATGAGCTAGAGCAAGGAGCATATGGAGACCTGACTCCATTTTCTTGAGCCTGCTGAGATGACAGATTTGACGTTTATTGCCCCTCTAGATTTTTAAGACTGCCCAGCATGGTTATCCTCATCTGGTTTGAATTCCTCTGTACTCTTGGTCCGGGCACTTCTGCTGACATCCCCACATCCAGCCCAGGTGGTCTGTTTTCAGCCAGAGCTTGTGAAACAGTTGAACCCAAACACTTTTTCCCTGGAATGTAATTGCAGATCCCTCCTTGCAGAGTCATGTTTGCAAAGTGACCAAAGACTCTCCAGGTTGCCGTTTCCTTTTTCTCTCTCCTCCCACCCCAAAGTCGTAGACCTGAACAACCTGTAGTGGTCTCTCCATATACAGCTTCCCATGGTGTGATCTAGAGGGGACTGCAAAGGGTTGAAGCAACCAAGCGACCTTCTCATTCTGACTGTTTGTCAGTACTTTCTTGAAAACTGAAGCAGGGACAGAGAGAAAAATATAACGAAACAGTAAAGAAGAAAGCTCCGATTCTGTACGCTCAGGAGTTTTGACTATTTTCTTCCTTGCTTTTTTTTTTTTTTTAGCTTCTCTCTGCTGCTAAATTTTTCCAGCTTGAAGCTTTACAACGACACTGTGAGATCATTTGTGCAAAAAGCATTAATACAGAAAACTGCGTGGATATTTATAATCATGCGAAGGTAAAAATAACCACATATGCTTTTATGTTACGTGTCTGTTGTCATACTCATAGGTCAGTTTTATGATAAATAGTGATAGTTTGTTATTTTTTTAAGATTTGTCATTTACTGGGACTGAGTGGCTAGTAGGTACCTAGCATAGTGACAGTCCTAAACCATGTAGTGTAAGAGCAGCCGTGGCAACTGCTCACCCCCTTCTCCAAGTGCTTCAGACTCAATTTGCATGTACCACCATGTGGCAGACCTATCCCTTATCATGGCAACCCAAACTGCTGAGTTATTCAACAGGAATCACCTAACTGAATAAGACAACTCTCTTTCACCTTCCAAGCTGCATTTTCCCATTACAATTCCCTGTTTTCTCCTGCCTGAAGCCCACTGGGGTGATATACTCAATGCTGGTGACAGCTTGTCAATATATAAAAATGCCACATTGTCAAAGTGCAATGTCTCTGAGCCGTGCAAGGATGGTAATGAGAATTTTATGTCTTGGAGAGGAGAGATTCACAGCTTCTTATTGGAATCAAATTACTTACTTAGCTTATGAGGGGGCCTAAGTCATTAGGCATAAAAGCATGGCATTTTTTGACCTAGAAAACCTATTTTCGCTCATTGATGGAGGTGGTTGCCACATTGATTAGTTTCAGTTTTTCTCCTCCTCTCCTGTGCTTAGTAGTTAGACTTTCAGCTGGAAGATGGAGATGACACACAAATAGTTGCAATGACATATTTTTAAAGCATTCCTTAGATGATTTTTTTTCTGTAACTTACATGGTCTATACAAAAGATAAAACGGTGCAGCATGACACAGAGGTTTGACTGAACAGAGTAATGCTGCAGATTGCTCCAAACCCCTGCAGATCTGACCTCCATTCCCATCATCAGGTATTTCCTACAGAGAGTAGTAATGTTAGGTCTTGATGTACAGATAATGTGCAATCAGTGTTTGAAATAGCATAAAGTTCCACCTATAATATGAATAAGAAATTAGGTATATCTGCAGTTCCATTTATTGTAATAGGAAAAAAAACCAGCAGTGCAGGAATCTTTTGAAAAATATTTCATTTATCTTCTAGCTTATGTGGGAACTTCTCGATTTGTATTACTGTTACTAAAAGTAAAACGAATAATTTTGTTTTAAAATCACATGTTTTCTTTGAATTGTGAAACGGCTTGTTATTTACATCCTGATTGAAGAAAATTCTTACATGGAGCTTTAGACCTGTGTGAGGGACTTGTACGCTGCTGATACTGGGACTGAACAAACCCAGTCACTAAATCCAGCTCCTTGTTTGCCTGTAAGGGCCCCAGCCTGCAAGTTTTTTGCCTGCATCTCCCAGTGGAGGCAGTGGAAATGGTATACTTGAGAGGCTTTTACGGCCAGGGTTGTGTTTGCACTGACGCGGGTAGTGCATTTGCAGAGATAGCCAAGCTAGCTGTGAATGAAATCTTAACTTCTGGAATTAGTTAAGCCACATCACCCTAGAGCTCTGTCTGCGTGGGCTAATTTACCCCGCTTCCAGTAAATTACCAGGGCTAAGCTACATACTGCTACAGCTAGAAGGTTTCCAGGACCTGAACTCACACGTTTAAAGCTAGTTCAGGTACCTCTCTATTACGCTGTCTACAGAGCAGAGAAGACGCTTCATCTTTTTGCTCCCAGTCTGTGTGATGTGCAGGTGATTAATCTGAGCACAGATCGTTCTGCCCCGAGTGCTCCTGTCACACAGTAGCTTCATTTGTTTGTTATGTGAATACGAGATAATGCTATGTGGCGGAAGAGGCCAGATGGTCCTGATGAGCCAGGGGAGCTCACAAGCGGTTCAAGCACAGCTTGCCAGCCAACTGTCTGCTTTGCCATGTTGCTCTTTGAAGTGTGGAAAAAGCTCGTGTTAGACCGCTGTGAGGATGGGAATAAAGTGAGCAGGTACCGAAGCCAGGAACCACCACATCAGCCAGGAGCAGGTTTTGAGTACCTTGCTCCCATTGCAGGTACCATTTCTAGTCCTTGCTATTTTGCAAGCTCAGCTGTACCTGCAGGAGCTCAGGCGATGCTGAGACCTGCCTTTCCAAATGGAGAAGTGCAAGCAGGTTGGCCCAGAGACACATGGAGCGCGGTCTTTGTCATCGTGATTGAGAGAAAGATATGATTTGGTGGAAGCATAGCATAAAGTCAGAATAGATTTGGAAAGCTGTGATGGGGGCCTAGGTTGTAGAACAGTGTTTAGCAGGGTGGTGAGCTGTGTAAAAGGAGCTGTAGGAACAAGAGATTGAGACCCTGGGTTAAAGAGGTGAAGTAATGGTAGGAAGGTGAGACAATGTGGCTTTGGTCACATTTGCAATTTGAAAGCTGAACTGAGAGTAATTTATTACTCCGAGCTTGGAGCTAGCAGGAGCTGACCTGGGCAGGAGGATGGGCTGAGCACTGCTCTCTACACTTGCATGGCTTATCATTACACCTAGAGTGGAATATCACGGCTATACTCTTTGTATGACCACAGGATCTAGCCAGCGGGTGACTACCGGTATGGGTCACCCATCAAATGACCAGTACGGGTCATTTAAGGTTTGCTCATACATTTTCACTCGCACATTTGAGGTTTGCTCACGCATTACAGTATCCCTGCCTATTACCCTGACGCAGTGTCCAATGTAAGGGAGATACTGACCGCCCCAAACCACATGCTCCACAAACCTCCATTTCTTCTCAAAGCATGAAACTTTGCATGACAGGTTTCTGCAGTCATATGTCCCATCCTTGCTAAGGATGGCATTCGTGAAACTTGGTCTGTAGTGTGTTTTCCCAAACCTGTAGTTTTCGGGTGTAACTTTGGGCATGAAATCATGGGTCTGCTGAACTCTGTGGCAAAAATCCCACCAATTTCCAAGGAAGCAAAACTTCAGCCCCTGGAAGTTTGTCTCCTGAACAACGAGGGCTTTATAACATGGAATTGTTATCAGAATCATCAGCATAAAATACTGTTTGATTAACTCCTTCCCCTCCACGCATATATATCCATAAGTGTTACTGTGCCTGTCTGAAAGGCTTACTTTGTGTATTTGTTTGTGTGCAGCTCTTATGCACTGTATTTGCTGAGTGGGTTTTATCAGAATGGTTATCTTTCTCTAATTTCACTTCTTGTAGTTTCTCGGAGTGACAGAACTTTCTTCCTATTGTGAAGGCTACTTTCTAAAAAATATGATGGTCCTCATTGAAAACGAAGCTTTCAAACAGCTGTTGTATGACAAGAATGGAGAAACGTCTGGTCAAAATGTACTACAGGACTTACAGAGGACGTTGGCCACAAGGATTCAGTCAATTCATTTGTCTTCTTCAAAGGGCTCCATTGTGTAAAGCTGAGGAAGACGGTAACCCTCTAATAAAGACCCTGCAAGTTAAGTCTGCTGTTGCAGTTGCTTAATCCCGTTGCGGTTGCTTAAATGACTACAAAAAAAAAAAATTTAAAAATTCTACTTCGCATCCAAATAGTTCTGTTTTGGCCAAAGGTGCTGTGCTGGGACTGCAGCCCCATTTGGATGAGGGAATATAGAAAACAAAGCTCCTCTGTGTTTTTGAGCGAACGGGGTATAAGAGTATCCAGTGAATCGCTGTTGTACTCAAATTTTGAACACACGCACATCGTCGTGGAGCTCAATGCCAACAAAAGCCAGAACTCACATCAGTGAACAGCAGAAGCCCCTGCCTGAGCAGTGGTGCAGGGAAACACCCGAATTGACCGGTTAATCGTTTAAGGTGGATTTGTTCCAGTGTTACACATTTAAGAACTATATCTATCCTGGAGTCCATTATCTCGTGCATTTAAGAAATGTAAGAACTGTTATTGCTGTCGAGCAAAGATCAACTGTATTAGAGAGTGGGTAAGACTGTTACAGCTGAGGAAATATACTGGCAGATTTTTAAGGGTGGGAACTTTTTAAATTGTTCATAAAAAATAATGGGGTGGCCTTGTAGTTTAAAAACTATTTCTTAAGCTTAAAATTTCATTTTCGACAGAGCTGTGTTTGAGAATCTATGTAACATGTTTTGTTTTTTTAAATGGTAAAATGTACATTGTGTAAACATATATATGATCAAGTTTTGCTTGTATTCTTTCCTAGGGTGGTATAATCTTGCCTAACAGGCTATGGTTACACCAAAGAGGTACATTACCCAGACTATCTCTAATACAGTAGTGGGGGGGGGCAGGAGAACTGCATGCTACTCGTGATTTGGGGTTAAAAACAATGACAAACTCAACATGCATTTGCATGGTAACTGTACCTGTGAAATGTTACGTTTGTGCTTTGTTTCGCCAAGACAAATGCAATGTTACTTCTTGTCAAACTTCATTTGTGAAATTAGCATATTTTTTTATTTGGTGCGATTGGTTGTGATATGATACCCCTGGAGACCCTTCTCGAGATGCTGATTTCTGTTTGTTACAGTGAAGGGATAATAACAGATCTTTACTTCAGTAATGTGTTGATACTTTGCTACTGGCCAGAGATTGTGTCCAAGTTAGACTTTTTTAAATTATAATTAAATATGTACTATAGAATGATTTCTCACTGTATCCTGAGAATGTATAGGTTATCTACAATGCAGGGTTTGGGTGGGGTGGGATGGGGGATGTGATTTAATGTCAAAGCTTTGTTTCTTTTGCAGCATATTGTTAGCAAGACAAATCGGCTACGTGCCACAACATTCCTGATGCTCTGTCTCTGAAATCCACAGCAAGAAGTAGGCAAAGATGTTGCCTTCTCCATGGCAAAGAGACATTAATATATTTATTTTCTAGCATGCTGTTCAGAAACTGTGCCCAGTTCATAGACTTTAGAAGTTTTATTTTGACAGTGCATGTTAACCTCTTGTTCTTTTGTTGAAGTATCTACGTCAGGTGCTCTTCCATGCCGATAGCTTTTGGCATGCTCAGAGAACACAGTTTTGGCTTTAGTAATCAACACAGTAGGAAGCTGTTTTATGACTATGAGGTGTAAATCCTCCTGTGTGCTTCGTCTTTTAAAGCCTCTACAGTTCCTGCAACAAATTACAAAAATGTCTAAACTGTCATTAATGTCGCAGAGACACAGTGTGTCAGTCAATTAGACTTTTTTTTTTCTGCATAGTAGATGTTCACACAAAATGTTGTCTGGAACATTTAGGTAATGGCAACTTCTATGTGAATGTTGCGATCTTAGAGAAGCGAGACCATGGTTGATGCAATAGCAACACGCAGGGGTGCTTGTGTCATTTGGTGTGGTCCTCATCCATGGAAACCCATCCTTTCATGTCAGTGATAACTAGATAGGAGCAGACCTCACCCCACAGCTTCATGGTTTAAAATAGCAAAATTTTTCAAACAATAATCATGATACTAAAATTCTTCCCTTGGGTACATGCGTAGTGCCCAACGAAGTCATCGGGAGTTGCATACGCATATATCTGTAGGCAAAATGGCTTTTATCTGGGGAACATGCCCACAAGTATGCTTGTGGATAGTCTGGCATCTAATGCTATAATGATAGCCACGGGTGTTGTGCCCCTGTTTCTAGCTCAAATACTAACTGTGCTTTGGTAAGGGGATGTAGAGTCCTGTGTGCACTTGCTGCCCCTGGAAGGTGACGTCTTTTGAGCATTTTGTAGGAACCTGCCTGGACTCATTAGGAAGGAGACGCTGGTAACCGTGCTAGTTGTTCTTCTGATGAGTTGAGAGTATCTGTGGTAACATCTACTGGTTTTCTTTCAGAGGTAAAGGGCTTAATATGTCCTTCGGTGGCCGTACATGAACGGAGTGGTCAGTGTGTTTGGGCACTCAAAGGCAAACACGAGCCAAAGGCTCTAGGGACAGAGCGCAGCTGCCTCCGAACACGCGCTGCGCAAGTCTGCCAGCAGAGCTGCATCAGCCCGTGCATTCGTGTGTCCCGTTGCTCCTTCGGAGGCTTGTGAATCTGGATGGCTGAGTACAACAGAAAGCATGGCACCTGCTGCTGCCGCGAGATCTGCTTTGCTGGTGTCTAGCAAATGGTAGGAGAGAACAAGCCCCAAGAAGCTATCGTTCAAAGCTGTTACAGGAAGAGATTGCGGCTCTTGATTTATAAGGGAATAACTTTTGCCCTTCAGAACACTGGTAATCCCAAAGTCATAGATGTATAGCTGAAAGGAACCTTAAAAAAAACAATCATGACTTTCAATTCTTATTCAACCTGTGACCCCCATCACTTTTGCCAGCGGAAGAGCCAGCCCCTGTGTAACCCTGGCATTTATTTCTCCTGGAAGTAGTCAGCAGGCCTTTGTGGATCCACAGACCAGAGTTTGAAAACTCCAATTTTAGTCCACCTCTCCTGCTGTGAGGCTGGTGAGGTCTAGCTGAACCACACCAGACAGTGTGCAGCTTGCAGGCTTTTCAAACGTCCAGCAACAGGCATCCATGATCTTCACCAACCTCATAATCAGAAGGTTTTCCTAAGAGACTATTTGGAATTTTTTTTACTGCAAATTGAGCCACTTTTCCTTCAAGCCCTGATTGACAGGAGGAACAGATGATCTTACAAGATCTTCTTACAAGATTATTCTATGTATGAGAGGAATTATCCTACTTTCCTAGTTCCTTTGCTGGTATTTTCTAGGTCTCTGATTTTTGCTGGCATTCCCCTCATGACTCCCCAATTTCCCCAAAATGCAGTACTCCCACAGGGGTTTTATACAGTAACAAGCAAAGCAGAGTAACTGTCTCCTGTGGTTTATGTAAAGCATATCAGAAAATATATCCTGCAATATTTTCTACAAGAACATCCCATGGCTGACTTTGATCTAGTCTGTCTTCTGTTATAATTCCTGGGTAATTCACTCACTGCTGCTTTCCCAGGACTTCGCATTTTTATTTGTGCATTTGTTTACTATACCTTCCAAAGTATAACACTTTCAACTTGTCTTTAGTGCATTTGTTCTGCTTTAATTGGGGCAATTTCCCCACTTCATCAAGATCAGTTGCAATTCTGATCCTGTCTTCTAGCCTGTTTCATAATCTCCAAACTTTATTGTATGTGGCTTCATGCGTGGATTTTTCATTCCATTTATCTGGGGCTGAGGGGGAAGGGCTCTGTTGTCAATTTAATCTAAAAAGCAGTGTGAGTTTCGGCGGGTGCCCATGAATACCGTCACTATCAGATAAGGCTCTTTCCAGCAGAGCATTTTATTAGCATTTTTTTAGAGAGATGTTGTTACCATCTTAGAAAATAAAAAGCCTTCCACTTCTTTAGTCTTTGTATGAGTTGCAATAATTTACAAATTTTGAGGGAAAATATTGCCTCCAATCTAGGTGAAATGGAAAAAAATACAACGTCATTAGAAAAACTTGTGATTTTCTTTTTCTTTCTTTCTTTCTTTTTTTTTTTTTTGTTTAATCGTAACTTTCCAGCCTGTAATGTGTGGAGGGCTGTTTCGGTTCCTTTCCATCTGTCTTTTTTATATGAATCCACTGCTGAAATATTTGAGGACTTATAGGCATCCTGCCCCTGCCTCACTGCAGATCTTTCTTTCTGCCTCTCTACAAGGGTCCTCCCTTAGTTTCCAGAATTTCCTCACATTTTCACTTTGCCTCACGTGCTGCCAGTTTCCACACTTCCCAGTTTTTTTTACTCTAGAGCCCTGCTGGATCCCTTCCCAAGCCCAGAAAGGGTATCTGTGTCCTCCTGAATGGGCGATTTTCCAATAATTGTCTTGAGAGTTGGGAAGAGAAAAGGATGGGGAATGTAGGAGGGCAGAGGTTTTAGACATCACAGAGAAGGGCTGGTATTCTTTTCACGACAAATTTCAGCACTGTCTACTTGTTTCTCAGATTTTCCCCTGATATATTCCTTATGCCTGCTGTCCTCTAAACACAGCTGGTGGCCAGATGCTCTCCATTCTGGAAAAGGGCCAGCTTTCTTAATGGCTAAGACTTTTTTTTCCCCAGCTAAAACTTTGCCTGCTTGGTCTCAGCTTCGGAGTAGATTTGTGCAAATGTCTGTTAAGACAGGGGAAACATCTTTAAAGAGGTGTGAAGGCTTAGTAGCCAGGCTTCTATTGGCACCAATGAAAGCTGCTTGCTGAATCCTCCACATGCTGCTTTTGACACTGAGCCTTTTCGTATTGAATATCCACTGGCTTCATACCAAACATTGCACAAGTCCTGGATGGGCTGCAGTGTGTGGTGTGCTCGGGGCTTTCAGAAATTCTAGTTTTGTTTCAGGGCGTAGCACAATGTGCTGCTTTTTGAAGATTAAAAGAAAAAAGGGAATTCCTCAGTTTGTACTGAAATAAAGTGCTCTGAGGTGGTGCAGTTAGAAAAAAGAAAGGGCATCTCTTCTTCCCCCCTTGTACCTATCTAAAATTAGAGGAGGGTTCTGTAATGGCATGCAGTGCAACTCTAGGTCTGTGAGGACTCAGGCATACAGGATCCTGTTTAAGTGGGGTTCTTGTGTTCAGGAAAAATACAGGTGGTGTTAAAGTTCACACAGCCACATACTCAATGCAGGGCTCAGGCCATCCTAGAGCAAAAGCCACTCCTAGTATTCTTTGTCTGTGGGTTAAATCCTAGGAGAAGCTGAGAACCTGCAGAACTTGTCGAAGTCAGCTGCAGGTATTTGGTGTCCCTCAGGAGCTGACTCTGTCTTGAAAATATTGCTGCAAGATGACATCCTGAAGCCTGCATTCACTAAAGCTGCCTCTGAAGTTAGTGGATGAATTTTTTTTTTTTTTTTTGAAGAATGAGAGTTACCTAAAGTCAAAGACTTGAAGATAGTTTGTTTGACAAAGTGTCTTTCATGTGAGGCTCTGCAAGCGCTGTACAGAAATGAAGGGCCTGATGTTGCTTTTGTCCTCTGGCCCAGAGATGTTGAAATAGATAAGCATTTAAAAAGCTGCTTAGGATTTGTCCTAATATTTAATACACCAGCTTGCAGAAAGTTAGCCTTGAAATAGCATTCAATAATATCTGAAACCCCCATAGACGAGCACATCATTAATTTTAGATGTCTGCCTACAAGCACATTTATATCTCTAACTCGCAGCACTTCCAATCACATCTTCCATACATTTATAACAAAATTAATGTTTTGTTATTTTTTAACTTGTTATTTATTTTGAGGTGGGGACTGTTACCTTCAGTGGCTGAAAACTGAGGCTGCCCACTGACCAGATTATCACATTTTCAGTAGAATTGCACCTGACCTACCATTTATAACTGGCCTCCAAGGGCAAAAAATAGCAAAGCTGAGTCTTCAGCTGTGAGTCAATGAACCGTGAGTTCAATGAGACCGCTGCTGAAAACATTACAAATGCAATGCCCAAAGCAGAAGGAAAATCTGGAAACCCGCAGAAGCTAATGGCCATTTGTCAGCTGCCTTCACTGAGCCTGAGAACTGGGGAAGCAAGCTCAGTGTGGATAGGAGGGGGGTATTCACTTTCTTTTGGTTGCCATTAAACTGTCATTCTTTCGGCTTGGTTCAAGGTTCCTTGCATGGAACAGCCATGGATGGCCTAGTGTTTGTTTATCTTAGGTGCATGCAGAGGGCTCAAAATGTGGTATCTCATGTTCTCAAGTCAGTAGTCTCAGTACATGATGCTTTTTGTGCTTTGCTTGGACTGCTTGTCACTAAAACACCCAGGAGACATGGCAGCAACTTACAAGAGAGGTTGCATTGTCTGGATAGGTTAAATTCTACAAACGTCTTGTGTTTTGCAAGCTATGTTGTTTAGCTGACTAAATCTGTCCACCTGATTGTACGTAATGTACCAGAACAGCAATTTTGGTGTTTGTTTTCCTTTGGAGAGGCATTTTTCATCCTTCTTCAGGCTTACAGTTTTGTTCTTTCATCCTGAAGAGATGACACTGTGTGAACGGGCATGCTTAGATTAGGCACAGGTTTCTCTCTCTGTTGGATGGCACGCTAATGAAGAGGTCTTGGTAAGGGAAGATGATTAGGTACAAGAATTTGAATGTCTAATCCCAGATATTTGCCTTAGATTCCAGAGGCATAGTGTTCCCCTTTTCCTGCTTCATTTGTTCTCCCAACTCAGAGCTTCCATGAAATCAGAGGGGAGGGCAGAAGGCAGCGCAGGAGGAGAGGAGGAAGCAGCCCCATCTCCCAGCCCTTGCTCGGCATCCCCAGCCAGCCCAGTTGGCACTGGTCTCTTCAGAGCTCACACAGAGGGTTTGCTTGGTCCCACTGCTCAGATATGGCCATGGAGCTCTAGCAATTGGTAGTTTTTCTTTGTCCTTATAAATATCTCCAGTGCCGCAGCTGCAAGATCAAATTTGCCTGAACCCCTTTGTGTGTGGTTAACTTTGGTCTTTCCACTTCCCATCATCTCTGCTGCTGTGTTTTCATTAAAACTTCCATTACTCGGCTTTGCCCAGCACAGTGAGAGGCAATCTTGTTTCTTATTGCCTTTCTAAAGCAAACAAAGACAGGGAAAAAAACTCTCTGAAATACCCAATCAGAAATCATTCATGGTTTAAAATAAGCCACATTAGAAAATGGAGATGCTCAGACACACACAAAAAAGAAAGCCACGTTAGAAAAAGCCAGTGTGTTAGGAGGTCATTTTAATTAATTAAGGTCAAAGCCTTTACACCTCATATGTTCTGGCAGGGATGGATTAACATGGTTCAAAACATCTGGACTTGTTCAAGCCACAGGTTCAAGAAGAGTCCAGCCTTACCCTTTCCCCTTCCCAGCAGTGGATAAATTGACTATCCTATAGCTTACTACGTGAGAGGCTTTCAAATGAGCCTTTCCAAAGTCTGGTTCTCCCTGTTCTGCGTAGCTTTTGAAGAGCTCACAGCACATCTGCGGGCTGAGATTTGCTCCTGAGCACGGTCGAAAGCCCCTGTGCCCCAGCGCTGGCTGCGCCTCACTGGGGCAGAAGGTAGGAAGGAGCACAGGAAGCCCCTGGAGCCTCATCAGAGGGAAAGCTGCTTCCCCAGCATCCAAGCATTCACTTGACCAAATACCCTGCTTCACCTGCTCAAGCCTGGGTAGACCACTGATAGACAAATTTGGGACAGTTGGTTCAATACCTTGGGAACTGATTTTTGCCTTGCAATTATTGAGCCAGTGACTAACTGTGCCATTTGGGGACATGGTAAAATGTGCGGTCTTCCTTGAGTTGTGAGTTTATGTCTATCCATTGAAGAATACAAGGACTAAAGGAAAGTATCTGAGAGCTTTTTGACCTCATGTTCCTGGCTAACTTCCAATTAATACTAGAAAAACTCGACCTATTTTAAGTCCCATCAGTACATTTTGACCAGTGTGTTGCTTCCGGTCCGTATTTCTCTGAGTGTTGCAGCTGCTGTACAGCCGTATGTGCTGTACCAGTGGGGAGTAATGATGCCTGAGCATTATGCATACAGTAAAGTAAATCCCACTCTGCAATGCAGGACATTCCTTCTACTTATCTCCTCAGCATTATGTGGAAGGTTGAATAATGCATCTCTGGTGTTTAAAGCCCCAAGATAAGGTCAATGCTCTCTTTCCCCACTCTCTCTTCACTCTGCCAGCTTACCACACAGCAGAGGGATCCGGATCCTGCGTTTTTTGAATCATAGTGAAGACCAGTAGGAAAAAAACCACAGGAAATACAACATTCTCTCACACACACATACACATACCCAGTAACAGGTGGGCTACTAGAGTGTCCTTGAGTCTCGCTCACCTGAAAGCTTGTTATAATGCCATTTGTGCATTAGTTATCCTCAAAGCAGACTTTTGGTTAGGTTGAAGTCTAGAAAGCATCTCAAGTGGCATTGTAAAATAATTTGTTCTGTATCATCCAAGCCGTGCATTTTCTGCTTCTTTGTGGGTTTTGGTGTTGTGTTGGCTGTTTTGGGTTTTTTTTAGGGAAGAAAAGGTTAAGCATATGTAATGCTTTGGATTTTCTGTCCATAGTTATCTTTGTGTGTTTGTATGTGTGAGAGAGAGGGAGAGAGAGACGGACAGTAAATAGATCTACGGGATATGTTACAAGGCGTGAAATCATGTTTGTAGTGAGTTTTCTTGTTAATGACAGTCAGCCTTCCTTGATGCTAGGCATTAATGTAGTATCCATTAGTGCAGCTAAACCTCCCTCTGCTCCACTTTCCCAACTGGGTTTCATTTTGTACCTAGTTTAGCATTTATAAATATTTGATACAAAGTTCAAGAAGTAATTTACATGTTAAATGAAAGATATATGAATGTTCTAGGAAAAATACAAGTTAAGATGCTACTATAACATCTTTCACAAACCAAACATGAAAGCATGATGAAATTTTCCCCATTAAAATCACTGGAAGCCTTTTTATTGATTTTTCTAGTCTGTGGATTAGGTCTGTTTTCCATCTCTCTTTCATACTATGTCACCTTTAAAGTCTTTGCACATCTTGCACTTTCCAAGCCGAATGCATATCTGTAATTAGAAAGCACAATCTTGATCTTTAAATGGGGAAGCAATCCTTCCTCTGTCATCCACTTCTGAAGGGCTGGTTTTGTATCTTTATGTTTACCATTGAAAACAACAGCTGAATGGGGAAATCCCAGTGCGAGCATCCTGAAAAGATGAAGAGCTAGCACTGTCTGTGGGAAAACTCTTTGCTTCCTTCCTCCCTCTTCACATCCACTCCCACTTGTCCCTGAGATGTCTTTGGACTTAAAGCTAGAAAAGAAAAATGAAAATAAGAGGAAAGGATATGCTAGCAATAAGATGGTTTCTAGAACAGTGCAGAACCATCAAGTGTAATCTTGGCTTTTTGCAGGTTTTAGGCAGACTCCTAATTGCATTTGTTACGATTGTTATGAATTTGGGTTTGGTTTTTTTTCTAGCAGAGTAGTTTTGTTTGCTGCTGTCCATTGTTGGGGTTGTATGGGAAGGTTTCACTTCATTTTTATTGAGAAACACATGAAAGATCACACAACCCAACAGTAATCGTCAGCAAACACAGAGATATTGTCCTCCATCCCACAGCTGTAGCTTAAATGCTGGTTTGTGGCTTCACAGGCATGTTTGAGGCATCTACAATTAACAACACAGGTGAAACTTTCTTCCCCTTTGCTTATCCATTTATGATGGATAAAAATAAAGTAGCAGAGAGTCAGAGTATAGACAATAGGATGGCAGATGTTTTTCAATAGAGTATAGCTAAGAAATACAAATGTTTCTGGAACCAAATATTTTTCCTCAAAAAGACAGATAGACATCTGTAGCTCGTTCAAAGATGTCAGTCTCTCAAGTCTGTTAGATGCTTTTGAAAATTGCCTGTTTCATGCTGTTAATGTTCCAGAGCAAACCATTCCACTGAAGACACTAACTGAGGGTGCTCTGAAACAAGGTAGAAGGGAATGTATTTATGGAGCTCAGCCATAATTTGAAGCAGCAGCTTTTATCCACTGTGTCCACAACTTGAACTTTATTTTAAAATGTGTGTTTGTATTTAAATTCTTTTGATTTTTTTTTTAATTACTGTTTTTAAAATGAACATAAGTTTCCCTGGAGTATAATGTATTCAGTGAGCAAGATCAGAAACCTTTACGTGTTCTATCACATAATCAGGTCTTTAGCATAAAGGTTGGGAAAACTCTGAAAGCATCTTCTTGAAGCGCACTTTAGGCTATCTTAAACCCCATTCTGTCTGATGCTGATCCTTTTAAAATCTCCAGTGAGATTATGATTCATTTGTCGTTGCTAGATGTCATTTTAACATTGTTAACACTGTACAAAGGCAGGGCAGCATGTGAAACCAGCAAGTTGGTTTTTTATTATTGTATTACTCTGAAAAAGAGAAAAACTAACCAGATCTTTGTTTCTAGTGTGAAATACTCTCCTTAGCTTGAGAGGACATGTGCAAATCCTCTGCTTTGAATGCCTCATTATAATCAAGTTACAAAATGGAAGAAAATGGTATTAGGAAAAGATTTTTGAGAAACTTAGCTCCAGTGGTGCAGAACATGCACTTGTTAAGTCTGCTCTCTCTCTCTCATGAAGTCAGTGGGAATCTTTAATGGGAGTTACTGCAAGGCTGTATGGTTTTTTAATGCACTAGCAGATATAATTTCCCATCCAGTCATCTGCACAGTTGTGGTTGGTACACCATAAAGGCTGAAGGCCAAATCCTGCTGTCATTGCACACAGCAGCCCTACTTCAGCAGGGATCGTAAACATGTACTTATGTTACATGAGTTAGTTGCACAATTTTGAGGTTTTTGCTGAAGAGAAATGGGAGAGGGTAGGCTTTCCTTCTGCCTGTTGATCACAGGCTTTGCATTTCCAATGACTTTATTAGAAGCATCATATATTTACATGCTGCAGAATGAGGCCTGCATGGGGTGGGAAAGATTTTTATGAGTTTAGACCTGCCTAAGAAAACATCAACCGTTCTAATTTTAGACAAGTTGCATTCCATATCCGTCTGTTTAGTGGATCAGTCTGATGTTTACTGCTTAGTAAATTACATTTAGTCTCTTTTTTTAAGTTTCCTTGAGGGCTTTGCCTGCCATCAGCTAGTGTAAAATAGTGCCAAGGACTTCCAGACATACCCTTAGAGCCAAACTGTGCTAGCTTCACATACCACAGTCCCATCAAAAGCAATGAAAGCTGGACTGGGCACATGAACTGCAACCCCACCCCACCCCCCCCCCCCCCCGATGTCCAGTTACATGTCCTGCCTCGCTTCGTAGAGATTGATGACTTCCTGGAAAAAAAACCACATGGTGCCAATTCACCCCAGTTAAAAATGTATCGAAGTCAAGGAAATTATATTAGACATGACTGTAGTCTACCAATTCCCGTCCTGTGCATAGGCAGAACTCCAAGGGAAAGTAATGGGAGTTTCCGTTACGGAGTTTGCAGAACGAAGCCTACGTAATGAACTATGACAAAATGTCAACTTTGTGTAAACTCTCCTGGTGGGTGTGTATAAAGGTTTTTAAGAAATCTTCGTTGGAACACACCAGAGAATAATAAACTTGCACCTTCATAGAATAGCTTTATATGTATATACTCTATGTAAATTTTAAACCAGAGGATACGTGTCATTCCTTGTACATATCTGACTAGAACGGTGGCAGTGCTGTGCACTGCTGTTTAGGAGATCCAGATTCTCCAGTCTTGGGTTTCCAACTGTAAAGGCTGCAGGAGACTGCTTGGGACCAGCCAAAACATAGGATGGATAGATGCTCACCACCCACTGCTTAGAAATGAAGGAGCAGGAATTGGAGCAGATGTTGGCTATGGAGAAGATTGCTTGCCTCCACTCCTGGCTAAAGGACAAGTGCCTCCTTTGCTGTCGTCTCCAGCAGAAGTGATTTATGGTCAAAGAGTGTGGAAAACATTCAGAGCCCTGCTTGGATCAGTCTTTCATAGGGGTCTGAGCTTATAAGGAACCCACACTGCTGGTGTAACATGGGAAGGTCCACGAAAAAGCAGTGTGTATATACATCTACCTATCTGTCTGTCTGTTATCTAATAGCCCAGTGTTTCTGTATTGAATGGTTTCAGTAACCTGTAAACAAGTGATTGCTCCTGTTGTGTTACTGCTTTGAAGTTCTTTGCATGCACTCTGGCATATAATTCTTTAAGAAGAGAAATTATACATATTATATATATATATTGTAGCTTGCAAAATATTCATGTTGAAGAGCCATGTTTTGTGCAGATTGTACACTTATGTTGTGAGCAATATTGCAATATGAACTTTTATTAGTTGTTGGCATTAAAACATGTTTTTATTGATAGTAAATTTGTCACATTATTTTTGAGCGTATGTATGTATCCCAAGCTTTCAAACTCAGGCATTAGATCAACTACTGAAGGAGACTTTTTCTGTGCAGTAGAAATAGCCCAGGCTTTCAGTAAATAGGCAGGTATGCGAGTCCCATTCTGTTTAACACAAGTTGCAAGGCTGATTCTTCATGCAGTTTATCAGGCCAATACTTCTCTTTTGTCAGTGCTGGAATTCGTGTTTGGTATGAGGATGCTGTTGCCCTCATTTATAACAGAACTAAAACCCCAACCTTGCAAAACAAAGTGCTTAACTCCTACTGCCCTCTGTCTCTGCAGGTGCTTCAATATAAATACAGTGAGGACTTAAGAAACTTCCAATTTCCTGCCAGATAGCCAATGTTATATTTTCAGATGTTCATGCTACATAGTTTTCAATTTAGGGGCTAGATAGAAGTGTAATACCACTATGGCTTTAGGAAAGCTACAGTGTTTGGAGCTTGACCTTGAAACTTTTACCTGATTTCTGAACATCATTGGTGGCTTTGTTTGCTCAGTGTTTACCTCTGAGAAATGTATGCTATTGATTTAAATGTTTAATATATTGACTGCCTTTTTTGTATATTTGTTATCATAAAGGTTTGGTTTAAATGCTAACAATTGTGGTCTATTTTCAGACTTTAAATAACATATGGTTCTGTATTTGGAAGGCAAAGTTATTAATGAATATAGCAATTTGGTATTTTATTCCTATTTTATACAGCTGCCCCCATAGGTTATTATCAGATGGCAATGAATATTGCTGAACAGCAGGTGGAACTCCTTTGAGCGTGTTTATGAGCCATCTCTGTTCAATAAAAATTCCATTGTTTTCTAGCCTAGGAAGTGGCTGCTGTGAGTGTTTTTGTTGTTTCTTCTCCTCTTCAGGTGTTTCTCAATGTATTTCAGACAGCAGCAGGACTGGGCTTCTCCCAGGAACCATCTCCCAGAAACCACACGCATTCAGGATTTTACATCTGGAAGTCCTGGTGCTGTTTTCCCCCATACAGTGCTGTCAGCATGGTTGCTGTGCGTGTGAAGAAGTGACACAAAGTCTATTCCCAAAACTTCTCTCTGAGCCCTGATCTGGCAAAAAATGGGCATGTAAGACCAGGGAATGGAGCTCCGTGGTGCTTAAAATTAAGCATCTACAAATGCATCATAGCCAGACAGTTTGGATGCATGAAGACCCAAAAGCCTGGAAGTCTGCTTCATTACACAACATTGCTGCAAGTGCGTACAAATAAGTTGCAAGTGGGTATCTCAAAGAGAAGCTGGAAGTAAACAGAGGGAACTGATTAACTTTGGCATGAGCGTAAAAATCAGGCTTTGAAAAATATTTTTAATTTAGGGTTTTTTAATTTTTTTTTAATTAATTTACAATGTTTTCTGTCTTTTATGTTTTACTGGATTTGGGGTCGAGTCCTTTCTTCATAAAGTACTAGATTATTAAGAAACAGGTTGGTCCAGGAGGCAAAAGGTGGTACCATCTTTTCAAGTATGGCCTATATGTGAGTTGTGGGAGTGACACATGGCTCGCACCAGACTGGGTGACTGTCCAGACCAGGATCGAGGCTCTGTTGAATCCTCGAATCCTTGAAAAGCAGCTCACAGGAAACCCTACACTTGTCAAAATTTGGTGAGAGATTTAGGTCCCCTTGCCTGCCTCCCCAGTATCTGGAAAAAAAACAAAGCAAGCTTCACATGTAGCAAACTGGGATGATCTGTCTCCTTTCCCAACCAGTGATACCAGAACAATTTAAAAACATTATTTCTGGGCATCTGAGTTAACTCTTCACTGAGAAAAATAGGGAAGTTCAGCTATAATTGCTAACACCGTTCCTCTTGGTTCTCCATAAAGTCATCTATGGTTTTGATACATTCAGTTCACATTTTTTGAGGTTTTCCGGACAATCTTAACGTGTAGAGATTGAGGGCTATGGCACACGTTCACTGAGCTAATTAAGGTTTAGGATAGTCTTGTCCACTGCTGTGTTTTCTCCTCTATGGGGCAGAAATGGGCAGCAATGTCTAAACCACCACTGCTACATACTAGGGCTCACCTAGAGGAGCCTCAGGTTTTGTCCTGAGGCAAAAGCACTGTCAGAAGTGCTTGATGTAGGTCTGCTGATGGAATCAGTAGTGGAGACATCTGTGTAACAAAAAAGATCATTGTATGTCTCAGTTTGACTACTTAGAAAGTAACAGTAACATTTAAACCACTCAGTAATATTTTTTTTAAATCTGGATAGTGGCTTATACAGGCGTATTTCTAGGTGTGTAGCAGTATCAGCCAAATTTTTCCATGTCAACAGAGCCTTATATTTTAACGAACAAATCTGCAGTGGCTTTAATTTTGTCTAATGAGTGTTTCAAGGAAAATGTTGTTCCAGAGTAGGTGTGTGGGCTGGGTATCGCTAAGCTTTGCTATGAAGATGTAGGACTACAAGGTAAATGATGTCTGTGAACCTGGGCACATATCCTGGCAGGCTGCCATACCCAGCACCACCCTACTGCCTGGCTACCTTTCTAGAGCTTATCAGCCCCGCTGCTCTACAAGCCCAGTGGCTTGTGTAAGAAGTTGGGGTCTCCTCCTGGAATAACGAATATTTTAAGCAACCAATACTGACCCACATACTTAGACATGGAAGAAATAAAGATGTGCCACCACTGAGACAAACACTGTCCCTAGTGTCTCCCATTGGTCCCATGGTGCTGGAGGGGTGAGAGTCCTCAGGTATTTTGATGTGTCCATCTGCCCTCAGAGGCGTGATGTAGCCCTGCCACACGTACACGTGCCACTTCTCCCAGTGCTCACCCAAGTGTACACTGACACTGTGGACCTCTGGTTGGCAAAGCCTGGAGCTAGAGGCCATAGCATTGTCTGGGCAATGCACACAGACTGCACTTCCCGCCTGCTGTGAGAACAAGCGTTACGGGGCAGAACTCGCATAACTTGGCTGAGTCCCAGCATGTGGCGCACTGCCAGTTGTTTTTTTTTCCCATACCCATATGTTTACTGACTTTCCTTTACTAGTAAATCCTTAGCATATTGTATCATTCTACACTTCTTTTCAACTTCATTTTTCTCTAAGTTGGCCAAGAACAGCTTGCTAGGTCCTTGACTGCATCCTACCTTCATGTGCATCTTTGTTCTTCCCCTCCCGCATGCCTCTTTTCCTCTCAGCTCTCTAATCCTGGATCCTGGTAGTCCCATGCATTTGAAGTTATTTTTCTCTATTGGCTGTATATGGCAAACGTGACTATTCTCCATATCCAGCCATCTTTTCTCCAGCTTGCAGAGAGGGCACTGATGATATTTCTTTCCCATCCTTTATGTTGGTTCCAGCACTATCTGACAGCAGTCATTGCAGGGATGACGGGATTCTCACTCCCAAGCTCTCAGCACACATTTGGGGAAGCAGATGCTCTGTAAGCACGCCTCTCTGCCCTGATAATACATTCACTGTATCCCAATAAGGATTTAATGCCTTTAAGGTGTATCTGGTTCACATTGAGATCACGCTTATTACTAGGCATAGTTAAAAGATAAGTGAGAGACCTAGTTTATTCCATAAAGTTAAGCAAAGAGCACCAAAAGCAATACCTAAGATCTGGGAGAATAAGCCTTAGTGCAAGAATGTTTTATCTTTTAAAGTGAGGAGGTTGGTGCTCTCCCTGAGAACTCCTTAAGGAGATCATGGATGAAATAAAACCAAAGCAGCCTTGTTTCAACTGCCTGAAAACTTTATGCCTAGCTATCAGTTCAAGAGTTCCTCCCTCCAGGCTATGCTGCTGTGTGCAAACAGGGTATGTAGTCTCCCTTGACAAGATGCTGCCCTACTGAGATCTGATCTTTGGTTTCCTCCCACTATTCATGCTCTGTATTTCACAGAAATACACAGGGAATGCAAATAGAGAATCAAAAGGTAACCTTGAGGACTTTTATGGCTGCCCTTGGTGTTTCAAAGCCACTCTTAAGTACTCCTTTCTTTCTTTTCTAAGTTAGAGGACTTCTTGATGTTGTGACTTCACTTTTAGCTGTTCAGCATCTTTGGGACTGCAACACTAATATTTTGCAGCTCATTTGAGAAAACAGAAAAAAATTTTTGAGTGAGATGCCCTGCTAGTGTATCAATCCCTTTCCCTTCTCATCTGAAGAGGTCAGCTGAACCACAGCCATAAGCCTACAGCACAACTCCTCTCAAAACACATAAAATTCCTTTTGTTTTCTTGCTTACAGCCTGTATGATTTACAGTATGAACCTTTTCATGGCCTTGTTGTACCTTCTAGCTGTCATACTAGAAATGTTTACAGTGCTCTGTCAGTTTCATGATTCAAGGTATATCAAAGTCCCTGCAGAGCCTTGGACACTGGAGCTCTTCAAGTTTTCAACTAGTTATTGGAGAGCCTACTGGCACCAGCTGCTTCAACATCACTCCTTCATCAAACAGCTCTCTTCTCTCCTTACTTAGTGTGAAAAGGAATACCATAGCTCTCTGGGCACCTTGACACATCCTCTAAAAAAGAAGCCAGACCTCCCCTTAAATGAAGCCTTTAAGTTTTAGAAGCTCATTTTGAGGAAAGGCCCAAGGCGAGTCCAGACCAGACTATGGCATGAAAATGTTTGATGAAAGTTCTTCTGGTCAGAGACCTTTTATTTCCACAGGATCTGAACTTGGTCCTCGCACCCTTCCCTGGGACAGCCATTTGAGTCCTTGTCTCCTGTTGCACATATCTTTCTTCATGGCCATTTCTTCCACCTAGCAGTGATTCAGAGAGACTTCTGGCAGCTCTACAGCCTCATTCCTGATTAGGCCAGGTCTTTGGGTTCATCCCAAAATTCCTCCAATCTTTGTGTCAGAATTCCATCCAAATTAAAAATGAACATCTGCTTTCTTTCCTAATCCTCACACCTCTGTGGCTGAGTCATCTTTGGACACTAAATACCAAGAAGACCATTTTTTACTGGTGTGTTATGACCTATGAGTTGTCCTGGCTGGTTCCTTGGGGTGAGTGGGCTGTACTGGATTTCAGTTACTATCAGTTACTATCATCTCAGGTGTCTGCAGGGAGCATCCTGCCTGGGGCACTACTCTTTCAATCCCATCTCTGTGATTGCCAAGGCACCGTGGAGCAGTAATATATTTAATAGAACAGTCTCTTTTCTTAAGAAGACCCTGAGACCCAGGTCCACATCCCCAGCAAGTGTATGATGGAGAGAAGTACTGGAATCACCCAGCATTTATGGACTGGGTCTCAAAAGAGAAGAAAAATTATTACTACTAACTGCAGTTCTCTCAGCTGTGATATCCAGATGCACATTTGCTACCTATTTTCCCTCCTTCCTCCTTCTCCAAGTCTCTTTTTTTGGTACTTCTGTTGTTGAGCCTCACCACAGTACACTGCTATTTTGTGATTATGTACACGGTGGGAGGGAAGGTAGAGCATGTGTGCCCCCTCTGGGTAATATTTCAGTAAAAACAAGTCTAGCTCAAGTGTTTCTTGTGCAAACCTCCACACTGTAAATGTATGTATCTGCAAAAAAACACATCCAGGAACCACAGCCACTGGAAAGTAACCTTGCTTTCCTCCTCTTGGCTGCATAATGCTCCCCTCTGCCTGTCTGTTGGGAATAGCATCCGCTTACACAAAACTTCCCTCCAAATGTGGAGAAAGACTGACAGTCAAACTGTAGCCAACTCGTGCGTGGGAGGACAAGAAGGATTTTTTGGACACTGTAAAAGAAGGTGACCAGCAAAGCAAATAATAACAGCCCAGCAAAAAGGTAAGCATACCAAAATGCAAGACTGGTAATTATTTAGACCCCAGGTAGAACTAGGATGCCCGGGGTACTACAAGGAATAGCTAGAAAGATACAGCTTTTGCCTTGGTATGTTTGTGTCTACATTAAGACAAAATGCAGCAAACGGGTTAAATGAACAGGGTAGTGAAGAGGTAGTAATATTTTGATAAATATTTATTTCTCTCTCACTCCAGAACCACAGAAGAATCAAGATAAAATAATGAAAATGCTACAGTGGTGCTGTCTAGTGGCATGTGGATGAACTAATGTAGCCATCCTATCTGCCAAGCTGAAGTTTGGTTGCCAAGTCCTTGAGCTTCACCATGAGAAATGCTCCTTCCCCTAACCTCAGCTTCCCATCTATGTAATTTGCAGTTATCCCCTGAATTAAGATTTCATTGGTGGAAAGAGCAGTGATTTCTGCGTGTTTGTTAGTAAAAGACTACCTTCCTATATATTCTAGCTGGCATTTTATCCATTTTCTCTGATTTAATGAGTTAGCTAGTACAGGATGCTGACATTTGGGAGGGCAAAAAGCAGCACCTCCTGTGAGGATGCCAGTCCCTCACAACTTCCTGCAACTCCCTCTCGCTGTTGACTCTCTGCACCGGTTTCTTTTCCTTGGATAAATTTTAGAGGCCAGTAAGAAAAAGGTTTTTCTAAGCCTTTAAATTTGGTGGATCGCTGCTGTGATATTTCGGAGCCAAAGGGGATGTGAACGTCAGCGGGGCAGGTGTTTCTCCACAAGCGGGGGAAGCTGTGATCTGGTCTGGGAAGCAAAGGACTTGAAGAGCCTGGAAACAGGGCAGCTTGTTGCTTTACCTGAGCACCCAGGAGGAGCAGTTGTGCAAGGACCTGTTACATGGCAAAGCGTTAATTTCTGGTACGAAATGGGTGTTGGAGCTCCAGCTGGTCCCAGCTCCGGCTAAAGATGTCAGGGGTACCGAGTGTGACAGCCTGGGCTAGTTAGAAGAAGCAACTACGCACCCTTCTGCAGCTAATTTTACGAAAACCAGAGCAACTGCTGCTGAAGGCGATCGGTCTCCCACCAAATTCAGTCAGAAACCGAGCGTTTGTCACCCCTTGACCCAGGGGCAGCCCAGCCGGGCTCTGAGGAGAGATAACGGTCGCCCGCGCGCCTCCCCTTCAACCGCCGCCCAGGGTCCGCCCCCCTCCCCTCGCAGGCTCCGCCCCCTCCCCTTGCAGGCACCGCCCCCCTCGCAGGCACCGCCCCCCTCCCCTCGCAGGCCAACGGCCTCCTCCCCTCTGTAGCCACTCCCCGCCCCTCCTTCCGGGTTTTTCCCGGCGCTCAGAGATGACCTCACACGTCTCCGTCTCCGCCCCTTCCGTTTTTCTCCGCTGGGACAAGCGGAGCCGCTCCCCCCCATTACGTCACTCAGGGCGCGCCGGAGCCGCTCGCACGTGCCGTCCCGCAGCGCTCTGTGCCCGCCGCCGCCGCCATGAGCTGCCCCGTGACGTGCGCCGCCTGGGTGCGGTGCGGCGTTGCCAAGGAAACGCCGGACAAGGTGAGGGCGGGGGGGCTGGGCTGAGGGGGACACCCCCCCCCCAAACTACCCGCCATCCCCTGCCGCCCCTCTCAGCCCGCTCTGTGTCCGCCCCGCAGGTGCAGCTCAGCGAGGAGGAGCTGAAGCGTCTCATCGAGGAGGCCCAGGACAGGCTGGGGTGAGGCGGGGGGGTTGGTCCGGGACGGGCCTCGGCGCTGACAGAGTCTGGGGAGAGGAGGGGAGGGGGTTTCTCCGGGCTCCGGCCCGCACCGTAGACCCCGGGGTTGGGGTGGGGGGGGGGCGTTCGCTGAAGGCCCGGCTTGGGGAGAGGCAGCGAGGCGTGGAGATGGGCGCCAGCCAGCACCGAGTTTCTTCCTGAAGCGGCTGCGTCCAGTGAGCCCGGGAAGGTCCTTGGTCCGGAGAGCCAAAGGGGAAACGTGGGATGGAGCACATATCCTGCCTTCGTCGTGGATACGCCACCAGGGGTTGTGTTCCCCTGCGGTTGTGCCGTGGTCGAGCGTGTGCTGTCAGACTGGATGAGCGTTTCAGGTGAAGTCCGCAGAGACCCGCCTGGGGCCTGGTCCTGGCTGGAGTTGGCATTCCTGCCTCGAGTGAGAAGGAAGAAGTTGGGTTTGTAACCATGGGTGCTTTGGAGATGTGGCCAACCAAGATGGAAGTCCCAAACTGACCGTGAAAAAGTGGATACTGAGGGTGAGATGTTACGACCCAAGCGAGTCTGGAGGCTGCAGCGGAGCTCAGAATGACGTGGTATTTATGCTTTGGCAAAAAAGGCAAAACATCACTCGGGTGTATTTATGGTTCACGTATGAGACTAGAGACATCAAAACTCTCCACTCAGCACTGAAAGTCCTTAGTTGTGGAGTTGTGTTAGGTGTGTTAGGTTTTGCTGCTCTGCTTTTAAGAAGAATGTAAATAAACTTAGAAAAGAATAACAGAAGTGACAGATTTAGGAAACAGCTATGGAAGACAATAAAGAAAGGGCTCTCTTTTGTCTAGAAAAGGATGAGGGATTGAGATCTTATTCCATTTTCTGGTCTTTTTTTAGTTAGATCTCTTCATAGATTTAGGCTTCTGATTCTGTTTCAGCTACGTAGGGTGTGTGGTTATACCACAGTATGTAAGATTGAACAGATGCAGTAGGTAGCAGGAAAAGCTTTTACAGTTGGGTGAATATTATCCACCCAATTTCTATTAGATGGATCTGTGACTTTATTGGTGAACAGAGTGTTTTGTCCCAGAATGCGTTTTGTTATGTTCTTGTTTTTTAATGGTTCCACAATCATCTTAAATGTTTAGAAGATTCTTACTTTATGTTAATTTCTTAACCAATTGTGTTTAATGTTGTGGTGTTACTTGTTTCTTCTTTATGCATGTAAGCTTCTGGTTTTTTTGAGTGGATTCCTTTCTCTCGCAATTTCAAAAACATGGAAAGATTTGAGGTGTTCTCTGTTATGCATTCTGGTAAACTTCAGGATGGAAATTTAAAGACTGCCTTTAACAGCCAAAGGTGTTATAATCTCTTTATAACATCTGGTACATTGGTCAATTTGTTACAACTTCAGTCACTTTTTTTTGCAGTGCAAAGATCACAAATCGGACTCAGGTTTAGAGTCTCTAATTATCTTGTTATAAGGAAAAAACTGGTAATGTGAAGTGCTTATGTTACTGAACAGTTTATAAAAACAGGTTTCTGATATTTAATTTAGAAATAATTTTCTATGAGAACTATCTTGGCTCATTGATGTCTGGGAATTTTGCATGCAGGACAGAAATACAGTGTATTCGGCAGGGATGAGTTCCTATGGAGCACGTTCCATTGATACATCTCAGATGTCTGTTAGGTCCTCAGCCAATGTTTAATGTACACTTCCTTCTACTGAATTCCTTGCGTACGGAACTGCTACTACAAAAGTTCTGAGTTTTCTGGATGTTGCGTAGTTTACCCTATAAGAAGTAATCATTTGCAATATGTTCCTACCTAGTGAATTTTATGTTGTGTTTTCTTCTAATGTAAGTATGGGAAGTATGAGGAAATGAAGTCTTAAAAATCTTGAAGAAATGCAAGACTCATCACACATGACAGGGAAAAAAAAAAAAGGAAGGAATGAACTGGACACGTGCGAATGCATAGAGGTGAGGTTGAGAGCATTGTATCCACAAAAAAAAAAAGGGTAAGAGAAAGGGATTTAGGCACACTGCTTAGTTCTGTCGAGCAAGATTGTGCCACATTTTGTCATGAAAACTTTCAAGGAAAAACTTCCTCTGGAAGCCTGAGAAGAATGGTGCCTTGTACTTTGGGAAAAGATAGGAAAGGAGTGAATGGATTTCCAAATTATTGGTGTAAAGACTTGAAACCCATGTGAACAGCCAGGACTGTGTGCTGAAATCTTGTTAGCGCTCCCCTAAGCAATTACTTGGAAGCATTCTAAATGTCTGTCGCGGTTTCTCAGGGATGTGTATCTTTAAACAGGGGTGACGCTGATGGTAGTGATGAAGGCCAGACGGAACATGGCACGAATGTAGCCATTCCCGGCAGAGCTAAGTCTTCTCATAACAATGAAGACCTGTCTGATGATGAACTGGAAGAATATGATTTGGAAAATTATGATGAAGAGGAACACACAGGTAAGAAAAACTTAAATGTCAGATATGCAGTGTAAGTGAAGAACGTTTTTGCTTCTTGTTGTACTTAAGACATTAGTATCCTAAAACTACACAGTGCTGTGTTTCAACTGCTGGAAATTCACATTTTTAATTATCTGCTTGCCCCAGTTTTGGAAGTCATTTAGTGTCCCCCTCCCTGACAGTAGAACTGAGAGCACGTTGGAAAGGCTGTCACTCCCCCTGCTGTAGTGCTGAAGCAGAGCAGCAGAAGTCCCTGAAAGCACTAAGCAATTAACCTTACTGAGGTTCTTATGTTTGGAACTTGGAAGTTCATTTAGTCCACTCCTGATATTTTGCAATACAGGTAATACAGTTATTGGTACAGGAGTTTCTGACTTCATCTGTCATTGACAGATAAAAAGTGTTCTGAAATTCCCATCTAGGTGATCTAAAACTTGGAGACTCTTTGGCTACTCTGGCAGTATATGGGAGTAATGATCATGATCCTTACATCACTCTAAAAACCACTGTAAGTACTATAAAAATGTTAAATTTATCTTAAACAGCATGAACTTAAAAATGAACAGTGCTTGCAGTCCTTTTCTAAAGGTGTGCCAGATTTTTGGTCAGACGGAACCCTTTCCTTTTAAGGTTGCTTTGTGCAGTCCTTGTACGCGTGCTTTTTACTTTTAAGTCAGATGTTAAAGGGAACTGGCTCATTATTTATACCACGTGCTTCTGTATGTGGAGTGGTTTGTCACCTATCTACTAGGACACAGAAAATGCTTGAAGAAATAACAAATCTCAGGCCACTAACGACCCAAGTTAGAAAACTTCCCAGATTGCAGGACTCTTACACCTTCCACCAGTTTGTGGAAGAAACCAAGCTGAGGTGGACTCAGGCTACGTGTCGAATTGGGGGTATGGCATGAAGAAGTATGTCCCTGTTAAGCATATATGCACAGCATACTGTGGAGTTGACCGCTTCTGCCTGGATTAGTTTCCATCAAGTATCAGATGGGGAGCATCTTTGCAGGAGCCTGCTTTGTTGGAGCTCTGCAGGGGGTAAAGAAGTCTCTGGCTGTAGTCTAGCACAAGCTAACTATGTCAGCAGTGCTGTCCTGTTATGCTGCCTGTTTGTCTTTTTCTGGTGAACAGGGATGCAGCATGCAAGACATGAGGTAATCCTTCTACTCTACTTAACATTGATATTGCCTTGGCTAGAATATTGGGTGCCTCTTCAGAAAAGATATAGAGAGATTCCAGAGAATATCCTGCAGTTTAGTTCAGAAGGATAGATTGCAATTTGTGATTGACTTAATTTACATGTAGAGATTACAGAAATCAGTTACAAGGTGAGGTTGCGTGAGAAGAGACAATGTAATCTAGAGAGCAACCAGGAGAGACTACGATCATCTAGGGCAGGGTGATGGAGCAGATGAATTTTTTTGACCTCTTCCAAGCATAAAGATTCTGAGATTTTTCTGGGTGTTGTCCTTTCTATACTGTTTTCAGATTCTTTACAAAGCTAGTGAGGTTGAAAGAAAAAGAGTAGTTGTAGGCTTCTACCACAACGTCTAGTTTGTGTGTCAGGGGACTTTGTCAAACGTGTGTCTCAGACAAGGAATTGTTATGGTGACTTCACATACTGTAACAAAGCTCAAGGAGGAAGGCATACGTCTTATCTTTAAAATGAGTTCACTTGCTACGTGCACTTTGGGGCACTGTATGTTTTCTCTGTGTTCCACTGACTGATGATTTTTCTTGTTCCTGTGTACCAGTAGAGGTGAGAAATGCTTTAAAAGTGATTTTTATAGTCAGAAGTATTCACACAGGGATTTAGAGAGAATATGAGCTGCGTTTATTCTGTGTCAAAAAAGCTAACTTTCTTCCAGACACAGGAAAAGTGAACACCTTCTTCTCAGGCTTTTCTTCCTAGGCTCAAGTCCTTTCCTCAAATTCTGAGAGAGTACTTTTTAGTTCTTCAACATGCATTTTATGTTGTTTTTTGGTATTTACTACTAGTACTGTTGAAGACTTAAGTATTGTGTAACATTAAGTTGATTAACTCGCAGAATTGCAGTACTTGATAGAATTCAAATATTGAAACGATGCTTGAAGTGAATAAAAAAAATAAAAAGCTTGAAACAGAAGTCCAAGAAGTCTTGTATGTGTTGTATATTTGAAGGATGGTACTCTGTTTGTGTAAGACTATTGATTTTTATGTACAGTTCTTAGTTTTCCACTAACAAAAATTCCCTGAATGCCTTCAATTCCTCAGTAACAATGAAAATTAGATGAGAAGTTAACATCTGTTCTGGTACAGCTGAATGCCCAGTATTGCTCTAGGCAGTACTTTTCTGGAAATATTTTCCAGAAAGTAGACAATGCTTTAATGTTCTTGGAATTGCTTCCTGGATGTGAGGAGCAGTTACGGTATGCTTATTGTGTAAAATGTTGTTACGCTATATAAATGCTGAAGGCATGAGAGCACAAGGGAAATAAGCTATTGTATGTGGGCTCCTGGTGGTGATTTTCTTTTTAGCAATGGGCTGCATTGTGGTAGCCTCAAAATATGGTTTCATATTTGGTAATTAAACATCTCTCTAAATCCACCTCGGTCCACATAAACAGTCCTTCAATTTATGTCATAACTATACAGTCTCCCTATGATTGAGTCCAGTTCCTGCCTTTCTCTGTTTACCACCATAAGATGGTTTTAGGCAGGTGGGCAGCAGGGTGTTGGGTTTTGAGCGTTTTCGAGTATGGTTAAAAATTATTACCGATTCAGCCTTTTGAACGTGTAGTTTTGTGTACTTATGTGCTTTGCTGAACATCTGTTGTCCTCTCTTTTTTGCTGTTCAGGATCAATATGAAGAGGAGGACTTTCTGATTAAGCCCAGTGACAATCTTGTCCTTTGTGGCAGAGCTGATAAAGACTACTGTAGTTTGGAGGTCCATGGTAAGTAAAACAGGATTTGTTCCTTACAGTGAATCCAGGGAATATGTCTTGCCTCGCCTGTTCCATATGGCTGTGTAGAAGGGGGAGAGGATTGGTTTTTGAAAGGTTTTTTTTCTCCCCATCTGCCCTGTGTGTTTTGTCCTCTTTCCTTATGTCATGGTGCTTTAGCCACTTTCCAGAACTGGAGTATTTCATGTGGAGTTATCATTGTTTAGAGGGTAATGTGCCTTTTTCAGGCTGTATAGCATTTCCTTTCCTTATTTCATTTCTAATGACACTTAGAAAATACTATGGCATTTTTATTCTCTGAACATACAATCTTTCTTCCAAACAGTCTTACTTTCCATATCGTGCAAGCTTCCTCTAGTGGTTTGTTGTTTTGGGGCTTTTTTTTCTTTCAGCTTTGTCCTTGCTTCTTTAAACGGGCTTTCCATTGCTAGGAGTAGAAGAATCAGCACTTTTATCATCTTAGTTTTAGAAGAGATGATCCTTAATAAGGTCTGAATACCACTTGTTCTATGGATGGGTTTAGTTTTACTGTGTAAAAGATTTCTCTGTTGCAGCAAGGAGTACTACTGAGTGTGCTGAAGTTACCATCTTTTCTTAGGGTGGTTCTTTTGGGGAATGTTTCTGGCTACTTCTGCTATGGTACATATTTCTGCAAGCAAAGTATTCTGTTTTAAGAAAACAGCAAGACCAAAGTGTTTGAAAGCATCTCTTCAGATACCAGCATCTGGCATTTTCTCCAGCTGGAGGTGTTTACAAATTTTATTAACTGTGTTATTTTCCCAATATAAACTTATAGAACAGTAGCATAGGCTTCTGCACTTTATAGCATTGGGTAGCCCTGTCTTAGTTAACTACTAAGACTACTTAGTTAACTGAAGACTTCAGTTAGTATCTGAACATCTATCACGTGCTTAAAAACAGCACAGTCATTTTGTGTGTGTGATGATACCGTGTTATTAAAATAATTAATGGGTTTTCTCTGCTATCCAGTTAGTAAATTCTTTTATTATAAGGAGAAAAATAGCTGGCTTAAGGGAATGCAGTGTTTAGTATATGGTTGCTTTACCAAAACTCTTCCTGTATCTCGGTTAACCTGCTGAAGGTAACTTCAACTGACTTCAGCTTCCTCTGATTTGAAAACTGTTTGTCTTTTACCTTCATTTCCCCTTTGATTACACCTGTCTAAACCTTCGTTAATGTATCCTGATGTAGAAAGTGGTGGATATGGAGCATCTATTTTAAAGTGATCTTACAAACAAAGTAGTGTAGTATGCTAGGAATAAAGTGTCTAAGCTTTGCTGAACTTGTCACTTCTTTATCTAAAGTACACAGGAGAATGTTGTTTGTTTTGTGTAATTCAGTGAGGCGTAACATTAGTCTTGGAGGCTCTGGCCTCTACACTAGAACTCTGAACACTGCAAATTTTCATTCTAGATCTCCTTGACAATTTAGTGTTTGCCACATCTGCCTTTTTTGCAGAAAGGAACTGGTTATAGTTGCTTGCTTTTCCTCTTCACTGATGTTTTGTATATCTTTAATTCTTTTTCAGTTTATAATCATGAAGAGGACTCATTTTATGTACATCATGATATTATCTTGCCTGCTTACCCTCTAAGTCTGGAATGGCTGAATTTTGATCCTAGTCCTGATGAATCACTAGGTAAATTACAAAGGATACTGTAAATGTCCAGTTAAATAATTTTTATTTGAAAAGTATGTAAATGTAATGTTGTCACTAAATAATTTCCTCCAGTGCTATGAACAGAAATAAGACCAAGATACTAAGATGGAAAAACTGAATATCGTTTTTTTTGGTTTGGTGATACAGTCATCTTAGTGATGCTGCCATAACAAGTGATTTGACTAAAACACTGGGTTTATTACAAATAATTAAGTTACTGTCAATTAGCAGACCATAGCAAGCTCTTCTCTAATCTGCTTTGTTTTCCATTTGCAAATGAAACATTGCTTTTGTTCAAACTCATTATGGCCAATGCAGCTGATTAACTGTAAACCACAGCAAAATTTATATATATTTATGTATTTAGTAACCTTTTTCCTGTGTTTTACAGAAATTTTTTTTTTCCATAGCACAGGGAACGTGGTTTTGCTTTGGTTTTCTGGTTTTTTTTGTTTGGGTTTTTTTTGTTTTTGTTTTTGTTTTTTTGTTAAAAAACAAATCGTGGAACTTTTTTATAGCTTCTTTGAACAGTTACTTATACTGAAGGGGAAGTGTATTGGAGAGCAAGTAAATTTTCTTCTGGCAACATCTGCTGTCAGTTGATATTTTTAAATTGCTCCTTGTTAGTTATAAACATCAAATGTTCAAATAGAAGATTCTGGCACATAAGTGTAAGTTTTACTTAATCAAAGAAACAAGCAACAGCTGGATTGCCAAGTATGCTGTTTCGTAACTCTAAATAAATGTGGTTGCATTTGGGTTTCTGCTTGCAGGAAATTATGTTGCAGTGGGTAACATGACCCCGGTTATTGACATTTGGGACCTTGATATAGTAGAATCCTTAGAACCAGTCTTTTCTCTTGGAAGCAAGAAAGAGAAAAAGAAGAAAAAGAAAGTAAAGAAAGTAAGTATTGCAAAGTGGTTTATCTGGTTGGATGGAGAAAACTTAGAGCAAGGATACTGTTGTTATTACTTTCTTTCCTACAATGAAAAAATCATAGATAATCTGGTTTAATTGCATCTGTCATGTTGAAAGATGGTGTTTGAGAGGTTACAGAAGATAATATCATGTTTGTCTGTGATAGGTTGAAATTGGTATTTTCCTGTGAGTTGGAGAGTTGAAAAGGCATTGAGCAATAAAGGACAAGGTGGATACTAGTAAAATACATTTATTCAGGATTCACCTCTGTTAGCTTTATCTGTCTAAAACTCAAGCATATTTTAAGCTAGTTGAGATTGTCTAAGGTAAATGCATAGAGAGACACCCAGAGAATGGCTGAGTTTCTTTCAGTGGACTGCAGAGAAAACCTTAACTATGGAAGAGGAAGACTGAGGTTTAGACTGGATGCTAAGTTACGTGGGATGAATCTGACCATCATTGTATGCCTCAATGTGTTGTTACGAATTGTCCAAATTCTTTGGTATGTAAAAAAAGTATGGAAGATAATGTAACTTAAATTTTCTACATTTTGCATACAGTAGATGCTTCAGGAAGTACTTAAAGACTCCCTAGAGTAAATAGTGAACACTGGGTATATAGCTAATGTTGGTTTCCCAAAGAAAGGATCACTGCAATGTTAGTCAGCTAAAGAACACTCTGTGTAATTGTGAAGGGGGTTTCCTTCTTGAGCTCTCAGACCTTCTGGTTTTAAAAACAATAGAAAAAATACCCTTGGAAGGGGAATTTGTTCTGTGAAACTTGCTTCTGAAAATCACTGAGTTATCAGAATTTCTGTTGAAGATGCCATTCATAAATGTTACCTCAATTTGAAATGCTAATTGTTGTCTGTATGGATAATTAAAGCCTGGAATTAAGAACAGAAGAAGAATGGGGTGGCTTATGGGTGGTTTCCAATTGCTGTCGCAGGAAACTTTGAAGCTTAATCATTTTAAATTAGAATTTGTAGGAGCTGGCATTTACAAGGAGGTAAAGCTCAGTTAATTGGGAGGAGAGGGAGGGAACTGCCAGGAGTGTTTAGAAAGAAGCTGAAGAAGCTGCACATTAGCTGGAGACAATGAAATTTCTTCTACTAGCCTGAAGGGAGTAACCAGTTCTGTAAGCCCACCAGCTGTGAATGGAGCAATCTGAGACCTGGGGTAGGAGGCGAGGTATGGGTACTGCAGAGACAGTTCTGTCAAAAACCTTGTGGCAGCAAGTGAGAATAATTTAAAACATGAAGTTGTTTGTGAAGGCATTAAGGATTTCATGCTGATGTGTTGTAATGCTTGATTTCCATTGAAGCTGTAGTTTTCAAAAGTCTGTTTATGTTGTATCTGCATACGCAGAGTTTATCCTCAGAAGGGACGGTGAAAGGACATACTGATGCTGTGCTTGATCTTTCATGGAATAAACAAAGCAGGTAAAAGAATACTCGAATAACAATGAATGGTTACAAATTTGCATACTTAATTAGGCATACATTTTTTACATAAATCCAAAATCTAGTGTAGTATAACATTGAACTTGAAAGCAGTGCTGAAATGAATCAATTCTCAAAAACACCCCCCCCCTTTTTTTTTTAACTAGAAGTCTTATTTTTTTTTTAAAACCTGTATTTTGCTACAGATCACTTTTTATTTGCAGGTTGTCCAGATGAGGGCAGGGCCAAGGTGGGTCTAAGCTGTTTGATAAATCGGCTACATTTAAGTCAGATGCACAAATTGGAGAAGCAGAAGGGCTGTGCTGATCTGCCAATGACCTAAAACACCATTTCAACAGGTAGATCTATAGAAGGAAGTCCTTGCTATGCTGGTTTTTTTTTTTTTTTCCCCCTCTGGCTTTTGCCCCAGAGCTGTGCACAGAAAAGAGAGTGTAAAAGCCCTGATAGCACAGTTATAGAAACACCTCTGACCCTCAGGTTATCCTAGGCAGAGAATTCCCTGTTGCCTGAATGAACTGGCAATGAAGCGCTGCTATCAAAGCAACACAAAGCTGGCCCACCTTGAGGGAGAGGTCAAGGACAATGTGTTGACTGAAGTAAAGATGCTGCTGTTTTTTATTACTTAGGTGGTTGTTAACAGTTCAGCTGTCAGAGGATCCTCAGCATGGGCCTTGAAACTGTTGCAGTCAGACACAGGCGATTATTTTTCTTTTTTTTCTTTCCTACTGTCATAAATGCCTCTGAAGATACACAGTCAACTCCACATAGTCCTGATGAACAGGTGTAAGCCTTCACTTGTAATGCTTTCTTACCTACATACTGAAGAAGGAAACACCCACATAGACACACAGTAAATGTACATAAATTGCACTTTTAATTTAAAGTATGCTGTCTATTGTTCTTAGATTATACATATATGCACAGAGCGTGATAGTGATCATTCCGTCAGTTGTACAAAAGAGTAGCTTTCTTGTACCTAGAAATGGTTGTCTGGTGAGAATATAGAGACAAGTCACAAAAATTATGGCTACAGTAGTTAAGTGTCTGGAATGCATAATTCTGTAATGTGCTGAGTTACGAACTCATTGATACTGGTAGATCTTTCAGGAAATAAAAACAGCCTTGAAGTGGGAAGCTTATGGGTAAAACAAGGAACACCTTGAAGCAGCTTATATTTAAATGTTTTGTTGTTGTTTGTTTGGGTTTTTTAAGCAAGACATGCTGTGACAGCTCTCTATAAATAACTTTCTGCCTGTAGGTCATAATGGTGTTACTGTAAAATGTTCTCATAGCCTTCACTATGCATTTTCTTAAATTTCCCTTGTAACATTGTTTGGAAGAACAGTGTTTCCAGGAGAATGTTAGCTCTGTCAGTCAGAAACACTTGGTTACTATAAAAAGAAAAAGGTGAGGGGGGAGCAGTTTCAATCAGAAACAACATGTTGAGGTAATAGATCTGATTTTAAGAGCAATGGTAGCAATTGTACTGTGTATTTGATAGGCCTTTGGGAAAGTTTTGAGTTTTTTCTGATTAAACTTCTAAACTGTGTGTTTATTGCTCTTAACACAATCGGTCAAATTTAAGTTGAAATGTGGTGTCTGTAAACTAACTAAAATGTTAGTGGTTTCTTTCAGCATTCTGTGAAGGGTATACTGTTGGGTCTTCAGTAGTTATATAAATACTCAGAGAGCAAAATATTTTAAAACCAGGTTTGTCTGGCTCTTGGCTGTATGTGTGTGCAAACAGAGCTAAGTTGCATAGGTAATATTTAAAAATAGTATCTTAAAGGAAAGGAAGTGCTTCAAAGCCTTTCTTGCTTTGTTTTGTTCGAGAAATTTTCCAGTAAATGATATTATAAGTGGTGTCGGGGGGAAATAGAAGCAAAACTGTCAATGTTGTTATTGTAAGTGTTAGACTATATTACATCATATTAGTATGTTTGTAGTCCTTCCTTGTAACTTAGAATTACCTTCAGGGAGTTATCCCTCAGGTTTGAGACATATAGTCTATAGACCAGCATGTATTTGATCTGAGAATCAGGCTCTGTATGTATTTTGGATTTTTGACCATTATTTGTTCATATCTGTATAAAGATTTTCAAAACTTGTTTTTTGATCCACTATCAGGAATGTTTTAGCAAGCGCGTCTGCTGACAATACTGTAATTTTGTGGGATATGTCTGTGGGTAAGCCAGCAGCCAGCCTGATGCTACATACAGACAAGGTATGTAATAATTGTTATGTTTCTTCCACTGTAAAATACAGAGAAAAAAATAACTGCAGTTTTTCATTAGCTGCTTGGTAGTGAATCCTTAGAACAACAATTCTGTAATTTTCTAACAACTGTGCAGAATTCTTTAAATTTCTGAATTAGTTGCTTTTGTGAACAACACTCTGTTCGCTTTTTAAAATGTTATTTAACTTATCCTTTAGAAAGTTTGTGAAGATTTACAGCAGTTTTTAAAATGCCTTTTGTGTGAAAGCCCTGATGGTTGGGAATCTAATAGTGCTGGTATAAGCTACAAAAAATAGATCTCTGAGCATAGGTCAAACTGTAACTCTCTCTAAGGAAACAATGAGTGTCGGTTACAGTTTGTTCTAGGTAAGAAAGGTTTAAAATAGATGATACTAAAATACCATAGTGATGGGTACTTCAGAAATAATCTCCTAGTAATTAAAATGTGAAAGTTAGTTATTAATAGCTGTAACCTTATTTTGCTGTTAACAAAGTCACTGCCCTTGGCAAATTCCTGATTTTCATTTTTTGCTAGCATCTGCATTTTTCCCCAAACTGGAAGCAGATATTCTTTTACCTTCTCCAGCTTATTTTTTTTTAATATCTAGGGCAGAAAGGGGGCATGTGGTTCTGTTCAGTTAAATTACATTGGAAAATATCTTGTTTCCACTGGGTGGGGGTGTTTGAAATAAAAATAATGTGATCTCTTGCCCTGTTTTATGAGAAATCTGAGTATCAACAAGCTTAACAGGAGGGGTTTGGGGGGGGAAATGTGCTGGGTTTGGGGAGGGTGGGGTTATGCTCTGTTTGTTCAAAGAAAGTTCCTGTATGTGTGTGTTACATCTCATTGCTTATCTTTAAAAATAAAATCTTCTGTTATCTAGGTCCAGACATTGCAGTTTCATCCGTTTGAAACTCAGACCCTTATTTCTGGATCTTACGATAAGTATGTCAGGGTAATATTTTCAAATGTTACACCTAGGGAGGGTATTAGTATTGAATTAAGCCTGTTAAGTTGCCTCACATTTTCTTTTTCATTTGCTTATAACTGTGCCAAATTTGAGTAATGCCATTATTTTTTTCCAGCAAGGTAGCCAGGTTTGTATGTGGCCAAGATCTAGTTTTCCTTACCTCTTTTCTCAGGACTAGCCAAATCCTTTAACCATCTGGACTGACGTTTTCTGTGCCGGTTATCTGCGCCAAACTGAATTTATTTCTTAATTTGGCCTTATGGCATTTTCTGCATTGGGAATGTGTCACTGCTCACCCCTGTGAAGACTTGTCCAGGTTTTGCCAAACTGTAAGACCAAAGTAGGGGCATGAGGGACCCTCAAATCCCAATCCACTCCCTACAGCCTCTATTGATAGGCATGCCATAACCATAGTTTAACAGGCTGTCTCCTGTGATTGCAGCCTGGAGATGCTCTGAAATGGTCTGTGTCTGCGCACTTGGACTAGCTCTGTAGCTGCCAGTTGTTTTAAGCCCTGCCATCCAAAAAATTTCCCCTCTGTTCTCCCATCTCACAGGGGCAACTTTTAAATTTCGCTCTATAACCGTGATTTTCTTATATTGATTTTTTTATTCAGCTTTTAAGACTTTGTCCTTGTGTTAAAATATTTATAGACTTGTCAATCTTCAGCCAAGCCTTTATGTTCTCTGGCTTCGATTATGCTCTTGCTACATCTGTTTAAGTGAAACTATAGGAGAAAACCCCTTTATCGTTGTTAGGAACCTGCTTCTGTCCACTCTCTTCCCCCAAGGCTTCCTTCTGTAAAAACATGAAAAAAGTCCAAACACTGAGACCAGCTTCTCGATCCCTTTTTAGCCAGCCCTTTGATCCCACAGACACCTATAAACCAGTGTACTGTCTATAAACTAGTAGACTGCCTTTGTGGATTTTTCCTGTAAAGCTTTCTGGGACCACATGCTATTCAATGAATGTGGGCAGATGCCTTCCTAACCTGAAAGTCAGACCATTAAAAATTGCATATGTACTAAAATTGTTGTTGTAAAATGCCTGGTAGAAGAGCTGAGAAATCTAGATCACATTTCTTTGGCTTTAATTATAGGATAGAGTGGGAGTGGGTCACATTGTGGATGTAAATTGTGGTGAGATGTGAGTGTGACATCATTGCTCCTTTCTTGCATTTGCATCCAGGAGCTTTTTGATTTGGGACAGATTTTGCTGCCACTGGGCTGAGCACAAGCCTGTAAAGAATCCCAGAGGACCCACTAACTCCCATCCGCTTTTTCTCCTTTTTGTAGTAGCATTTCCCTAACCACTTGTAAAGATTAATTTTTCTATTAAAGCATATTTGAAAATGTTTGTATATGTATTGCAAATTGATTTCCTAATTAGTGTATTATTTTGAACAGTCATTACTTTATTGAAGTCTGTTCATAATTAAGTGATATATTTGCATAATTATGGTCTCCTGTATGATAAGTATCTTATGTATTAAGCAAATCCGAGCTCTGTTTGATTAAATAGAATGGCTGTTTGTAACCAGGATGAAACTTTGAAGCATATGGAAAAAGCTTGTGCTTATCTGAGAAATTTTCATCTGTTGCTGAGTTGGAAGACTAAGTAGTGAAGTTGTTTCCATTTTAATTTTTGAACTGTAGTTTGCATGGACCGTCTATATATGCCAGTGGTAAAACAAACTTCATAAAGTATTCTGCCATGATTTTATTTTTTTTTCTTAATTTACTATCCCTTTTTCCCGCAGATCAGCTGTTCTGTATGATTGCAGAAACCCACAAGATAACCATCGAATATGGCGGTTTAGTGGTCAGGTTGAAAGAGTAACCTGGAATCATTTTTCACCTTGTAATTTCTTAGTGAGTACATGCTTTTCTATTCTTGGTCTGTTGAGTGTTGCCATTTCATTTAACCTGTATTTTTGTGTTCATAATGTTTCTGAATCATATAGTGGACCTGATGGACAGTTGGACTGTTGGCATTGCTTATTTTAAAAATGCAGTGTGGTGGAGGATGGTTTTAGGTAGTTTTTTCAACAAGTGTATCAAGGTCAGTTACTTAAAAGGTATCTTCTTTTCATTATGACAGTGGAAAAGCAATGGATGCTGATGCATTTTTGCTCCAGAGGTGGCATCTTTGCCGTGTCGTTACAGTGTTCAGTGGCTGGAATGTATTTTCCTTTGCATAGTTGCTGTTGTGTTTCATGTAATGAGGCAATTGCAGCTGAGAAGTAGCTAAGATCCTGAATATTAATTCAGCGTTTCACATCAGCGCTAGAGGGCACTGTCCTCCTGTCTGGTATAGAGTAAAAATACCTTGGTTTTGTCGAGATTTTTATAATAAAACTTTTAAACAGGATTTAAAAACAAATCTTTTTTATTATCTCAATGGCTGTCTAGTTCTCTGTTGCTTTGTGTATACAGTCAACAAAAGCAGTTGCTCAGTTATGTTGGGTTTATGATGTAGATCTTTCTTGGTATAATCACACTTAGCTTTGCACAGGGCTATTATGCAGCTGCTGGATGGCTCCAGAAAGTTTGAACCAACACTTAAGAGGCTAAAGGCTTTGTATTTCATTGCCTAACAAGAAAGCCAAGCTTAGTAGTGCAACCATCTTCAAAATACAGTTCAAGAAACGTGTATAGGATTAAGACTTCTCTGTAAGTCCCTGCAGCATAGTTCAGGTATGTCGAATAGCTCAGGCAGCAGCTGGATGGAGTCTGACTTTGGGGATGCAGACCTGTGTACACTGTGTAACATGCCCTGCCAAGAAGTAGTGTAAGTCTGTCTCAAATCACAGAGACTTACTAGCGGGTGGGTATTATTTCATAGGAGCTTTTTTCCAAATGAGTGACTACAGCTGTTTGTTTTCAAAATGTTGTGATTTCCTTAGGCAAGCACAGAGGATGGCTTTGTGTACTGTCTGGATGCTCGTTCTGATAAGCCACTGTTTACTCTGAAAGCTCACGATGAAGAGGTGTCAGGTAAATTGTGTGTGTGTTGTGTTTGTCCCCAGTGGCACGGCACATCTGGAAGATGTCTTTAACTGATATGACGGAGGTGGTAGTGATTCCTTGCTTACCAAATAAGAGTTGTGCATGCTAATCATGGCTGGCTGGCACGTGAAACAAATCTCTTCTGAGAAGCCACTGTAAGCAAAGTATTTTAACAGTGAACTTTTCTCAGTGGACGTCATGAATAAGCATGTCAAAACAGATCTATTCACTTGGGGGGGACACACTTTTTTGGGGGATGAGGAAGAACAAAATCTATGGAATCTGGTCCTCATCAGTGTATCCTCATCTCTGTGAAATAGTGATTACCTGGTGCTCTCACACTGCTGCACTCTTAATCTTCCAGGGCTACAACTAAGCAGTCAGATTAAAGGGTGCCTCGTGACATCATCTGCTGACAAATACGTGAAAATTTGGGATATCCTGGGAGACAGACCAAGTTTAATCCATTCCAGGGATATGAAAATGGTAGAGTAATATTCATTTCTTTACTCTAAGAAGGTTTATATATAAACTATGTCTGCTTAATTGTTTTTTGCCTAGCTTGCATCTTGTTTTACCTAACATAACATCTTTAGGAAACAAAAAAAAAAAAAAAATATCACATTTGTGTATTCTGGGTAAATCATTCTCATTACAGTGCAGTATTCAATTTAACATGTAATGGGCAGACTGCTTCAAAGCCTCAGACCTGAACACCAGATACAATGTTCTGGGTAGAACTGTAGGTGCTCCAACATGTATCTGCCAGGCTCAAGACAAAAATGTGATTTACTGTTTGTAATTAGCAGCTCTTGACTTTAATTTTCTGTCTTTACAAAATACATTTCAGGAAACTCAGAGAGCTTACATTTGTTAAAACTTGCTTGGAGAAAGTATTTTTAGATGATGAATTTGGTTTAGGATGATACTTCAAAAAAAATCCTCCTCTTTCTTCCTCCTACCCTCCCAGGGTGTTCTCTTCTGTGCAGCTTGCTGCCCTGACTTCCCGTTTGTTTTTGCCTTTGGAGGAGAGCGAGAAGGGCTGCGTGTTTGGGATATAAGCAAGATTTCTGCAGGTAACATTCTTGTTTCTTTGAATCTTGTGGTTCTCCCCTTGCCCTCAGGGTGTATTTGTATATTCAGTAATGTATTGTGGCTCTGAGAGAAACTGTAGGTTAATATTTTTAATACCCCAAGACTGGGTATGTGTTCACATTTTCAGCTTCAAAAAATGTGGGTTTTTTTCTAAATTGGAGAACTCTGTTTGCCACATGATTTATTTTCTTGTAGCTGAAGTGTAATACCTGATTTCTTATAATACCTATGTTTTACTTAATGTTCCTGGTGTAATCAAGTATCGCATTCTTGAGTACTTGTAGGAATAAAAGTGAGGACTCTTTTGATCAGTTGTTGTAGCTACATGTAACTAAATGGCATGAATTTTTGGAGAGGGCTTTTAGGAGCTTGGTGGAAACCAGAGAGACTAAAACCAGAAATAAATTATTTAAACTTAATGTTTTGCTCTACAAAACTCATCCATTTCACAGTACTTAGGTACAGGAATTACACACAGGGAAACCTCTAGAGATGCTCTGGTGGAGAAATAACAGGACTTGTAATTTAAGTATCATATGCGCGAGATTGTTCTCACATGTAAGCTTCAACTCCCTACTCAGGGAAAAAGGGAAAAGCTCTCAAACCACACCAGGACAGGATTTCCATTCCACTCCATGATGCTCACCATGCTATACCTGCTGTACTTGTTTCTGGGAGAGAAACGTGTAAGCAATGCCCTGTCTGTGTTGCAGTGAATGAAGTTTTTGGAAACAGAGAGAGACATGTTCTGGCTAGTGCCAATTCTGTGGCTTGCAGCTCCGTGGCCGGCAGTAGCAGCAACGATGTGGAGACAGCAATGGAATCGTGATGGACCATCAAAAAATCAAAGTAATTAATGGGACTATGACTAACGTGTATTCTACAAATCGCCATTTGGTTAGAGTTCATAGAAATTACTTGAATGGCATGCAATCTGCAGGCTTCTTCATCTCAGATGAAGAAACGCAGTGTGGCTAAGCTCTAAGTCAGCAGTCCTAAGTTCCTGCCTTTATTACTGGCTTTGAAAGATTAAATTACTTGCTTTTGCCTGAGATTATGATCCCTGAAACAGGGGCTACTATGTGTAAAGTTGATATATAAAATGAAACAGTCACTAAAAAAGCATTCTGCTACTACCAGCAGTTTGTTGACTACTGCAGAGAAGGTAAATACCTTCTAAGGGCATAAGGAAAAAGACTTCAGACAGCAGTTGTATAATAAAAAAAAGCTGAATGAAATGACAAGTGTAAATAGATAATTCATCCTTAATTTGAGGCTAGATGTACATATTTCTAATACAGATTTTAAAAGTTCTATGTAACTTTTTTAAGTCTTAAGAGTATTTCTTGGCCCTTAAGTTGGAGTACCTGACTACAATCTTGAAATGTATTTGTAGCACCTCAGATCACCACTATCAGACCATAAATCCCAGCTCTCTCCCATCAAGATGGAGGGTCTCTTTTCCCTGATTCTACAGCACCTGAAGTGTATTGATGTTGCCATGTGTATTGGGTTTTTCTTCAAGCTCCAAATGTAGTATCCATAAAGAGAATTTGAACTGAAATAAGGAGCTACTATGCAGAAGAGGGTGGGAGGCTGTCAGGACACAAAGCAAGGGTAGGGATCTCAGCTGGTCACTGTCACTCGTGAAAGCTGTCTGTGTTATGTACTTAGGTTCTTAACTCCTCCCAGGCGTTTCGGCCTGAAACCTGAAGGCACAGAGGAACATTCTGAGTATCAGCCTAACCCCTGACTTACTTAAATGCTTTGTTTATAGCATCAGGAACCTAATCAAGGAATGCGAGTCAAACAATTTCATCACATTTAAAAGGAACACCTAAGTGCCTTACCCCAGGCCAGAAGTTAAAGGATACTCTCATCCTCTTGTGAAGTGCTTCCCTCCACTAGAAGGTGTCTGTTAAAGTGCTGCTGCTACAAAAATGCCCTGGGTATTAAAGCAACTGGTATCATAGTGTCAGTGCATGTAGTTGACAAGATCTTATGGCTGCTTTCCACTCTAGCTCATTGTAACTCATTCTGGTGAGATAAAGCAGATGATAGATCAATTGTATCAGTACAAACAGCAGATGGGGGAAAGGCAGGGCTGTAGATTTCCTTCCCATTCCTTGAAGTTAGGTTGCTGCTTCTGAATCCAATTCAGCTGTTTCTAGTCTGGTGACAGATGTTTAGCATGGCTCTGCAGGAACCTAGAATATGTTATCTATCTCTACTTCTGGTATTAACTGGCACAGTAGCTCTAGAAGTTGCTTTTTATTTTAGGAAGAAATTGTGTTACTGCAAGCAACACATCTTTCCCTTGACTTAGCAAAATACCTCAACCTGTCTTTCTGGAGCTTTTTATTCACATACTGATCTCAGAGGGCAAGCGTTAGGCATTTTCAGGCTTGAAGAACCCAGGGAGCTCTCTAGGAAATACAGTGTACAGGGAGAGGCACAGCTGAACTTATGCCGTTTAGGGCACGAACTGGAGCTGGAGCCTCTTTCATGAGGGAACCTCCAACTACCTCATCAGAGAACAGAGCTCAGCTTACTGTTCTTTTACAGCACCGACAGAGGAGCCACACAGCAAATTTACAAGGTTTAAAGACAAGTTCTTAGCTGTACTGCTTCATGGAGGTGCTCCTACCCATACCTTGTCCCAGGAAAGCTTGGGAGAGACAGATGATGAAAAAGTGGTGTTATTTCTCTTATCAGAAATAGGAAACTTTTTCAGAAAGTGTAAATATTAAAAAAGAACATTAGAAAAGAGCCACATTTTTAATTTTTTTAAATGAAAACAAGCAAATGAAATACATCTTCATTCCATAAATAATAATAGCAGCAAACTGTCCCATCACTCTAGGTGGTAAAAGGTTTACAGCACAAGAAGTAATATATACTGTAAACACTGCCTGATCATCTGTAAGCCTCTTCCTTACTGAGTCTATACAGTCTTTACCTCTTCACTTGCTTACATGTTCTAGTGAACTAGAGTGAGAAGAGGAAATAACTGTTCTCCGAAAGCCAATGTTTGATTTTCTGTAGTGGGGTAATTGCTTTGTCTGCAAATGCTGATTTTACTGGCTTTTTTTTTTTTAACACAAAGCTTTTTTTCTTATTTTTTAGAAGGAAACCTGAGCATTGACAGTCTTTGTTCTGTGCCAAACTACAGCCTTCAGTTAAAAAGTATGAAAAAGAAAAAGGCATCAACTGCCACCACTGTTTTTTTGCTTGTTTTTCTTAGTGATGTGGCTTTGGCAGTTAAGGACAGTTGGCTTACAGGTCACTGCAATCACTTGACTACATTTCTGGTTTGTGGCTCTTTACTCAAAGGGCTATGCAAGATGTGTCATGTATCCCAGCACTGGATGGATTAATCTGAGTGATTTGGAAAAGAAGTATGCACAGTGTGTGGGAAAAAGTCTCCTTGCCTCATGTTTCCTTCTTAGCAACTCTTCACTTCTACATGCGTGATCCATTCTCATTCAGCATTTTGGCTATAGAGTTTAAGCAGCGGTGTAGTGCGGTGACCAAAACAGGAGGAAAACTCATTTGACATACACTGTTGACTGGGGAAATAAGGAAGAGCGGGTTTTTTCCTTCCCCATTTTTAACATCCAAGAAAATTTCCCTCTCTCTTCTCTTCATTTGTGTCCAGAGAGGGCATCACCTGTTGAATAGACTCCATTGTTAATCCTACAGTTTTCAGTCCTCATAGAGTCTATTAATTCCTCCTCTGAATCTTCCTCCTCTTCCTCCTCTGGGGCTGACAGGCTGGATGTGGGGCCTTTACATATTTTTAAGTGGCGAGTGAGGTGATACTTGGTTAGATAAGCCTTGGAGCATTTTTCACAGACATAGTCCCTCTTTCCTTCATGTGAATTGAGGTGCTTCTTCAGGTGATTTGTCCTCAAAAACAGCTTGTCACACTTGGGGCACTTGATCTGCCGTTCTCTGCAAGACACGAAAAAGTTAGTTTGCTCCTGCCACAAAGCTGACACTGTATTAAACAGTGGAGTGGTGGTGACAGGAAGGGTGAAAGGGTCAGTCTTACTCCTAAATCACTTCCAATATACTTGAAGGAGAAGCAGTCCAGAAATAACAGCACTAAAGTGTAAATACTGCTCAGTTTTCTTTCACACAGTACATACACAAAGCCCCTCTTTTCTGCTCCCCTCCCCACCCCTATCATTGGCAGAAGTCAGGCTTTTTGGATTAATGCTAGCTTATAGCCAACTGTTTTTCTTTCATGATGATAAAGAAGAAAGAGTTCTACAAGGGGTTTGTTTGTTTATTTTTTAAGTAAGGCCAAACTCTGGTTAAGCTCCATGTTTTGGCGAGGGCAGAGATGTTGCCATGGTGGAAAGGTTTGTCTCCCTCCTTCCCACCCTAAATAAATGGGGGAAAAAAAGAACAAAAAAGAAAACAAAGCTGCTGAGTGTTAACAACGCTCAGTCTGTAAATACTAAGCAGAGGCTTACCAGACCGCAACAGTCAAATTCTGTAGATGACTGTGCAAAACACCTCCCCACAGCAGTCCTCCTGGCTCTGGCCGCAAGAACAAGCAGCAAAGCAATTCTGTCTGTCTGCCTCTCTCTTGCTCATGCTAGCTGCACTATGCTGTCTCCTAGGCAGCACGACAGAAGCAGCAATTGATTCCAAGAGAGTACAAGAACCAGATGCTGAAAATGAAATAAGCAGAGGGACTAGCTTTGGGCAAGCAGCCTTTAAGGGAGGACCTTGGATTGGGAGTAACTAAACAGGATGGAGAGATTCTCACAGCAAAAGGAAAGATCTGGCCTGGCAGAAAGCCGAGGGGTTGGGAGAGACCTGTGGCTAACTGGAGGAGGACCTGGGGGTAGGGATCTGCCCTGACCATGGGCATCTCCCCACAGGAGGAGCAGGAAACCAAGTGCATGAATGAGACCTGGGGGTAGGCAAGAGCTGGGAATGGCAGCACCCCGCCCCTGGTGCAAACAGAGAGGGAGGCTTCACTAACAAGCTAGTTGGTGAGAATAGCATTGAGGAGTTTATGATTTTTTGAGGTCATGCTGGGACATGGAAACAGTTCTCATCAGACAACTAAATGTAAACCAGCCAACCCCTTCTCTCTTCAAAATGATGAACGCTCCAGAATGCCATTTCACTAGACAAGGTGCACGCCTGGAATTTACTGTGTCATTAAAATACTGCAAACACTAGAATAGGACAACTTCAGCCAGTAACAAGGAATTTGTCCAGATTGACTTCTCTGTCATTTTAGAGGATGGACCTATACTCCCTAGGCCAAACCATTTGCAAACTGGAGATTCTCTCTTGGGCTGTTGAACTTCATTATTTATTACACACTGGCCAGTCCAACACACCCTGTGAGATCACTTACTGCGTGTGAGTGAGTACATGCTGCTTGAGGTCCTGCCTCCGCATGAATAGCTTTTCACAGTAATCGCACTTCAGATTCTTCTCCCCTGTGTGGATGACCATGTGCGATTCCAGGTGAGCCTTCTGGGTAAACGATTTGTCACAAAGGGTACAGCGATAATTCTTCTGACCTAGGATCACATACATACACCCACAAATTGACAGTCAGTGTCCCAAGAAACACAGTAAGCAAACAAGCCTGACTACTTCTGAAAAATAAATTTTTACCCTGAAGAAAGGCAGATTCTTTGTGAACAGGACCTGTTTTCCTCCTGCAGTTCCTTCAGACTCAGCATAAAGGACTACCTAGTTACAGTCTAGATTTAGCTATGCAAAAAACAGGCATGTGACTTCATTTCCTCATTCCCAAAGCTTTTCATACCCTGCCCCATGCCCCCCAGCCAAAAAAAAACCCACTTCATGCTACTGTTTCAAAGCCCTGAGCCCTTCATGCGATGCACGGTTCTGCACTTTGTCCTAAACACCACTGATTCCTCCTCCTCCAGTCAGCCTTTCCTGTAAAACAGACTTTCTGCTTCTTGTCTACACCAACTACTGTGCCTCCCTGTTCTGCATATCAAAACATCACCAGTAAACTTGTAAATTTTCCAGCAGAGATTCAGGCAAACATTTAACAAGACAAGGCTTACCCAAGATGAATTCTTGAGTAAAAATAATGGTAGCCTCCTTTTTAATTGTAACCATGGCAGCCATCTAGTTACTGTACATTAGTACATCCCCATCTCCACTAATTTCCCACAGGAACTGTATCTGATGCCTTCCTGCAGCCCAACCACATTTGATGCACTGCATTGCCTTCGCCTAGAAAAACAAACTCTCTTATCTAACAAACACACAGGTACAAAGCTCACTGGCTCTTTGGTAACTTCTATGTTTTATCCTGTTTTCCCACTTATCCGTAGTTCCTCCATTATTCTTTGCCAGAAATAGCTCAAAACCCCTGCTCACCACTGAATTCAGGCTAAGTTTGAATACCACTTGAATCCCTACCCCACTGAGTATTCTGTGGCTGTGTATACACGTTGTGTATTGATCAATTTATTAAAACTCCTCACTACTGAGTCCACAGCTTCCTATGCTGGACTCAAGTGCACTGAACTCCCAGTTTTATTTCCTTTCCAGCTTTGTGATTTGCATTCCATGATTCCCAATAGCTATTTCAACCTTACTGAAAAAAGACAGGCAAATATCCACACTGTGGCTAGCCTGTACTTGACCTTCACCCTCTACCCTATCCTCACTCTCTGTTAAATCCATGCCTTTTTGTATTTATTTATTTCCTCTCTTCTTACCCAGCTGAAAAATCTTTCACTATTTTGTTTTCCTCTTTTAGCATTCATTCACTAATCTGTTCGCAATTGTCCCTTTATCCTCAAAGCCTCTAGTCATATCCCAATGCCCACAGAAGTCAACAGCCTGTCCAGACTGAAGTTTTGATGAGTGACAGAGCTGAGCCTTACCCACATCAGTCTGACCCCACAGTCACCAATTTCAGTCTTGTGCATTTCCTTAAGATGAAAAACAATTCCAGAGGAAAGAGGAGAAAGATCTCAGCCCCATATTTAACTAGACAACTGTCCACATCACAAGCCCTCAAACCCAGCTGGCTTTTTCTCATGAGCAGAAGGAACCCTTGTTTTATCATAGCTGCCAGCACTGGATCAGCTGTGTGGGAACAAAGGGTTTCTGTCTCCCAGACAAAGGCCGACACTTCTTCCCAACTGTAATCAACTTCAACTCATCAAATGCTTTTAGACATGGCACAGACAGCCAGAACACAGGTCTACATACTGTTCTATAAGCACCCACACCACTGAAGCCAGCACAGTCCTATCCCACGCCAACCAGCGTGCTCTCAGGCAGTGCCCAGGCATTAGCTGGGGTCACCATGGACTACAGATCATTCCTGTAGACAGCCAGGATGCTGCCATTCTTAGAAAGGAAGGTCGAGGGAGGTGATTTTCCCCGCTATACGCTGCTCTTGTGAGACCCCACCTGGAGTACTGCATCCAGTTCTAGGGTCTCCAGTAGAAGACAGACATGGAGCTGTTGGAGCGAGTCCAGGGGAGGGCCACAAAGATGATCAGAGGGCTGGAGCACCTCTCCTATGAAGGCTGAAAGAGTTGGTGTTGTTCAGCCTGGAGAAGAGAAGGCTCCAGGGAGACCTTGTTGTGGCCTTTCAGTACTTAAAAGGGGCCTACAGGAAAGTCGGAGAGAGACTTTTTACCGAGGCCTGTAGTGACAGGACAAGGGGCAATGGCTTTAAACTGAAAGAGGGTAGATTTAGATTGCTTGTAAAGAAGAAATTTTTTTACAATGAGGGTGGTGAGACACTGGAACAGGTTGCCCAGAGAGGTTGTGGATGCCCCATCCCTGGAAGTGTTCAAGGCCAGGTTGGATGGGGCTTTGAGTGACCTGATCTAGTGAAAGATGTCCCTGCGCACAACAGGGGAGGGGGGGACCAGATGATTTTTAAAGGTCCCTTCCAACACAAAACATTCTACAATTCTGTTTCTAAGAGCTTAGATTTATGGACACAAGCTATGCCCTGCCAACTGGCCAAGGGATCAGAAAGAACAGGTCCTGCCCCAATGTTTTACTAGCACAGGCACCTCTATAAAGTCCCCAGCCCTCACCTGTGTGTATCTTGAGGTGTGTCCGTAAGTTGCTAGGATCACTGAAAGCTTTGCTACAGAAATCGCATTTGTGCGGCTTCATGCCCATGTGCCCCATGAAGTGGACGTGGAGCTTGGAAGGGGAGATGAAAGCCTGGGGGCACATGGAGCACTTCCATTTCCTTTCCTTGCCGTGGCCTGGCCCGTGGCTGCTGCTGTGCCCCTGGCTGGGGAGATGGTTGTGAATATGGCTGCTCAAATGGGCCTTGAAGTCCGCATAGGAAGCACATTCCTTTCCACAGTGGCAGATGTGCACGTCCGGATGTTCAGGGACACCTTTGGGCACAAAAGCATCACTTTTAATGAGGCATAGCAAGGCCTAACAGAGCGTGAGCCTGATCCATGTTAACACTTTGTCTGTGGTAGCAAAGCCAGCTGCAGAGATTTTCACCCGCATTCCTTTCAGCTCCAGTGCTTGCTTTTCAGCTCTTTCAGGTAGGCCATTTCAAATATTTTGGGAGGCCAAACTTTGCAATGATTTTGAGCACAGCTCCACCAAACCTAAATTATCACAACCAAAGGTGGGGGAGGATAGGATCATCTTCAGCTAGCGAAACTCCCTTAGCACCACATGGACGAACAGAAGAAAAACAACCCTTTTTCTCTGAAACTGCAATCTTTTACTCCTGATCAGTGGAATTAGTGAAATGTTTCTTTCCAACGACTGTACTCCTATAGTAATGAAGTGTAAAAGGAAACTATGACATGCATCAATAGGAACTGAGAAGGAACATAATGCACTCCCAAGTCACAGTGCCCAGAGATGGCACTAAAAGGGGATTCAAGCTAAGTACTCCCTGCAAAGCCAACAAAGACGAGCGCTTACTTACCAAGCTGTCGTGCATAGTCCCGACTGTAATAAAAGAGAAGCTCATGTTCAGGTGGGATGTCCCGAGAGGTGCAAAAGTAAATTTTTCCATCGTGAGGATAAGCTACAAGGTTCTGCTCTTCCCGGTTCCTATAGCAATAATGAGAGTTATGAAAAAAAAAGCCCTCCAGAAATAATGACTTTCTGAGAGAGAAAAAAAAGAAGGAAATTCCTATAAATAGGTAATGAGAGAACCTCAATGCTTGGCAGCACATTATAAAAAACATTCCTGTCTGTCAATTCTGTCCTTCTTTATTAAAGGAAAGTAAAGGAAAACTGGACCTCGAGAGCCAGTCTGCTCCACCAAATGATACATTTTTCACACCACTGCGATATCTTGCTGAGAAAATTATTAATAAACATTGGAGTGGGCTGAGAGAAGAGAGTTTATGACCTCTTAAGAAACTATAAAAATATATTTTTTTTTCATATTAACTCCCTTAAGAAATAGAGAACACGAGGGAGAAATAAATATCAGTAAAGCCTTAAAGCAAAATTATCTTCAAAAAATAACTCTTGAAAAGCATTTCCAAGATGGGATAACTCATCTTCTCAAGCTGTATCTTGCATATGTTTGTTCCCAGTATCTGAAACCAGCAAAAGCTCTGCCCCACTGCAGTGGGAGATCAAGCATTAACTTCTTGACTCCTGCATATGGGAGCAATGAAATGAATTGCAGGGGAAACATACTTTGTGTCACAGAGCAATGGGAAAGGTTCAGCCTTCTCAGTGGACCATGTATGGAGCAATACTTGAGCCAGTTTGGATAGTTTTCATCACAGGCTCCAGAAAGACTGAAAAGGACAGCTCTGGCACGCTGTAAGAGCTTGGAACTTGGCCAAAAGAACCCAAGGACACTTTGCTAATAAAGTATTAAAATAAAAAAGACAATCAAAGTCATCTTCACAGATGCATCCAAAAGGAATGGGACAGAGTGAAGGAAATAACACGCTAATACACAGTAAGCTAATATAAAAAGAACCTGGTTTAAACCTTTAGAACAAAGGAAACAAAGTATGTGGGCAGGTTTGGGGCTGGTTTACTACAGCGTGTGTACTGATTCCCCCGTAACATTCTCTGCTGGGTGCTCTGTTTCATTCTCCCCACCAGTCCAAGATGCCTAGATAGCTCCTGAAGGTCCCTTGGTCCCGAGCTCATTACCCATCTGGGCAGTCAGTGCAGCAGTGCACATTCTCCAGCACAGCCTTCTATGAGCCTGCAGCTCAGACTCCAAGCTACATAGCACAGTACAGGCGGTTCTCACCTGGCTTTGCGTACAAACATCATCCAGTTACATTCATTTTCATCAGTTGTAATGATGCAGAACTCCAGGACACCATTGTGATAGATCTACCGGGAAAAACAAATGCAATCTTAGGACAAGACACAGCAACAAATGCAGTGAAAGCCAGCTTCTTTCTTTAAGAGAGAATGAGTTTACCTAGAACAAGCCAGGAGGTCTCCATTGCCATTGCCAAGGCCACAGCCCTGTTCTTACTTCTTACTTTCCCCTTTACACAGGAATCTTGACCTCTCTGCTACCCAGGAGGCTAGAAAAACTTTATCAGCATCTTTCCCACACACTACCTTTAGCTCCCAGCAGAAATGCATTTGGCTGCTTTTCTTACAAGCAAAGTCTTGTGAATAACAATATCTGGGCAAACAGTATATGTTTTATTTATACAGATCAATTTTACTTACTGAACATGAAATGATGTGAAAAAGAAAGCTTTAGAGCAGCTTTCCTAAAACAAATCATTCATTACCTGGGGGAACTTTCAATAAACAATGATACAAAACAAACAAACAAGTGCTGCCTAGTAATTCACATACAATCCCTGCTGCAATTCCAAATACTGGAAACCCACATATAGCCCTTTAAAAGAAAAGGCATTAAAGAAATCTGTTGTACTTCAGGATTGATTACCAGCATATTACATGGTGTACAGCTCTGTTATGGTGATATTAAGTATTAAACAATCAAACTGCATTAATTTTGATTTCTGGCAAGGATGATAATATTAAAGCTTCTGTGTTATGTGGTGGCTTTCACCAGATAAAGGCATGCCTGCAGACTCTGTGAGCCATAACATCCACTGACCTTCCAGATGTGACTAGCTGCTTTGTCTGTCCAGTCAGCCACCTCCAGAGAATGGCTCTGCTGCCCGATCAAAGGTCCAAAACAAGTCCTTACAGGAATGGTTTCTCGTGTCCACACACCTATCAGTAGAAGACCAAAATCTGCAGAAATCAATTATTTAAACAACTAATCATGCATAATAAAGAGATGGGAGGTTTATGAGATAATGCTCCAGGGGTAATATCTAGGCATAAGATCATCAAAGCTTCTACTTCACATGTAAAACACACCTAAGGCAGAGACAAGAACCACCACCACCACATGACACTACTGGGAGCCGCTTTGTTGTAATTACAAATATGTGTTTTGTTTGTCAAAAGCAAGTAATTTACTTTTCAGTAAGCTATAAAACTAAGATCCTAGCCACTTGCACCAATTAAAGCTTTCATGGCACTTTCTGCAGAAGCAGAAAATACTAGTTTCAGTAACTACATTTCGCCTACCTAATCCCCAGGAATTTCCAGAATTGTTGCTGGGCATTGTTAAGCAGCTTCTGCATTTCTCCCCAGAGGCAGCTGTATTTCTGTCATGGGCAGAGGGATTCCTGCGTGTATATTGTTTATTATTAAACATTTATATATATATAGGTCTACATGAATACACTGAATAGCTTTTAGGAATAAACTGGAAACTAATGCAGCTTGAAAAGAACAGATGTAAGCTACTCTCAACAAGCAGCAGCACTAAGCAAGCCAATAATCACATTATTCTCTAGCCTTCAGATCCTTAGGGTACTGCACTGTACTCTTCGATTTCCAGGTGACAGTGGCGTGAAATACAGTAACAAGGTCCACATCCAATGACAAGGTCACAGTCTACATGCCAAATGTAAATGAGGGGAGGGAAAAAAAAGAGGCACTCATGATCAATACTCCAATGAGAGCATCCAGAAGGCCACAGGTAGCAAACCAAGCTGATGAACAAGCAGACAGAAATCTCCTCCATTATTTCCAATTATTATCTTCCCCCAAACTGCAATTGCTGCAATGTTTTCTTATCAAAGCTGTGCCTGAGTTGTTTAGCACATGATAAAAATAAACACCATACCTTGCTTGTGCTTGACCTTATGAAGTGTTTCAGCAACACTCTGTGGCAGCACCCCTAGAGTCTAGTTGAAGTCTAAGCAGTAACCAGAGGACAAGAAGCTCTTGCACAACATACGTCAGGGTGATTACAGAAGAGGCAACCACCTCTCTCTTGCAGCGTTTCTCTCCCATGTTAAAATCCCTATGGTTTTGGATTTCAGGCAGTGAGTGTATTTTAAACCGCTGCATAGAGATATATAGTAATCTGATTCTTACCCGCTTCAGCTCCCATGATGGACTGCCGGAGGACAAGCTGTTTAGGGAGAGAAAGCCTGGCTCGGCTCTCTATTGGGGTGTCAGGGACAAAGGTGACGGGCCCATGATCTGGGCAGTCTGATGGATATGCCTTGTCACACAGTGTGCACCCTGCAGAGAGGGGAAGGGACAACAGCGATTAAAAAGATGCAACAGCCCCCACGGTGCAATCAGCTCCCTACCAATATGCTTCAGCTCAGCTCCTGCCAAAGGCTGCTTCTCTTTGGTTTAACCTGTCCGCTTTACTGCTTTTACTCAGAAGAATATGAACCATGTTACTACAGTCAGATGGGCACCGACGTACACATCACTGTTCCTATCCAATTCAGATCAAACGTGAGGATCTCCACCTGCCTTCCTGATGGTAAATTAATCACCTAGACTCTAGACTATCCCTACAGGGGCAATCTAGCAATGGGACAGAGTCCACTCTTCATCAAAACTGCTGCAAAACGGATGGTAGTCTCCTAGAGCTGGCAGTAATGCTGATGATGGAAGAGCCATTTTCTCTCTGATCACAAGTGAAATGACCTTTCTTGGCAGAAAAATCCAAGCCATACCAAACCAAACACTTTCTAACTCATCATGTTTTTTGAATTTACCAGAAGAGGTTTTTTGCATGCAGAACCTCAAGGATATTCATGCCAAGGGACAGTAAGGTCTTCTTTCTAAAATTTTTCTAATTTGAACCCACAAATCCCCTTATCTCCATTTAAATTCAGACAACGTGCAAATCATGGCAGCAAAAACCTGACCTCGCTGCTGCTTTTGAAGGACCCACTGCAATAAACTCAAAGTACATCTCTATGCGATGCCTCTGAATGGAACAAAACCAAAAGCCCAAGACAAATCAGTAGCATCACTTTAGCAATCTGTCATTCAGCATAAGTACTGCTGAAAAATAAACCACTGGAAGTCCTTAGTCTAATAAATTTGGGAAAAGTACAGCATATAATGTTCTCATCTAGAAAAACTACGTCATTTCAATTCTCTATGAATGGAGCAACCAACACCTACTCAGCAACCACCCTCCTGATAAGTCATTCTTCTTCTGAAGAAAGATGCTCAGCTAATTAAGCAGGATGTCCACAAAGACCTTCTTTGGCCTCTGGATGGCCCAACCCCAGTATAAAAGACCTACCACAGAAGTAGTCTTCAGCAGGCATAAACAGCAGCTCCATTATTACTTGTTTAAAGAGATTTTTGGGACACTGCTTTCATACATCAGGGTACCAGAAACTGACCCCATGCAAAGTACAGTTTGAGCAACTACACAATTACAGATAGAAAGATACTCAGAAAATTATTAGGTAGAGCCTATATAAGCATTGCTTCATGTGCACAGATGACATGTAGGAGTACAGTAATGACAACAACCAGATCTGAGTAATGAGAAACACTATTTGAAACAGATGTTTTTAGGCATTGCCTAGCACATACCACTATGCGTCTGTGGACTAACCCCAAGGAGAGGCAAAGAGGAAGAAAAGCAAGTTCTAGGCATGTAACACTTCCACTTGGAAAGGTTTAGGGATTCATACATATTTAAGAAGTTGGGGAAAAAAAAAAAAAAGCCTACATTCTACAGGAAGCAAAATATACCGTTTCCTTTCCATTTCTGTCCTTGCCAAATAATGCAAAAAAAAAAAAAAAAAATCACAGTGATTACTTCTCTGATTTGGGTACCCAGAACTGTAAACAAAGATGACCAAAAAAAGGGCTACTTGGAAGTTTCACAAGCATTTAGGACTGTAGCAAAGGCACGCCTTTTTCTTCCTGCTTAGGAACAGTCTAAAAAGTTTTCTGAAAAAGGCCCTGACTCCTGCCTTCTCAGTGAGCAAAAACCACCAAGAGGCTCTAAAACAACTCCTCCTCCTTGCTGTCACCTGTCTGGACACAAATTCATGTTTTATTCAGAAGAAGTTTAAAAACAACAACAAAAAGTTAAAATTTAAACCTTCCCAAGTCAACGATCTATTTTGCAAATCACATGAAAGCACTAGGCATGCAATAGCTGTTAGAACATCCCACCAATGGGGAGCATCACCTGGGAAACAGCCTAGGACTATTTTAAGTATAGTGACAATAAGCTGGCACATCAAATCTCAAATGAAGTGATTTCACCATGAGCATGTTGGATATCATAGTATTTTGATCATTATTTGTTCAACATGCAACAGACACTTGTAAGAACTTCTGAATGTATCAACTGTAAAACTCTTCCTCTAGGAGTTGTAAATTCATCATAGTTCTACACCCACCTGATTCTAAGTTATATTTTATCCCACAGAATAAAAGTTTTAATTCAAATGTCTGACTAGACACTTTGCACTAAACTGCACCTCTCCCACTGCTAACCAAGGCACTAGTTCTTTCCATTTCTTAAAAAATGTTCTGCAGGCAAAGCTTGTCATAAGGCTCCGGCAGTTGTAGGGCCAGACTGCTTGCACGAGCAGCACTCAGTAGTGCTACCTCAACTAATAAAACTGAATATAAAAGCTGGCCTTACACTTCAGTGGCGGGAAGCCAGACATGCTGTGGGTAGAAGTTCAAATTTCCATCCCACCAAACGAGAACTTCACAGTTCTCAAACACCACTCCTTGAACAATGACAGGATTGAGAAAGTGCAACGTCCAGCACTCTTCTCTTCCTAGGAGACCAACTAGCCTCTGGAGTGAAGTCTTTTGATGACAATAATGAGAAATATTAAAAACTTCCCTCCCTCTCTGCTCTTTTTTCCAGCATGTCCTGTTGAGAACAACATTTTCTTGATGACTGTTCATGGTTTAATAAAAACTTTGCAAAATCACATAACGTCATACTCCACAACTATACCCACTTGATGAAATGTATGGCTTGTGGTGGTGTTTGTTGTGGTTTTTTTTAATGGAGCAAAAGAGTCATTTGTGATGTGACTTCAGAAAACAAGTGTCTCATTGCACAGGATAATATCAGCATATCCACAAAAGGCAAGAGGTTCATGAAGAACTCAGCTTCCAACCTCAAGGGAGATGGATACAAAGAGAATGACGCTAAAGCATCCTACTATGTCTACTTCCAACTAGTGTTGTTTCAGTGTGGTTAATCTGCCACTGCAGATGTTCCAACTCCCACGGACTTGTTAAATAAGTAAGTTTCTTTCACCAGAAATCTGTAAGACTAGCAACAAGAGTCCTGTCATCCCACCAGACAACAGCTACATAACAAACCCTACCCCAAGAAAGGAGGAAATGCCCACTCACATATGGTAAACAAGGTTGCCATGTTCTCCTTGTTCGAATTGGAGTCTTCCATTTGCAGAGTGGATGGTACGAAGGCAAGATTGTCTGCAGACACATCCACGTGACTTGGCCCCATGGCTACTTCCTGATTTATGGAAGACACCGCCACCGGCTCGAGGCTGAGGCCCACTTCGTGCAAGGCTACTGAGTCCAGGGAAGCTAGGTTGTGTGAGGTAGAGAGCGCCACGCTCACGGAGTTGGTGCTCATGGCCACAGTATGAATGGAGTCATTTAGTGTGCTATCCGATATTCCTGTCACCCGCCCGGCGATGTGGTCGGGCTCCATGACGACAGGGAGTTCCAAAGTGCTACCGTGAATGGGAATGACACCGCCGTGTCCCACAGCGTCCGATGTCAAGTTACTCCCCACCGTGTCTACGGCTAAAGGTTCGTGGCTCCGGGAGCCATTTGGGATCTGTGAATGATCCCCGGCTACGTCATCCATTGTAAGCTCCTCTGTCATCCCATCTGTAGAGATGGGGCTGGTTACCCTCGAAACGCTCTCCATAGTGATCGTAGTATCCAGCACTACCTCGTGGCTGTCACTAGGATGCAGATTTTGAGCACCATGCGCGTTGACTGTGCGGGAGTCCATGGAGACAATCCCTGGTTCCAGCCCCACGGTTCCACTGGGCTGGTAGGGATCTAGGGCCGAGGGATTGCTGGAGACTGACAATGCCGGATTGCTATCAACATTTATAGTGTTGGGATGGATGTACTGAGGTGGAGGTCTATCAGCCAAATAAGATAAGATACCTGATAGAATGAGAGGGGGAAGAAGAAGAGAGTGAGAGGACACCAGTTTTCAAATCTTGAACAAAAATACCCCATCATCGCAGCAGAGTACATTAGGACCTAGACCCTTGAAGACATGCTCTTTACATTACGTCCAGTTAAAACCCACTAATTCTAAAACATGCTCACAAATATATGCCAACCCAACACTCTTGTCAAAGTATCATTTAACAACAAATACAGAGCTTTCACCCAACAGAGCAAGTCTCCAGTTACTTGTCGAACTCTGAACAGCCAAGTTTCTGGCAGCATTTAACCCAGGCTCCTCAGTACAAAGACTGCATCAGAAAGAGGTTCTTCACGTTTTAGGCACAATTTTTCGTTCGCAAGAAATAGCTCACAAAGGATGAAGGACTGCTAGTGGAATCTAACATTTGATAATCCCTGGTTCATCTTTGCTAGAAGAAGTAGAAACAGTTCTCCAGGGTACATCCTTTTCGCTTAGGTATTTAAGTTTTAACAATGACTACTTCCTTCTTCTAAGACTATGTGACACAACTGTCCATCTCAAAGATCATCAACTGCAATTCTGAAGGACTAGGATAAGGTCTCTCAAAAGTATCGTGAGTCATCTGCTTTCTTTCCTTACATGAAAAGTATGTTGTTTCTCCTAAAACAATATCCCAGTTAAATTTAAATAAGAAACCCTAACATCTTTTCTGGTAGTTCTAGAAAGCTTCTCAACATCAAACAACCTTGGAACTTAAGGTACAAAGAAACACTAACCTGTATTTACATACTACCAACTTCTCTTGTTGGACAAAACTAAAAAAAAAAAAAAAAAATATCTTTGGAGGAAATACATCAGTACATTCAAGTAAACAGTACTTCCAGCAGAGACAGATTTTGCAAATTCTGCAAGATCTGAGGCGGTATGTTTCTTTTTGGCCTTGAACCCTGTGAGCCATTTGTTCTGTAAAAGTTTTCCACTCAAACATGTCCGTTATTAGAAGGATGCAAGCGCGGATACTCTTTCTGCAGCATAACCCCACTAAAAATGGCTAAGCTGAGAAATGGACATTTTAATTTAACCAGCTGCATCAACTATTTCTACATGCAATGCTGCCTTGTGGCTTGAACAAGGAGGATCCTTGAAGGCAGTAAGATGACTGACGGAAGAGCCCTATGAAACATCAGAGTAAACTTCACACAGACTAGAAAGAAAAAAAATATACATTTCTGCGTAAATTATTCCAGCTCAGAAAAATGGGAAATACGCTGTCTCCTCCTCTACTCTTTGCCCACAAAATGGGCAGGCATGTAATGCAGTAGGAAAGGTTACTCCCAAGCAGTTGGCAAGTTCAGCCACTAGTCAACAGGTAGTTGGATGAGATCTGGGGTGCTGTATTTCTTTTCCTAACCTAGGTTGAACCAAAAACACTCACTGGGTGACCTTGAAGAATTTTATCTACGCCCTTCCACCCTGCAAGGACTACATTTAAAGCTCGAATTTCTGTGTCTTCATATACTAACATGTAAACTTCTACATTTATACTTTAAAATACATACGAGAGAGGAATCAAGATAGAAATCAGTATGTTAGGCCTTTGGAAATCAACCTTGAACAAGAATGAAGAAAAACTATGCCATGGACTAAATGCGTGGGAAAGAGCCCAAACTCCTCAGCTGATGGCTTGCTCTTTTTGAGCTTTGAACTACTGTAACCTACTGTTATGCACATATTAAGTACTGCTTCAGACTACAGGAAAAAAAAAAAAAGCAGCAGCTTTCAAACTACAAGCCATTTCAGATAGAAACCAGGCATGCTGTGTTTTCTGTTAATCTTGAAAACAAAGCAGCAGGAGGAGCGATCAGAGGTTCAGTATAAGTAGAAAATGCCCTGCAATTCTCTTCATACACATGTATAGCAATAGAGACCTGAAAAATAAAGGTGTGTAAATGACACAACAGATTCCAGACAAACTCAGGGAATTTACAGCTCTGCAAAACAGTCAGTCTTGCCTGCTTCAGGACAGAAACAGGTGGCTCTGAAAACAATTTCTCTCTCTGTTCCCATTCATCAGCTCCAGGCCACTTACCAGGTAGAATGTGTCTGAAATAGCTGCTCTCCAGGTGAGGGTATGGTGGCGGAGGTAGAGTGTAGTTTCTCTCTGGTATACCACACATCACTCCTCGATCCCCAATACCCATTGGGAGCATAAGAGACAGAGCAGAGGGCAAGGAACTCAAGGAGGGGCCCAAGTTTGGAATTGCAACAGGCAAGCCTGCAAAAGAAAATGCCCATTTAAACTCAATGGAACTACCTGAGCTTATGAACACACAAGCTAACAAAGAGGTTACTAATTCCTCAGGAGCTCCCTATGGAAGTACAATATGGTACTGTCAAAGTAAGGTGGCAAGCTTCAAAGAAAGGATCACAGTTATCACAGCACTGAGAGGCATGCCTGAATGTGGCTAGGTCTTTTTTGGATACATTATGTAGGGCCTGCTTCTACTTCCCAATTGTAATGGGCTTTTGTCTGTGTAGCCCCGTGATAAAAAGAGCTAGGAAAACAGTTTTGCTTTACAGGTGAAAAATCATTATTTTCACCTGAGTGAAGACAGGCATAGATGGAGCCAGATCTGCAGCTGCAGTTCGTATTTCAAAGGATTCTGCTACCACCCACCCACGGTGCAAACCACCCCATTAGAACAAAATGAGACTCCCATTAAGGCATAAGCCTGGTAAACACATATCCCTTTTGCTTTGCCCACAAAAGCAATGGTTTATGGTCTGCCCTTCCTCAATGCTACATCACCTCATTACCTGCTAAAGACATGACTTGCTATCAGAGCAAGCACTGCTACCCAGCTATGAACATTCCTGTGACAGTAAAACACAGAGCATGAGCTGCAATACCCTTTGTGGGAGCATTCCCCGTTACCTGGTGCTGGTATGGCGTTGTGAGTGGGTGACGCTGCCAATCCCAAGTGACTCCCTGAGACCGGCAAGGCATTGCTCACAGAGGATGAGGTCAGCTGGTCCATCCCTACAGGACTCAAGTTCATTTCATTCATTCTGGGGCCAGGGAACAGAGAGAGGAGGGGAAAAAGAAAGAGAAACAGAAGCAAGAACATTCCTGATTACTGACTGTACCGTGGTGAGTAAGAGCTGAGCAAACAACTCAAAATCACATATCGACACGTAAAAACTCTGCCTTACAAAGCTAAGAATAAAGCACATCAGCCACTCACACTGTGATCACATCATGATCAATACATACCAATCATATTGGATAGCAATAACCAGGATTAAAGAGCCAGTTCAAAAAGACAAATCAGACCATAGCTTTTTCCTCGCCATCCAGAAAACAAAGTTTCATTCCTTGTAATCAAAGACACCGTGATTAAAGTATTGTGAAAACAGATCAGTTTGCATGCAGAATGTCAAAATTACTTGGACAACGGTGTCTGATTTATATTTTGTGACTTCTGGACACCACATTCACGTTCAAAAACAAAAATCAGAGGAGAGGACGAGGAGAGAACACTTAAAACTGGTAATGGACACAAAACCTCTAACTCACTATCCGTTCGAACCAGGCCAACAGTGACAAGAGTCACCTCTGCAGCATAGCCATTTTATAGAGTTTTAACAGGCTGCCTCAGTCTGGTTCTGCAGACATGGCACATGCATCACATTAAAAACTGGCACTGTGGATGACATGTTATTTCCAAGCGATCATCCAGTGGCTCTTGAGTGCCTGCACCTCTCAAGCTACTCAAGCGGGCGCACACCACCGGGCTGCCCCACAACCCAAATCCCCAGCCTCGGGAGAAACCAGGCCAGCTCAGCGCACATCCATCCTCTGGGGTCTCAAGCTGCACACGCAGCCTGAACCAGCCCGTGGGGATGGGGACACCAAGGAGACGCCGTCACCTCTCTCTTCTCAACAACTTTGCAAGCTCTGCCTGGCCTTAGCTCTGCCCGCTCTGGCACTCTTGCTCACACACCAGCTGTTTGTAGGGCCAGAAAGACCGGCTGCCCCCACAGCGGTCACAACCCTGGCAACAAGACGGAGCAGCCTCCACGCTGACCCGAGCCTCCCGCACGCCCTTTACAGGCAGCAGGCCCAAGCTTTGCGGTACCGACGGAGAGCTGGAGCTTGGATTGCCACTCCAGTAAGGAAAAGTACCGCTCTCCCTGGAAAATACAGGCCGAATACGCTAAACTCACTCAAGTTAACCCGAAGGTCTGAGCGGCACAAACGGGAGTCGACGACTTTCATCTCGCTTCTACCCAGTTTTCGCCTCGCGCGCTCTCGCACCCTTGTCAACCGCCCCGCTTGCCTCCAGGGACGGCGTCGCCGTCTGTCCGGCTACCCGGCGGGGCTGGGGATACCCCCGGCCCCCACCCCGGCCCAAACGCTGGCGATACCCGGGGAAGGGATCCACCCCGGCCCCCGGGACCGAGGGCTGCCGAAGCACCGGGACCAAGCCTCGGGGCCTGCGGGAACCTCTGAACGCTTTAGGGTCCTCGTCCCCTCGGCCGGGGTGCGCGCCGCCATCGCAAGGCCCGAGCTGCTGCGTTCCCCGCCCGGCCCGGCCGCGGTCCCGCTCGCCTCCCCCTCCCCGGTCCCCCCCTCCCCGACCTCGGCGGCCGCCAGGGCGCTCACCTGGGGTGCATGGGGCCCGGCGCCGGGGCGGGGCCTCTCCCGGCGGCGGAGCGGCCGCGACCGCAGCCGCATCAGGGCCCTCAAGCCCGGCCACCCGCCGCCGCCGCCGCCGCCGCCGCCGCCGCCGCCGCCGCCGCCGCCGCCGCCGCCGCCGCCGCCGCCGCCGCCGCCGCCGCCGCCGCCCCTCGGGCAGGCGCCTGCCCCCGGCCCCAGCCACGGCCCGGCCGCAACCACCACCGCCGCCGCCGCCGCCGCCTCATAGGCGGGGCCCCGAGCGGCGCTGGCCCGGCCGCGGGCGGGGGAAGGCGGAGGAGGAGGCGGGAGAGGGAGGCGGTGATGGCGGCGGCGGGAGGGGGACGGGGACGGGGACGGGGGCCGCTTCCGCCGCCGCTCGCCACAGCCAGGAAGCGGCGCCACCGCCCCGGGGATCGGCCGTTTCCCTCCCGCCGCCACCGCCGGGACGGGCCCGGCCGTCTCCGCCGGGCTGGTGTGGAGGGGCCCGGCCGGGGCTGTGGGGCCCTCCCGGTTCCGTGTCGGGCCGGGCCGTCCCTGAGCTCCTGGCAGCTCCTTTCACCGCCGCCTTCCCGCCTTACTTCCAGATTTTTTCCAGCACTTGTGGGTGACACCGGGGAGGGAGAGCGGGCCCGGGAGCCGAGCCGGTGCACCGTTTTCGGAGGAGCATCCCGTGAGGCGGCATCCCCGGCTCGGTCGGTGGACCGAAAACCCTTGCCCGTGGTTTCACGTGCCGCCTCTTTGCAGAAGGTTCCGATGCTTCCTCTGGTTTTCCACAGAATGGTCCCAGCTACCCCACTGCTTTCTCATGACGGCCTGGTATCTGCTGTCATTACAGGGTTGTGTTTCGTGTCCGTACGTCCCCAGCGACCTCCTGGACATCGACTGTTGTTCAGTTATCTATGATTTATGGCTTGTGTGTGCAATTCCGGCTAAGGCTACGTTGCAAAGGAATCTCTCGATGTGTGCAAGTAGTTTTGTAGCTCGCTTTCGCCTGTGACACGTCAGTGTTCATCACATACGCTGCTCAAATTAGTCTACGAGTTCCTTAAGCGCCGGGGCAAACAGCTGTTTCCTGAAACACCAGAGTGTGGTCCTGTAATTTCATCATGCCTGACACCTAAAACGATGCCTCATTAAATGAGACATCTTTTGATGGGATGTCTGCACAGGAGGAAGCTCAAGGTGTTTTTCTGCCTGCTACCTTTTGATCTAGAGAGCCTAAATGTAGGATCTGGAAGGGCCATTCCAGTTCGGTACAAACCCATCGGTTCTTCTAGGGGTGGAAACATGCCCTCCTCATTTGGCTTTAGCTGTCAGAAAGTTAGGCACCCTGTATACACTAGTTATTCAAGCTTGCTCTGTAGCTGAAGGAGAGAAATAGGCTGCTGCAGAGAGTGCTTCATCCCACCCTGAGGTAGGTGTCTGAGATGTGTGAGAATTCCATTTAGAGCTGCCTCTCTGTATCTATGGCCTGTTACTGGGACCTGTGTAATTAGTTTAGTCTAAATATATAACTTCTAGAGGACTACATTTAGGCAAAGTAAATCCAGGTCTCTGTCATTTGTGACCAAAAGAATGACCTCATTTAGTTTACCACATATCCCACAGCCTCTCCTGTTCTCCACTAAGCCACGTAATCCTTACTCTAACCATGACTGAGTGTATCTGAATTGGCGCACAAACATTATATCGAGTCAAGAAAGAACTCATCAAGTCCTCAGGTTTTCAGGGGCTGCTGAGCTTGTGATGAGGGGTTTATCTGTGCTTCATTTTTACGAGTGTAGTACCACATATTCACATGGTTGGTGCTAATACTTCACATCTTCCTTAGAAACTCCAGCAAACAGTTACAAGCCCAGAAGTCTCTCTCTTCCTATTGCATTCCCTAATACACAGGAGATGACTGAAGACCTTCTGTTTTCAGTTGTCATCTTTACAACTTCACAGTTATACTCAGTACATCTCAGTTCTGTCCTGAAACGCTAGGTTATCCCAAACCCTCAGCTTGTCTTAATGGCAATTACGATAGTGTAATTCTGCCGCAGAACTGCCCTGGCGCTGAAATCCTCACGCTATTTCAACTATCAGAGCTGAAGGTAGTACTTTGAGCCTATGAGCCAGATTGGATGTAGTCACATGCATAGATAAGAGTGTTTTTTCCTACTGTCAAACATGAGTCCTCTGAGATTCCAGCTTTTTTTGTAGTCATTTTACTCCCTTGAACGAGTGATATCTTAACTACCAGTTTAAAGCACACATATCAAAGGAAGCCAGTGATAATATGAAGTGTCACCGAATGAGAAATTAATCTCTGTCTACAGAGATGTACTCGGCATGCCCAAGGTATTGTGATAAAACACATTTGAAAGCTGTTTCTTCTGCAAGGGAAGATTTTTTTTATATATATACCAAACACTTTTATTGTATGTGAAGTGTTTTGATAAGACAACTGCACTATGTCCCCTGAAAGCTTAGTTTATTGACATTTATAGCGCTACTTGCTGCGTGAGGAACAAATTGCAGAGCTATTTTTCAAGTTGTCGTCAGATCCTGGAGACGTACTGAAAGATAAGGGAGATTCGTGAATCCACGGGGGAAAGAGATGCAGTAAGCACGCTTCAGTCCTCTGTAGTGTGAGTGGAAGTCCCTGCTGGACCGTGCCCACATCTCAGTATCGTCAGTTCTCTTCTGCTGTTGCAAACCTGCCCTTGGGTTCTTTCTCAGAGTGAGCAGAATTACGCTGTTTTAACATCAAAAATCCAAATTTCTCAGCACCTTTTATTGGCTTGACAGCACTTTGCAGGCCTGTATTTTGGTGGTAGTCACAGTATGAAACCTGGGTAGTTGAGGTGCAGCTCTCACTTCTAGCTATAGAGCTGGAAAGAGATGGCCCATGCTTAAGGATAAAACAGGATTAGAGAGGCACAAAACTATTCAATCATGTATTCCTGGATCTTAGTCTACATTGCAGTTATTACTGTAATTCTGTGGTATGCAGTTAACAAGAGAAACTGGTAATTTCGCAATTTTATATCTATTAATAGATTGCAGCAGCCCAGACAAACTATGATATGTATAATAACTACTCGTATTTAGTGTAATTATAGCACAGTAAAATATAACAAATGCACAATGTTGTGAGGGTTTCTTTTTAAACTCCTGAGGTGTTTTCTTCTTCTTCCTTCTCAGTAATATGTTCACAGATAAAATAGTTGAGACATCATCTGTTGGGAAATAGGTGGACTTGCATGTGTTCAGCTGACTTGTGTTTCTGCTACGGTATTTCCACTGATGACTTTCTTTTCAGACACAGAGGAACATGGTGTCAGGGCGAATCTGTTGCTTTGAGTAATTCAAAGTAATTCAAAGCAACCACTGTGTAATGTCAGTAGTGTTATTAATTATTCTTGCGGGAGTGTGAAGGTGTTGAGGGTTCTTTTGTGCAAAGATTACATTCTTATAGATATTGTGTTAGGATATATGCAATTAAAACCACAACTAAGTTAGATCTGGAAGGAAGATGCCTCAATGTTTTATTTTTAGGTATGTCGGAAATATTTTCTATTCATTTTGCCTGGGTAATTAAGTGTGTATAGTGAAGTAAAAGGAAGGAGAGAAGGAAGGGAAACTGAATGCCATAGTCAATGGAGTATGTAAGGAATCTCCCCACGTCCCCATTTAAATTTTGTATTGAAAAACAACAACAACAAAAACCAAACCAAAACAAAAACCCAAACCAAACCAAAGCATAACATAGAATAGAAATAGAAACAGTACAACTTCTGCCATTGTAGAGCAGCGGATAACGCCTGATTTGTACCACCTGGAAAGCAATCCAGGCCATCTGCTTTGTATCAGCATGGAGGATATTGCATTCTGGAGTCAAAGCATCATCCAGACAAAGGTGTGAAAAGGAGTTAATTGGAGAAACAGTGTAAGAAAGAAGATCAAAGGCTTGTCTTAGAAGAGGAACATTATCCATGTAGTCTTAACCTACTCTTAAAATTAAAAAGAATGTATTAGCCTTTAGCTTTGGTGGGCCAGTCCTGCTACTTTCACCGAGTCTGCATGTGCAGACTCGTTGAGAAGGGCCTGTTTTGTGCAGAGGTTGGTAAAAGAACGATACGTTGCTTTAATCCTGCTCACGCTCTCAACAAAGACCTTCAGTGGGACGTAAGGTGCATTGGCCTTGCACTGGCTCCCTGCCCAGGGGCAAATCCCTTTCCGAGGAAGTGACTTTAGACTGTCAACAAGATACAACCTTCAACAAAAGCCTGTGGTGTATTTTCTTATTTCTCTTGCACACAAACAAAGTGAGACTGCAGAGTCTATTTGATATAAGATCAGCTTCAATCATTCAGATTAACAAATGACATTTACCTGAAATTTTTCATCATGTATGTCTCTAAAGGATTAACAGTGTGGATTTTTCTGTAGGAAGAGTGGATGTCTGTTTAGGACAGGTGCAATTCAGACACCCTGGGAAGTGCTGGTGACCTGCATTTACAGTAAACATAGAAAAGAGGTCTGGCAGCAGGGAATAGTGCATCTGCATGACAGAACTGAAACATAACCCTGCCTTTTGAACATGGCTAGACTTCTGGCAAGGTCATGGAGAGCTGTGAAACATTCTGGCACTTGAGAGGCCCCCCCGAGAAGCACACTTCCATTTCCTTACAGGAATACTGCCAGAGAGCAGTGTTTTAAATCTAATGGTGACACAAATCAAATGTCCTTCAGGTATTTGCTTAGAGGCCAACGTCCTCTTTGTTTTAAGAAAACGTTAAGTCCTGGCCTACCTGAGTGCTACAGCGAATGAGCTATTTTCATTTAAGCATTCATTTCTGAAAACATTTTTACTGGACAACAGAGTTTGTAGTGCAAGTGATATTGAAAGGCCCATACTGTTCAATGTTTCCAAAGATTTTTTTAAAAGGCTGAAAGGCTCTCTTGATTATTTGATCTGAAATGAATTGTACATACCTGGGGTGTTCCCCAGTAATTCTTGCCTCACACCCATACCTTCCATCTGAGCTATGGCGCATATTGTAGAAAGACATTTAGTTGTGACTGGAAAAGATCTCATGAAACACATTAGCTAACTCTTAGGTAATGCTACAAAACCTTCAGCTTCAAACATCAGCTCTTGCTAGGCAATGTTAGTGATAGAGGCAAAAGTAGGTGGATAGTTGCCCTGGCTTTTGAGCCATTTTGGTGCTGATCCTGCCCCTGGCATAAATCAGAGTTCAGAGTCGTTCTCACTCATGTCTGTCTGGAACGGTCTGCCTGTACGTTCGTCATACTTTGAAGATTACCATTGGTTCTTGAAGCTGCAGAATAGGCCAGCAAAGATACGAAGCTGACTTGAAAATGCACGCTGACATCATTGCTGCTGGTTTCTGACTCAGCAGAGACATAGATATGTTACTCGGAGTGGAGGATGTTGTTTCAGTTACTCACGCTTCTGAGGCAGTTTGGCATGAACGACTGAACAGGGCGGAAACTTTCACTTTGAGCAAAAGAACAGTTTTAGTAGCGCCTATGTGCCTGTACCTTTTCACGTCCATCCCTTCCCACAACTGTCCCAGACCAAATGTTGAACTCCCCAAACCGTTGGTGGCAAAAAAAGGAAATGCAGTTAACTGTGAAAATGTGTTTTCAGAAAAAAATTATAACTATGGAGCTCTTGAACAACAACAACAATGTGAGAAAAGTCAAAGACCCTCCAGTTGCTGCAGAAGAAGATCCTAACACAACAGGATATCTTAGAGGAAAGGCACGGATGAGGACATTATGCCCTTTTACTGCCAAAAGTCCTTGTATTTTGTCCATGTCTTCTCCTTGGCAAGCTGCAGGCAAACTGAAGGATGCAGCACAGATCTGCCACAGTCAAGAGGGATTTTCAGCTCCCCAATTAAAGCAGTGTGTAGGGTCTATCAGGTAAGCCAATATCTGTGTAAACATCTAGTAATAGCTACACAGGGGGAAATCAGAGCATCTCCTTTGTATTTGTTTATCTGAGGCAGATGCTTATAGTGATGGCCAGAACATTTCTGCAAGGAGCAGAAACATGCAAAATGTTGAAGATTTTTTGAAAATGCTCAGGTTCAGTTTGTGAAACTCATGCTTCTTGAAAAAGCCTCTCTTTGGGCAAAGCAAGCAGTTTTCCTCTTATGCTTGCAGGTATGCATTCTTGATCTGACATGACTTGCAACCACAAGAGAGCACTCTTTCCTTTGAAGATTTCTCAGCTTCCCCAGAAAGCTAGAGACATGCCATACAAGTTTTGAAAACTGCTTGTGAGCTGTTTCAGTTAGACCAGAGCAGCCGAAACAACAAAGCTTGCAGTTGTCTTTTGGATTTCTTTGTGAAAAGCCTTTGGGTAGTTTTCAGATGACAGAAGATCCTTGGTTCCTGAAAGGGAGGAGTTCTGCCAAAACTTTGAAGATTCCTGTAAACTTTGCAAATTACCCATCTTTTGGAGACAATTATATCAAACGATATCGTGGATTACAATACATGAGAAGTGTTTAGAGCCTGGAAGATTATTTATGTTTGGCATTAACTCTTATGGTCATAATTTCAAGCGGAGAGAAAAGGAATACACAGGAACCCTCTTATTATCTTTTGAAATATGAAGATCAGAGGAAAAGAATGGTTTAAAGTGTGGAGTGATGGTCCTCAAAACCTGTCTGTAAGTTAGCTGGCATCCTACATCTATAAAAACAACAAGGCTTAGAGCGGATTTCCAGGCACAGAGTGGACTTCATGAGTTGTTAGCAGTGCTTTGAGATCTGAGTTTTTATACACCGCAGGAGGAAATTGCAGCCTGCAGGGCAGAGTACCTAGACAAATGTTTCCTCCTTGCTTGGACTGATACAAGATTTGGAAGCCAAATTCGGGAATTGACATTCTACCGGCGAGGAAAAAAAGGAAGCATGGACAGCAATAAAGATGATGATGGACTACTGAACCGGATTGCATTTCCAGGAGCTATGTCCCTGGCTAACAGCCATGTGCATCCTCGTGGGGTTCCCCTGAGAGAGCCCTTTGGGGTTCCCTTCCATCTGGACCCGTCTTACTGGGAGCAAGCCTACCGCGGGCACACAGGTCGCATCTCCTACATCCCATTCCCTGGCTACATGGGCATGTATGACTATTCCTTTGAGCCTGCCTTCATTCGGAAGAGGAACGAGAGGGAAAGGCAGCGGGTGCGCTGCGTGAACGAGGGCTACACACGCCTGAGAGAGCACCTGCCCAAGGAATTTGCTGACAAGCGCCTCAGCAAAGTGGAGACCCTGAGAGCTGCAATAAGCTACATCAAACACCTGCAGAGCTTGCTGGACTGCCACCCCTTAGGGTCTAACAGTAAGGAAACGCTCTCTGCCAAGGAGCTCCCAGAAGCTCCCAGTCCTGGTCCCCTGCGGGAGTGCAACAGTGATGGAGAATCTAAAACCTCTTCAGCTTCATCCCCCTACAGTGAATTTGAGGAGACAGGCAGCTAGGTAATGGCCTCTCTGGAGACAGAAAGCTTCGAGTTCGGCTGAAAACCAAATCTAAAACCCTGGGGATTTTTCTACAGATGAAAATGAATACCAGGAAAAGGAAAAACAGCTAGAGAAAAAAAAAAAAGGTATTTTCAATCTGTCAAAGGACTTTAAAAGTTGTCTGTACAAAACCTAAAGATGATTTGTTAGCAAACAGATATCTCTCAGGTTGCTTCAGCTGTGTTACTAAACTTCCTCTGGATTGTTAAAACTGAAGCAACGTTTGCATTCTACTTTTCATTCAGCTTTTATTCTGTTTGTCTATTTTCTTTTGCCTTTCACTCCATGAGACAGCAAAACCAGATAAATCTATTTCAGGAAATTCCCCTCCCCTTTCTCCTGCTTCCTCCTGTAAGTTTTATTGTCTCTTTTTCCTGACTGCTAACCTGAGATGCAGTGGGTTGCAAACACTTGTGCTGGGAAAGGTAAGATTCAGGTAAACTGTCTTTACCTGACATTTTTAGAAAACTCACAGAAATACTTCCATTTCTGAAAAGACAATTTTTAGAATATAAATAAGGCTATATTTGGGAATTAATTTCTTTTATGGCATCTTCTAAAGTGAACGAAGCAACTCATATATTGGACACTGGCTGTTTGGTGATTATTTGAAGGATAATTTTCAGGAAAAGAAAATCTGACACTTTCATTCTAATCAATGCTAGGAAGAGGGAAACAGAGTTCTGTAAAACTGCACCTTCAAAAGCAAAGCTCCACTCATGATACTGAAAAAATGTTTCCAGCCTTTTTCCTTCTTTTCTGAAAATTGAGTTTGTGGACAAAATAGTCTTGATTGTGTCTTTTTGGCAGGTCAGAGATTCTATGCTTAGAAATATGTTCCTGTAGTGGTTAGATACTGGTGTGTACAAAAAGGGCAACATTGAACATATCAGTTCACATCTGCATGAAAATGTAGATATTTCTCCTTTTTTTTAGAATATTGTATTACTTTTTCAAAGAATATACCTTTTAAAATTAATATCTCAAATTCTATGGAATACCTTTCATTTGGACCATGTCTACTTAAAATGAGAATTTGTCTCCAAATTGCTCTAAAATCTTCCTTTCTCCAAGGCCAGATTTAAATAACATTTAGCTATGTGCTTAAATCTCATTCTGAATATGGGGTAAACGCCTTCTTACCCATACACTTTCTACAGACCTTTCAAACTTTGTTTTTTTGGCCTTATGTAGGTGAAATGGTTTTGTATCTTTTTGTCTTTCCTTCCTGTCATGCTGACTGAACACCTGAAAAAATACTCATGTATAAATAAGAACAAATACTGATCAAATACCTCAAAACATGTCCATAAATTTCATTTAAATAAAAAATTGAATTAGTCCTGGCTGTGGTTTTTTTTCACATTCAGTTGATAACAAACAGGACGGCACTGTTCGCAGGAGTAGTGAATTTTCAGGAAAGAATAAAGACGACGGATAGGAAGTAAATATGAACTGCTACCTATGAAACTAAATTTTTAATCTAGATTTTTAAATCTAGGTAAGGAGTGGGTTTGTATCATGGGCATCTAATAAAAATTATTTGGTATAAAAATACTCTGCTGATCTCTAGCAGACTACTCTGAACATTTGTACCCTTTTAGCTCTTGTGTCCATGGCAGTCACAGGCTTCGTTCTTTATTCTTTAGGTGGTAGCCAGCTTTGTTTTCTAACAACTATTTTGTTTTTCTAAGGACTGTAACTTTTGCAGGGTCTGTTTCCCAGACCCAAAGAGTAGAACTCTAGTTACCTGGACAGTTCAGATCCAGAGCCAAAGCACTCATTTCTGGGTGTGTAAGTGTTTGCATTTGTTATTCAAGAAAGGGGAGGAGGGCAAGGTAGTGGTCTGAATGTCTGATTGGGATGCATTATTTTTTGGCTTTTTTCCTTTCCTTTGAGGTTTCTGACGAGATTCAACCTCTCTCTCTCTGCCTCAGTTTTGAGATTTCTGGAAATATGGTAGTGCTGCTGGTAACTCTGTCAGTAAGCCTGAAGTGCATTTCTCCCTCAAAGCAGAGATTAAATCTTTGTTATCTATGAAAAACGTACACTTCCTTAGAGTACCTGCGATAAATTCTGTGAAACATGTAATTGTTTGTAAAGCACTCTGAAGATGAAAAGCAGTTACTATACATATAATGACAATAAATAGCCAAATCAAACCGAACAACTAAAAATAAAAATTACCAGAATGACCATTACTTCCTGGGCAGGACAGATCAGATAATGCCCCAAATACATTTTTAGGTCAGATAGTTATCACAGAGGTTTCACCACTACAGACATATATCCAGGAGCCACAATCCTCTGATTTCCAAACTCTAGAGAGATGGTGCAGCGTGCCACCTTCTCCACGACCAGCTAGTTAGCTTGGCCGAAGTGGACTAGGTTGTGTCTCTGCCCACTTTCAGCTTCATCTCACGTGGGATGTTCCTCAACAGGAGTCTAACCGAGTGGAAAGCATCACACCCTGGGCCTGTGCTTGGCCGTCATCGCTCTACGGTGTCTCTTCACATGTGAGACACAGGCTGCTCTGCTGCACATCTAGATGGGACTGGTTTATTTGTTGCATATCCTTAATACTCTGCAGTCAGAACCAAACCTGGATTTGGTGAAACAATATTCTGGAAGAAGCTTCTGGACCTCAAGTCGAGGAGACTGGTTAAAAGTCTACTTTTCAATAAAACCGTAGCTACTTTTGTTTTTTAGATTATACATCTTTAACAGCTCTGGAGATGTCCTTAAATTACCTCCCAATCCAACCTCAATGCTGAAGGTACAAAAGCCAGAATGTCACAGGTAGCTTAATTTAATTTTAAAGGAAAATTAATTTCTGGATAAAAAGGTAATTCTTTCTGTGTGAAAAATCTGTCACAGGTTGAACCACTCTCCTTAGGAAAGTTGTACATTTTTATTTCTCACAGTTCCTGTTGTCATGCAAACCTCTTGCACACTTTTACTACAAGGAAGTAGAAAACAGCTCAAGATTTCCCAAATATGGATCAGTGCTACAGGCATCAATAAAGGTTTAAAGTGAATGCTACATTTCAAAAGCTTTCTTAAGATGTTTCTGTCTAGACAAAGGTTTTCCTCAAAGCTTCTAAAGTGTATCATTATCAGACTTTGAAAGCAGACAATGATCCAGCTTGTCACCATGAGAATTAAAGTTCTAATAAAAATGTTGACCAGAAGAATTCTCTCCATGTGGCACAATTGCTATTTTCAAGAAAGGTGAACACTGATATCCATAAGCAACCATGCTGCAGCTTTATCAAACTCCTGCGCACCGAATGCAGACACTTTAATCTCTCTATCAAATGTGAAAAAACCACACATCTGAAGTCTTCCCTCTTCTGCCATTAAATTACAAATCCATTTGCTCCTTGATATTATCAGCATTTTAAAGATGTGTAATCCTGGCCATGGGATTGCTTTTAATCCTCTAATAGCTATTTAGCTGATTTCTTTGTAAAAGCCCATCCACACTCCTTTCATGTTATATTACCCAGTGTCAATAACATGGCCAAAGAAAACCCAAAAGCACTATAGAAACGTCATGTTCAGATAGTAAAGCAATCAGGGCCAATTTATCTCACTGGAATAAATGAACAGGGAACATCCACACAAATATAAAGAATCTTTGAAAACATTTGTCACCAGCATACTTGGGAAGGAAGCAAAAAAAGATCCAAAGCATTTTGAAGAGAGACTCTCAAGCGGTACCAACAGGGGAGTCCTGCTGAAGTTAGCTGAGGTCAATCACTATAGCCAAGCAAGGTCTTAGTAAGTCTCTCCAAAAATAGAGTCTAAGCAAATATAACTTCAGCGGGTGCTCATCACTAGTAATCCTCAGCATATAGATAAATGGCTACAAAGTAAGAGGTAAATTTGTTCTAGACAAATGGGGAGCAGCAAAATGGTAAGACTGCGGCTGTACCTGGCTTTTCCGCAAGGCTGTCCAGCTGTAGATCTAGAAGCTCTACAAATAAACACAAGGTGAGCAACATTCTCCATCAACCTGAAGGTGTGCTTGTACATAAGACTCTGCTATAAATGCTCACTCATGTATTTCCCACATAATTTTTACACATTTTTTGTACCTCACTGTGAATATGTCCACTGACAGAGCGATGGAAAAGTTCTCCAAGTTGCCCTTGCAGGGGGAACAAACTAGAGGAGTGAAGGTGTTTCTAAAGGTAGATGTCTCTTCTTATCTCAGTGGATCTCCATACAGTCAATGGTAGAGCAAATACAGACAGGGGCCAGGCCAGGATGCTGGTGAAATGAGCCCAGAGTGACAAGAACATTTGTTTGGAATTTACAGCAGTCTGACAAGGTGGCACTGCTCAGAAGATGCCCCAGAGCTGGCTGAAAATGTTATGACTGAGCCAAGACCCTGGAAACTCAATAGGACCCCCAGCATGTTCATTTATCATGCTGTGCAAGAGGCTGGTAGTGTTTTTCAGAAGTGAAAGGGCCACCTTTTTTTGCTGTCAGTGTCCTTTCCCTACCTGCTCATATCCTCATTGCGAGATTATTCTTCCGACCCCGAGGTCTGATCGGTCTAGCAGGCACAGGTAGTTGGTGGGTTGGGGACCCAGCACCCAGCTGTGCTTGGGTGGCGGTGCGGTTCTGGGGAGGCAGATGATGGCAGGGTGGGAGAAGGGCTGTTGCTTCACTCTGGGAAGGAGATGGGGGGTGAGATGGGAGCTACCGCTCTCTAAGAGTGGGATGCAACAGGTCCTGTTTTAGCATTCACACTTCAGTAGCCTTGATGTCTTGCATCACTCAAAAAATTCTCATTTAAAAAGCCAAGTCAAAAAGCAGGCCTGGGAAAAGGCAGGGGAGCTTACCACAAGGGCTTTGAAGGAGCAAGTCTGTCACTGAATTTGAATGAGCTTTATTCACTGGATAAAGCCCTGAGTGAAAGTCACCTGGTGTCACACCTGTGCTTGGTTATCACCCTTGTTAGAACTTGTCCCTCCATGGCCTAAGCATGCAGCATGCACGCAGGGTGCAACCACCACCACAGCTGCTACTTGAGTATATATGAAGGATGTGGATAGTTGCCTCTACTAGGTCTGGGCTGAGAATAAAGATTCAGAGCTCTAGCCTTGCAGTGAGGTACAGCCTCAGAAGAACAAAACTGTGCCCAGTTGCAAACTGAGCTGGAAAATGAAGTGAACAACAACTAAAACCCAACTCAGAAATGGATAGCGTGGGTATGCGCAGAGGCTGGGTTTATTGGATACACTTCAGAGGAAAAGCACAAGAAAAGGTTGTTTAATTGGTGTCCCTTTATTTGTCACGGTTTCCACAAGAACCGTTCTTCCCTAAGAAACATGGTAGCTGCATGTATACAAGCTGGAAAGGCCAGGGTACCCATGACCCAGCCCTGGAGCAGAGCTTTGCTGCTGTGCTTTCCCTGGGGAGACCAGGAGCTTCATGCAGTCTCACACCTTGCAAATCCAAGATAAAGCCCTTCAGAGGTTTTTTGTCTGCTTTCTAATGGAAACAAAGCTTAGACTATGCCCTGTGTGTGAGATGTCCCGTCTCCAAAAGTTTCTGAACCTCTCTCTGGTTTTCAGCCAACCCCCATGAGAAGAGTCTCACAATGCAAATTGAATTTCTTGATTGTTTACTTTTTTTTTTTAAATTGGGCAGAGGTGGGGAGCCCAGCTTAGGGCTTATGGCTCTGGGTGATGAGCTGTGGTGCTTCATACTGGGTCAGATTCTTGTGCCACTCAACTGCTGGAGGCCACAGTCCCTGGGGCAGACACAGAAAACAGGCAGTGCATCTGCTCTTTAGCCACCTCCAGTCATAACTTGGTGTATTCATGTAAACTGAGGGGATTTGTCAAGGTCAAAACACCCATCTGCGAAGCTGGGTGGCTGAAGACTCTGATTCTATTACCATCACTGTCTTTAGATATGTCTAAAGGGGCCAATACCCCCAAAACTGTGGGTTACAGGGGTGGGGAGCAGCCAGCAAGCCTGTATTTCACTCTGGGTTCCCTCACTCTTTTTCAAAAGCTTTGAAGCCAGGCTTGTGGGTCTCAGTGTCATTTGGGAATGATCCTGCATTTGCTGAAGCACAAGGAGTAAAGTCTATGTTATTGTGGACCTCAGGTTTTATCGATTATGTTTTTGCAGGTGCAGGAAATGAAAAGATATATTGGTATGGATCATGGTTTTTAGCCAGGCTAAAAGAAGCTTAGGAGTCCCTACATCCCTCTGCCAGTTTCCCCCTTGAAAATTTTGGAGACCCCTTGGCTCACTTCAGATGTGACTAGAGATAGAGGTCTCAAAGACGAGAAATTCCTACACAGTCCGTGAACACTGGTGGCATTGGAATAGAAAGACATGCCAAATTAGAGTCCTTACAAAGGGGAAAGCTAACACTAAACTGTCTTTTTGGTTTGACGTGCTTGATGGTCAGCCAGCCATCAGCAGGCACGTGTGCTTTGTGCTAGTATAACATGCTGCCTCTTGCCTGTTCTACTGGGGCCAGGGGATGAAAATATGAGTATTTTGAGGGAGTTTTGGCTTTGGGAGGGGGAAGCTGAATGAATGGACTGTGAGAGGCTGACGGGTTGAAAATGTGGGGAAGGTAGCGGGCAGTGAAGCCTGGGAGCGTATAACACAAATCGAAGCCAAGCTGCATTTGCTGCACTGCTCAAAAAGTGCCTTGCTTGTCCCCATGATTTTATTTTGACGTGGTGTGATTCTGGGCGTACATAGCAGATTTTTGTGTTCCAGGGCTGTCAGCCGTCGGCACTAAATCCTAACCAATCTCTTCCATCTGCACCGAGATCACAAAGAGAACAGGTAGTTACAAATAAATGGAATTTTCACATCTTTTTATGTATTTGCTTTACTGCCAGCATTACGCTATATTAGGCTGCTCTTTAGATGTAGCTTTTCGAATTTAAGCACCGAAGAAGTCCCAGGCTCAGCTGCACAGGTTTTATCCCAGAGAACACTCATGTGGAGGTGATATGTGCGTCTCCACAGCCAGAGGTGTTAAAGCTCACTGGTGCTTAATGAATGAAACTGATAATAAACTGTGTAATGCATAAATGAAATAAGCCAGATGTACAAACACAGGAGTGTGTGTTGTGGTGTTTGTGCATGGGAAAAGCAGGAAGGATGGCAGAGAGGGGGGAGAAAAGAAAGTGGGTTTGAAATGTGGCGCCCTGCAAGATATCAGATCAGCTGCATGGCTGAAACAGGAACAAATTAGATATGACACCTTCAGGGAGGACTAATTCCTGCAAAAAAAAAAAAAAAAAGACTTAAAGATAGTATATTTGCAGGCAAATGCTGTGGAGCTATAAAAAGGCTGTGAGAATTTGCATAGCAGAAATGCTAATTAGAGCAAGCAAAGCAGTGACTCTTATGGACCAGGACTTAGAGGGAGCCATAGGCAGGGCTGGAGAGAGGCATGACTCCCTCCCTGGCCCCAGCACCAGCCAGTGTGGGTGTTTTCCACCATTTAAAGTGCTTTCCTCCTTCCCTCGCCATGCTTCTCCTCCTCTGCTGGGAGGGAGGAGTGCTCCTGCCCCTCCCCGAGGGCTGGCTTTGCATTTTTAGCCCAGGGGTGCCATGAGTTTAGGGAGGACTCAGCTCTGCCTCTTGAGGCTTTGCTCACTTCAGGCATCCCTCACAAGCTTGGCCACGATCGGCTGCATCTGCTGTCTCTGTCACGAGGCAGAAATGAGAGGTGGGGCAGGCTGGGGCCGAACTACAGGGTGGTCCTTAATCCTGAAGGAGTAAAACGGAATAGTGGGGAGAGTAAGAGGAGCCCAGCACCACGACGAGAGCTGGGACGAGGAGTCTGGAGCATGGACAAAAGCCAAACACAGGTGATGTCTCTCTTAAATAAGGAGTTGCATCACTGGCACTGCTCTGCCTCCCTCCTCCTCCATCCCTCGCGCTGGGAGAGAGGAGCGCTGCTGGAAAACTTCTTGGGACATTGTGCTGGGCATCACAGGGGAAGGCAGAGCACCGGCTCTGTGGATGGGGGCGAGGGGACGGGGCAAAGTCTGTAGCGTGAATGTCCAAGCAACGCAGTAACACATCCGTTAGAAAGAAGAATCAGAGAGCTGTAGGCTAGGCATGCTCCGCCGGTCATGATGGAAAGCCTTGCCGAGCTGAGGACTATAGGAAGGGCTGTTCCCTGCTGCTAGTGTTTTTCAGAGAGTGGATGTAGGCTTATAACATGATGATAATGCCCACTTTCTTTACATTTTGCCATTTGCCATCAATCCCTGTCATTTTTCTCTCTTCTCTCCTGTCTCCCCCTGTAGGCCTGGCTATTGCTACAGAAGCAAGGGTATAGGGGCATGTCCTGGCTGTGTATTTTGTGTCCTTCTCATACAACAGCCTGATTCTAGTATCCCTTCTTGCTAACACCTCTCTGCTGATTACACTACGTGCGGCCCTTGATGAAGACGGGTGTGCCTCACAGCAGCTGGGCTGGGGGTGGGCAGGGAGCTGCTTAATAAGCAAAATTTAAATTAAAAAAAAAAAAAAAGTCCAACCCCCATCAGAAAAGAAGCAGCAATACGATTTTACCACCAGCCATTGTGCAAAAACGGCTGAGACCACAGCATTTGCATGACAGTGAGTCTGTCTGCCTGCACCTCAGGCACACCACGGTTTTATCTGCCTACCATTGCTTCTCGTTCGTCTTTTCTTGTTCATTATTGCAAAATACCTCCAAGCATATTTCTTATCAAAGTGCTGAGCAGTTGTGAGCAGGCTGTGCTCTAGCTGGGGAGCGGAGGGGATGATTATAGCGCTCAGCCCGCCTGCCATCAGGAGCCGAGTGATAAACCCAGATTACTTCAGCTCCGGGTTTTCCCTCTGTTTCAACAACAGCGTGGCCCTCCTCTTGCCTCTGGGCTGGGAACACCAGTAGATCCTGCCCCATCTCACTGGAAAATATCACAGGGCTGCCCCTGTACCACTTTACCAGGAGCTGGCTGCAGCCAAGGCACTGCCATGAGCTCGCTGGGCTGCTTGTCCCCTGTGTGAGTGGATGCACGTTGGTCCCCTGCGCTCATCGATAAATCTGCCCTTGCATATCACCCAGCTCTGGTATTGCAGAGCTGGCATCTGCATCTGTTCTATTCCATTCTATTCCATTCCATTCTATTCCATTCCATTCTATTCTATTCTATTCCCATGTATTACAGGTAAAGAGAGGGTGGCAGGGACAAAGAAATCTCTCTGCTAGTCTGTCATGCCAATGACACCGTCATCCTCCTTGCCATCACCAACCTACTGCTGACTAACACAAACCATTGCTGAAGCGAGGCAAAAAGCCATAAAAAGCCCTGCCCAGTTCCACTATCACCTCCCTCAGCGTCCCGGCCCCAGCAATACGCTCCCAACACGGCTGGGTAAGGCTGCACCCCCGCTTCACAGGGGCGATGCCCCATGCAAGTGGTGGTGGCACATCCCGAGGGGCCTGTTAGGACAGATCAAAGCTGAGCACCTACAAACGCAAGGCATTTGCCTCTCTTTATGTGCGGCGTGCTCTGTAGCTTTGCATTTTGCAGCGCTATGAAAGTTTCAAAAGTTCCATTTACCTTAACAAGCCCATAAAGCATGAGGTTATTAAATGTTGTTTATAGTACCCTGTCTGAAAAATTCATTCAGTTACCAGCTGGTTCAACTTTTACTAGCGAGTTTCAAGAGGGAGCCAAGTTGTAGCTGGATGTGTTGGAGGAGCTTATGCTGAAAGGACGAGAAAAACAGCAGCAATGCATCCCCACACAATGGCTGAATTACTCTGTAGTAGGAGTGGTCAGTGTTTTCAGAGATGAATGAAATATGCTGGCTTTGCAATTCAAACAAATGTTGTGCTTAAATGATTAAAATTTGGTTTTGGTAAAACTTTTTTTAGCATTGGTTATTTTCTGCAAACTTTACTGGAATTTTATTGAGGCCATTGTCTTAAAGGGCACATTTGACATTTGCATCTTTGGTGAAAAAGTCACAGTTTAGGTCACTTCATCACCTAGTAAACACCACAAAACCTAATAAAGTTATTGCGTATGTGGAGTGATGGGTATCAGAAGCTGTGTCCGGGCAGGAGATGGTCGTGCAGAGTGAGGATTAGGTGAGAGCAATAGAGCCAGCGTGGCATCGTGTGGAGCAATCATTTGCAGAGAGCAGCTGGACAGGAACGGTTGGAAAGAAAGAGTTTAGAGTGAGTTAAAGGAGATGCCTGTTGACATGTTGGGAAAGGATCCCAAGGTTTCATCCACATGGGCCTACTGGGTAGGTGGCACTAAGAGCACATTCACAGTCTCAGGGTTTTTTTGCCCAAGAAGTAAGGCAGAGTAAAAAAAGCTCAAAAGCTTTGGAGAGTCAGTGAGATCCCTGGCAGATCAGATGCTATTTTTTTCTGAGACTCCTTGGGATGGAACTCTTTGGAGAATAGGTTTTATAGAGAAATTTCCAGTACCTCTTTGTTTCAGCCAGGTTATATATGTAAAAATATTACAACACAGATGCCCCAAAGGGAAAGCATGTATAAGCCAGGCTATCGGACAGCACTAGAAGTATATTCTACCCGGCACATTATGGATGTGAGACAACACCTACATGGTTAACTCATATCCCTCCTTTCTTTCTTGTTTTTTTATCCTAGATCCAGTGGGACAAACTCACCCCCTCATGAAAGATCTGGCAGCTCCCTCCGAGTCCTGAACCCTATCCAAGTGATAATTATACCTGTTTGAAATCCGGGAGCCAAGAAGTAGCCTCCAGCCACTCAACAAAGGCTGCTCCGGTGCTCCAAGGAAGCGGTGCCGACACTTCCCTTCTCCTTGTCTGCCTCCTGCCGAAACGCATTTGCAGAGTTTCTGAAGCCTCTAAGGCTTTTCCAGAGAGCTGGTGGAACCAGACCCGGTATCTCATGAAGTATCATCGCATGCAAAGACAAAGAGACGCCCCCACGGGCATAGTTAATGCAGACAAACCTTAATGGCTTCCCCCCCCCCCCTCCAGTTGCAAATGTATAATTAATCTCAGTTCAAATTTACATGTTTGATCTGCTCCTTCTAGGCTTCAGATATCTTTGAAGGAAGGGGAAGACCCTGTGATTTGATGTGGAGTATTTCGGCTACGCTCGGTGTTTACGGGGGCAGATCCCCCCGTGCCCAGTGCCGGCCAGACGGGGAGGGCTCCTGCCTTGCAGACGTGGGGCAGGAGGGCAGAGGCTGAGGTGCTTCCCAAGGCGACCCTCACCAGCCCCTTCACCCCATTTCTCCAGGGCTCCCATGAGCGGTGAGGGCACCTGCGGCCTCGTGGTGGAAACCTTCTGCAGACGAGTGGAGCTGATCCTCCCGCAAACGGACCCCGCAAGTCCTCGCTCGTGTGGCGTAAAAGAAATGAAAGGTGTGGAGAAGAAAAACGTATCCACTTCAAACAGGGAAATTTCCATTTGAAGTGCCGTCTCGAGTCAAATCCTCCCCAGCAGCAGCACTTTTTTCCCCCTCAGTAGTGTGTATCAATTTCTTCTGACAACAGTTTCATGGCTTCGGGATAAACAAGCCCAACTCCATTGGTATTATATTTTACAACTACAGACAGACCACGGAGATTAAAATTCTTTGGCTGAGTCACCAAAGATGGGGAGGGGGGAGGCGGGTCCGCCGGGTGTTGTGGAAGGCGGGTTGAACGCAAAACAAACCGAATCCAGCCTTTCATCCCCGGCCGTGCCGCGGAGGCCGGGCTGAGGAAGGCGGACGCAGGAGGCGAGGGCAGAGCTAAGGGGACGCGGGCGCCAGGCCGCGGAGATGGCGGAGGCCGCTCCTCGCCCTCACATGGCCGCCAACTCGGGGCCAGGGAGGCCTTGGGGCTCTTCTCGCTCCTTACGGCGCAATTTTAATTTCTCGTTTCCCCCGGCGAACACGAGTAGCTGAAGGAGAAAATAATTTCCGGTTGATCCACAAGGGTTTTTGTTTTGTTTTGTTTTCCTGCTGGAACCGAAGGCCTCCCTTAAATGTTTTGTTCCCCAAAGTGCAGCGTTTTAGTTTGATCTCCGGATTTTTTGAAGTCCTTCACAAAGTAAAGCGAAAAGAAACCCCGCATGCTGATGCACATTGCTGAAATGTTTCCCGCTGAAAATGTCAGTCAAACACTGTCCCCTTCCCACCTTCCTGACTAAACCCCCTGATGAATTTGATGTGAAGTCTAGATAAGTCAAATATGCTTTACCGGCAAAAAAAAAAAATCTGCTGAAGGAAACCCACCCCATGACACCCCAGCTTGCCCTGAAAAACTGCCTTCACTGGGAGGGCAGCCAGACGGAGCTGGTTTAGGCCACTGGTGGAAACCTCTCTGCTTAAGGCTGCCCTGTGCACAGCTTTAATCCCTTTGGGCAGACAGAACAGGAGTCAGCCAGAAGCTGCACCGGATTATTTTCTCTTACAGTGCATGTTTTTTTTATTGCATCGGTTTATGATTTTACACCTCAGCATCCAGCCCAGCCACCACTCCTCCACACCAGACATGAGCCTTGCGAGTCAGGGAGACAGGGGTAGTTCTGCCCTAACACTGGGACATTCAGGAGAAGTCCTCCAAGAGCCTTTGCTGGCTGCACAACTGAAGATGTCTGAAAACTTTGTTAAGTTGCTTCACACCCAGAACGTGTCCAGAGTCTAAATAAAGGAGGACTCAAATCCTCCAGGACTGTCCCAGCCCCCTTTCCTGAATCTCCTGCTCCAAGCAACACTGGTCTCTGCTGGACAGGCTTGTAGAAATATGGTGGGAAGATCCCTAGAAGGCTTCCCTGCCTCTGCGGTGGGCATTAATATTAGGACTAACTCAGTTATGAGCTCCCATTTCTCCCTCGCTGATCGACTTCCCTCATGGCTGGTTTTTTGGGCAGCAGCACCGCCTGGATGCTCAGCAGGGCACTTTCTTTCCCCAGCATCTTGGTCGGCTCCCGGGCATTGCGTGGGGCACGCTGCAGGTTGCAGAGGGCAATTCTGGTCTCTCAGGCTGCCCTCCCAGCACCTCCTGTCCACATCTCGCCCCTCTGCTAGCTTTAGCCTGCTCTCGTGCTGTCATCTCCTCTTGCAAAGAGAAGTCAAGGCTGCATCTATAGAGCCACTCAGTGGGGTTTTGCACGCCAGGAACGAGAAGCTGTGTCTTCATCCTCTTTGCGATGGAGGCAGTGGGACCCAAACATCCCCTTGAGCAACCTGATGCTCTCTCAGCTTCTGTCCCTTAGCACAGGAACATGTGCAGGTAGCAAAAACGAGGTGGCATGTTTAGCACTTCACACAAGTCTGGGTCCTGTATCCTCAGAGCACAGAGGAATTTAGGCACCTTATACTGGCACTGAACTCAAGGTGAGGATCTGGCTCAGAGGCTCTGCTTTGTAGCTAGAGGACTACGAAAAACTTTTCTAAGTTTTGCAGTGACTACTTGAAATTCTGAACAATTTACGAGCTCTTCTGCTTTCGGTTTAGACTGTGACAGGAATGAACCCATCCCTCCAGCAGTGCCAGATGCTGCAGAAGAGGGGCACACAGGGCTGCTGCATGTCTGGCACTGAGCATGGGACAGCCAGGGTCACCCTCTGCAGAGAGGTGCTGCGGTGCTCAGCAGCACTCAGGTGCAGAAGGAGATGGTTTCTGAATCAGAGCTTGGTATTTAAATAGGAAAAACTGATAAAAAGTGAAAGTAAAGGAAGCAATATTTATCCCCATTTGCAGATAGGGCACTGAGAGATAGGGAAAATGAAGGGACTTGGTACAGGCTGGACAAGTCCGTGGTGGATAAGAGCACTGGAAACTGCTCTCCAGAGATGTACCCAAATGCCTCAGCCATACACCAAACTTTTCTCTCCAGGAACCGATCTGTGACAGAGAATTTGCTTTCTGCCAGAGGAACAGGGAGGAAAGGAGACAGCAATGGTGCTCTTGGCTGCTATTGATAATCATCAAATAGTTCAAATTCCTACCCGAGAGACAAGGAAAGGAATATTTGTCTCACAAACAAGGCTTCATGTTTCTCGATCAAGATAAAACTTCTGCCTTATCCACTGACCATTAATGGAACTGTTCATGGGGTCTGGCAGGAAGAGCAGCCAGAAGCCTGTGTGTCTCCTGAACTAATGGGATTTTTGGAGGACTTGCCCAGGTCATCTGCAGCCCTGAAACTGGGGCAGGGACGGACAGGAGGAACAGGAGGGATGAGCCCTCTCCGGACCAGTGTGCAGCTCCTGGCACGCCACGTGCCTGTGAACAAGGATCTCTCTCCCTCCCTGCTCGCCTTCCATGGCCTGGCTGGCTGCCCTACAGATGCTGCAGCTCTCCCCACCCCAAGACCCCTTCCCTGGAGGGGGGTTCTGCACTATGGAGGTTCCCACCAGCTTTGCAGGTTCCTAGCGGAGGAGAGCACCCAGCGCTGCCTGCACAGCCCTGCCTGCACCCGAAGGCACCCTCCTGCCAGCACAGCCCCATGGCTCAGGCTGGGTGAAGAGGTTTCCATGGGTGGAGAGGTTTCCCCTCCACCCCAGGGATCAGCCCCCCCACCAAGGAAGGGCTTCGGTCCTGCAGACATACACAGGCTTATGTTGGGAAGGAGGTGGAGAAAGTCCTTTCTGGGCTAGACTCAAAATACAAAGATGCTCAAAATACTCAAAATGGAGAAGAAAATACTCAAAATACTCAAAATGGAGAAAAAAGTGTTCGTCACAGTCCTTTCTGTATCTGCCTAATAAAACCCACTCCTATTAGAGGTGAATGGAGAAAATCCCTTTAGAAACAGCTACGGTATAAATACCCTCCAGGGAAAAAATAGTTTACAGTGATACTTTTTTCTTCCTTATCCAAGAAGTGGTGAAGGATTTGGCAGGGAAACAGTGGAGGAACTGATCAGCCTACCTATGATTTTAAAGCTTGATAACTTGTCTGTGAATGCCACAAATTTATAGCCCAACAATAATAAGCATTAGTCAAAAATAAAACAACAGCTTGCTTTTTTTTTTTCAGATTAAAAGCACAAACAGGTTACAATTAGAAGCCAAGAACTGGGTAACCAGGTGATTTATCGGCAAGGCATTCTGCCAGCCGGGAAACCCACCTTTTCCTTCTGCCTGGAACTGCAAAAAGGGTAAAAAAAAGTTATGGAATTTTATTATTTTTTGGCCAAACAACCTGGAGCCTGCTACCTGGGGACTGAAACAGAAATGAAACACATCGCTGGTACCTGGACACCCAACTGCTGTAACCCAAAGCAACTCATGGTTGCTTGCCAGAGGGGGATGCTGCTGCCCACAGGGCCTGGGGAGGTTTCGGTGGTTGGTCTATGTCCTTCCCTCTGCCCTGGGGGTGAAGAGCAACAATTTGGGGCAGAAGTACGCCTGGGTGCTCGTGCCAACATAGAAGAGCTAAGGCCAAGCTGTATGCAATCCCTCGTACACGGCAGGCCAGGCAGGGTTCAGAGATCCAGATCCTCCTCCATTATTGCAAGTACTGTATTTGCTTGTTTTGTATTTGCTTGCTTTGCATCTCCCTCCTTTCCCCCTTAAATTTTATCATAAAACCCTAATATTTTGTCCTCAAGTGTGTATATTCACAACCACCGGCTGGCTGCTGTTCTCCCTGGGTGGCTCTTCCCTATGAGGGTGCTCAGGTTTGATAATCTCCTACTGCTTAATTGACTCAGGTAATAATGCTCAAATGCATCAGGGTTTGGACCTTATCGCACACCTCCCCACCGCTGCATCTTCCCCTGGGGGACCTGCACCCCTCCTTCCCCTTGAGTGCCCCCTCCCCATCTATTTCTTCTTCCCCTTCTAACTCACGGCAGGGGAACAGGTTCCCTGGGTTCGCACTTCACAGGGAAGAGCAGAAAGCCCGACCTGCCTGGCTTCCCATCCCATGCTGGCTCGCTGTGGCTGAGAACGGAGAGCAGAAGACCCTGGGCTCCCACCTCGCCTCCCCCGTGTGAGGCACAACTTGCACAGGGGGAGAAAAGGGGTCCGTGCCTGAGTTTCTTCAGGCATCAAGGGAGGAGAGAAAGGAGGAAAACATTTTTCTCCCTTCCAACTGCCTGCTGGCAAAGCTGAGCCCAAGCAGAAAGCAGGGTGCTGGCTGTCGCTCAGCTGGGGTGGGGGAATAGCAATATCCAGGCTGCCCCTGGCACCTCTTTTTAGGAACAGGCTCCATCACAAGGCTGACTTCAACACCTCCATCTCTAAGGAAGAGCAGCCCAGCCCCTGCATATCTTTTGCTAAACTAGTAAATGTTAGATTAAGTGCTGGCAGATGACTCCATTTCCCTTTCCTGGTCGTAATCTCTGCAATTAAGACTAGTGATTATTTTGGTTTCTGAACTTTATATACAACGTGACCCAAAGCAGTCTGCTGAGCTCTGGGAACAGGGGCACAAGTAAAATGGGGATGTGCTCAGCACCACGAAAGCCAGCAGCAGCGGCTGAGGCTGGGGATTGCTTGGTCGGTGCCCGAGGAGGCCGAGTTGTACCAGCCTGGGGAGATCGGAGGCTTTTCTGTGCCCCCCGCTCTCCCACCTCACGCACTGCTCGGCAGTCCCCCCGCTGCAGGGAATGACCTCCACCCTCCTGTTACATATTGCAATTAAAAACCAAAACCCCCAAAACCCCACCAGAAACTGCATAATTATTGGTGTTTCGTGGGTGCCAGGAGGTTACCACCTTCCTCTCCCTCCCACGGTGCAGGGGACAAGGCACCTGCTTCGGGGAGCTCCAATGCTCCTTGTTTTTCTGCCGTACGCCTCCCACCGCCACCTCTCCAGGCAGAAAACCAGAGGCACTGGTGATCAAAATCCCTCGCGCTAGGACAGGGCTCAAGAGAGCAAAGCGAATGCCAGGTACAGGCAGGACCCACTGCTTAATTGAAGCCTTCCTTCTGCAAGCAGGGGAGCGTGTTGGCACATGCTGCTGGAGGGATATTGCTTTGTCTGATCGCTTTGAAGACTGGGGGGGCGGAGGGAGAAGAGAAGAGGCCAGTTAAGTGTGTTTATGTTTGAGAGGAACAAAGGAGAGTGGAGGAGAGAGCGCCAGAGATGTGTCAGAGATCACTTGTTCCTCCTGGGCCAGAACACCAGCCTGGGACCACCAGCGGAGGAGGAAGCGGTGGGTGCGGAGCCGTGTTTAAAGCAGGGAGAGGAAAGTTAGAGCAGAGGGAAAAAAAAAAAACTCCCAAGAGACTTAGGATGGTGATAAACGTGACACAGGCTAGACGGTGGGCTCCCAACCAGTGGGGTGTGCGATACAGCGCCAATATACCACAGCAGATAGCACTGCAAACACGTACCTTGCTGAGTCCTGGTTTCCCTCGGGGGAGGCTGAGTTTGGGAGCCCTGGAGTACACAAAGTTTAACCAAGTCACAGAGGACGCCATCAGCTGCACCCCAGCTCTCCCATCCATTATGGCAAATGAAACATGCGTCCCCGTTTGCAGCGCTGCTGGAAGGAACTGCCTTCCCGGGGGCTGAGCGCTGCCCCTTCTGCCTCGCACCCCACCCCAGCAAACGGCACCCCCGGCTGCATTTAGAGGACTTTCTGAAAGAGTCACCCACCAGCAACAAAGACCTGAAGTGCTTTTCTGTTTGCTATTTAATGCTACGCTAACAGAGATGGGAACAGCACCTGCAGAAGCCCCCGAGCGCACCGCAAACAGCCAGCTCCTGGCGAGAGAGGAAGCGCTCACCCGTGCTCGCTGTCACTGCACAGCACCAGTCCCAGCAGCAAGCCCTGCGAGCACAGAGAGAAGGAAGGTGCCATCGAAGCCACCACCAGAGACGATACCTTCCACCTCCCAGAGGCAGTAGCTCTGTTTTGGCAGGTCCAGTCTGTAAGTTAAACCATCTTGTTCTCAAGCAGAGTCTAAGATAAATGCAGTGAGCTATCTGCTCTCACTAAAAAGCAGCCTGCATCCACGGACTGGTTTTATTGCACTGGCTGAAGGCAGACTTAGTGCAGACACCCTGTGCAAGCTCCAAGGCCAGCAAACCTGCTGCAGGTCACCAGACAACTGAATCAACTACACTTCAGCAGGGAATAGACGAGTGCCTGAGGTCGGACAGAGGTGTGCAACAGCTCCAGGGGTGTGGTGTAGATGTGGACCTCCTACTTGCAGTTTCCCACCAAAAAAAGAAGAAAAAAAGACCCTAACAATCATTCACCAAAGCTTTTTCAGTCTTTTGGGGAAGGGAGGGAAGCACATCATACGTTAACAGGTATTTCCGAGTTCTCAGTAACCTTCTGTGGAAAGAGATGGTTCAATAACCACATTGGCTCTTTGGTGTTGCCAAAATGCTTCTGCAGATCCACCTGTATTTCACCACATGAATTTTAATACTGTGTGCCTTCCCTACCTACCAATTTTTTAAATTTATTTTTTAAAATGCAGATTAAAAAAAGCTAGCGGACAGCCCTATTTGGAGAAAAAAGACAGACGTGAATTAGGAAAACATCCAGGTTTAAACAAAGAACTGGGAGACACCTTACATGTTTACTCTTACTTTTTTAGGTGGTTAGGAAACAAGCACTCTCCTCCATGCAGCACAACATATAACCAAAACTAGTACTGGCTTTGCAACAGGAAACCAAAATTGACAGCACTTCTTGCATTCTTGAATGCTAATGCATAAACGCTGATGATCAGGAGACTTAAGGCATACATATGAGAGCACCTCCATGGTACACATGATTTCTGCTTGTTGTAAAAACCTGAAATTTGTCTCTTAATGGCAATGGCAGGTGAAAGTTGAAAGGAGAACTGTGTTTGAGAAATGCTTCTTTGTTTTTAAATATGAACTTTCTAAGGGTTCCCTTGCATTCCACATCAGAGACTGAAATATTCATAGACGGAAACTTCTGCACAGAACATGCACTTCTGCAGAAGATTTGAGACCAACAATTTGTCTTTCAGTCACTGGAGGCTAATTCACCTTTCTAAGTGAAATTATTTTTTTTTAAATTCAGCAACTGTCTCAGACCTCAGAAATGGCAATCTGGAACAATTCCACCGGAAAAAGCAGGGGAAAACAAGAAACTGTCTGTAAAGTCAGACCCACAAGGACTCACAGCAGTGACTATTACTGCATGTGCCGCTTCTGAACCTGCAGCAAATACAGTATTTGAACTTAAGAAACCAATAAGCACAAAGTGATTAAGTCAGTAAAATGCCATTATGCCTCCTGAGATAACAGGTTTCAGCTAAGATCCTAAACTTAAAGGGATGTTTCATCAAAAGGCACTCGAGTCCATCAATCACTATCTGCTCCTTTTACATGAGTCCCTGGCAGGGCTCCACTCTTGCTTTGAGGTTTTATTTTCCTCCAGCTGCCCCCTTGTGTCTGCATACAAGCAAGCTCCATTCCCTACTCAGGGAGGCAGACCCAGCAGGCCCTGAGAAAGACAAATCGTGGCTATCACACTCTTGTCATAACCAAGTTAAGGAAAGAGCACTGCACTGCCCTTCTCTTGTCTCCTGCAAGAAATTCTGCCATCTGCACATTTCTTTGCAAGATCCATCAGCTGAAGTCACAAAGTGTGATGGGTTTCAAGCTCACCTATGTACTTAAAAGTGGACAACAGACATTTTAGCCACAGAATAAATATGACACAGACACATTGCAGTGCCCATCTTCCCATTTTATTTGTAATCCCCAAAATGATCTAGTGGGGATGGTCAGCTTCCTCTCCAGTCTTGGTTAATGAATGTAGAAGAAACATCAGAAGTCACATCATACTGGGGCTGGCCCTGCAATTGGACTCACTTCAATCAGAGCTGCAGGACACAGTGAGCAATATTATCCAATCCAACTTCTACATGCTTAGGACTTTGCAAAATGTTGGATTAGCACATCTATAAGTTGTTAAGTCACAACTTTTACTGGGCAAACAAATCCCCTCAAAGCAACATACTCAGTCCTACTAGCATTTCCAGAAGACTGTGGAACACCTACTTGTACTGAGCCAAGTACACCAGGTGCTGTGTTAAATGAGAGAGTGCGGGGAAGAGGGGAGGACTGTGCCTCAAGCCTAGCTACTCCCTCTCAACCTAAGCAAGAGACCACTCCCAACTCCAGATTTCTTACCCAATTGCCACAAAACATGCAACAATACAGACTACGCATAAAGGTATCTGCAAACAGAGCAACCTCTCCCTGCCCAGAAGCACTATACCCTATCAGAGTATTTCTATATGCAGAAAGAGTTCCAGGCACTCAGGTGTGGAGCCAGCAGGCCTGGTTCATACGCCATCTTCGCTGATGGAGGTGGTCTTGCAGCACAGCAATTAGTGACAACTCAGGCAAGTCTGAAGTCCTGCCTGTGGAATCATCAGGCAAATAAGGGAGGGACTGCATATAAAACCCAAGACTTACTTATTTCTTTGCCCTTTCCTCACAAGAAAAGAACACCATAGAACAGGGACAGGGGGGGCATTAATTATGCCTAGGAGTGGTTAAAAGTAGGGGTATGCTCAACTGTTGTGTTTCCAGAACAAGGATGTGATATCTGAGCATCCTACAGAGTCCAAGAGGTGTGGGAAGATGATGGTTCTAGTCAGTTTTGTTTAAGGCCTGGAGATGTCGGTGCGTTTCTGCTGCCTCATCAGTTCCTAGCCTTTTATAACAGCAATAGGTCTCAGTTTAATGGCTTTCTTGCTGATGCCAGCTGCATGGCAGGTGTTAACCACATCTGTCACATTCTTATAAGACTCTGGTGCCTGGAGTGGGGAGAGAGAAGAAAAAAAGACAAAACTATAAACAACCTGAAGTCACAGGAAGTTAGATACAGGCTTTTGATACCCCCTTTTCTCTTTGTGAAAATAGAATCATATGAATTGAGGGTGTAGAAGTGGGTGAACATATTGAGAATCTGGCCACCTTACAAATCTAAGAAATGTATAAGACACTTAGCTTTCCAAATAAGCTTTCACCACACTTCAGATAAAATACTAGCTATTTTGGTTCAGTTTTCCCTATATTCTCAAATAACCCAGTCCATGTGAGAATGTCAAGCTTCATTACCTGGCAGGAAGTCACTGTAACTTCCTCCTTACAGATAGCCTTTAAGATTTATCTTTACTGCCCCTTAGTGACAGGAATCAGGGTTGAACTCTAGAGCTTCCCCCTCCAGCATTCTGACAAGGAAGCTGCTCTTAAATAGAGATGTTAATGCGATCAACATGTTTGTACAACACCAACATCCATAACAGCATAGCTCCAAATGATCAACACGCTTCTATGAGTGAGGTTGGGAACAGAAAAGATATTCTATCATGTTAATGCAGAGGAACTGGAAGTCCTAATATTCGAATTTTTCTAGCCAATCAGAGTTCTCTTCTTCTTGAGCAAATAGAGGAATTCAGCTTAAAAGGGGCAAAGCTGTCATACACTGCTAATAATCTACATGACAGCTGCAGTGTAAAGTAAGTTTAAAGCTGGGAGAACATCATTCAAGAAGAGAATCCATAAATTGTAACAACTTTTGTGATGCTCACACAAAGACTTCTCAAGGTTAATAGAAATTATCCCTATCGCTAGGCAGAAGAGGAAAAAAACCACACCCCTCAAAACCTGTCAAAACAGGCATCTCCCCTTTCAGCAGGATTTTAGGGACAGGGAAGACTTCACATTATTTTCCAAAAAACTGGATAGCTCTATCAGGAATCACGCAAGCTGTATATTTAGAGTACTAGTGATCACTTAGCACTGCAAAGAATCAATTCAGGGAGGGTCATTCAGCCAAGAAGCAAGACTCCCTTTTCCCTCTCAGATAACAAAGTATTAAACTCACTTCTTCCATGACCAGTTTGGGAGAAGCAACACGGATGGCAATGCCCATGTCAGCCAGCTTGTCCAATACATCCTGGAAGTCCAAGTTACGTCGAGATTTGGCTCGAGACAGTGCACGACCCTAGACAGCAGTTTTGTTAGTTCTATTTTTTGTAGCGGTTTGGAAAAACAGAACTCTTTCTTATTAATGAAAAATATTATTACATTATAAGTAAACACCGAATGGCTGTGAGCACAGACCACAACAAGCCACAAAATGGGTAATGAATTTAGACTTAGGTGATGGGCTCCTGCAAAATTCCACATCTTGTACAACGGTTAGGCAAGTTCCATGTGTGCAATAACACGCTAGTCTGCAAGCGTCTTTTTACGCAAACCACTGTCAGACAGTGTTCAGGATGCTGGAAGCTATTTATCTTCCTCAATCATCCTGTCTCACACCGTAAATAACAGGGGAGGAAATACCTTCTAACTACTGAGGAGTTTTATATGGACCGCCTCAGCACAGTTAATCCTTCTTGTTAACTCAGAGATACCAGAATTTGGTAAAAGGAGCTCATTCTCCACATCTTCATCCTAACATTTGCCTTGTATAAAGCAGCACCCTCTAAATTTTCTGCAGCAGTAGTCAAAACTACTCAGCAAGGGGCAAAGAGGACTTTTAGCCTGCAGTCCTTCTGGGCTGGGATTACTGTGGCAAGGCTACTCTCTACTTGTATGACCAACAAATGAATCACACCTTGAACAACCCTGTTCTCTGGATGAAAGTCCCATTCCAATCCCTTCCTGAAATAACTTTTTGACTTACAGCTCCATGGCAAGTAGTTCCAAAGGTCTCGGTCATGCCTTGCTCTGTGCCAGTAAGAACATAGCTACAGGTGCCCATAGTCCCGCCGATCAAAACAGGCTGTCCAGTCAGCTGTGGGTGCAAAGTATTAATTCACAAGAAAAAGCCTAAAAACCTCACTCTTAATAAAAGTCTGAGAGGAACCTTATCTCCAGAAAAGGAAGGCAGGTTCACATTCCCTCAGAGCATCCCTGCTTGCCTTGGGTGCCTGGTATCAAGGATTCTGGAGAACTAACTGCACTGAAAGATGCAGAGCAGCAGATCAAGACACTTGTGTCCAACAGAGAGATAAGGCATATCACTGAAGCCTGCCCTAGGTATGAAGCACTTCTTTCCCTTCATGATCTTCCAACCATTGCGGGTGTGGAGCAGAAGAGGGAGCTCAGTGTCCCAAAGATCTAACACACAGACAAGCAGAACAACCCCACTAGGGTTCTAGCGCTGTTAGCTCAAAAAGGGAGCTCACAGCATTTGGATCTCTGTTAAGGACCCTAAAACTGTCTCACTAATCCAGAATTCTCTTCTGATTTCCTTCTCCCACAACTAAACTTACTTGATAATCGACAGCAATAAGAGGATGGTGAGGAGGGAAGGCCCTGGTTGATCCTTTTCTGTGCACCAGCAGAGTCCGCTCCTTTCCATCCACTACATGTTGCTCCACTTTGGCAATGTTGTGAGACACATCATAGATAACATGCATATCGAGGTCATCCGGGGTTGTGTTGAAGACTTTGGCAAAGGCCTAAAAAGAAAGCAAACCAGGACTTGAAATACAAGAAGAAAATTGCTGTGTACATGTGGAAGATTTACAGTCTTTTTAGGAATCAAAAGCAACAAATCTGCTTGAAAGTATTTCTCACTGATAAGTCAATGACCACTTGGCAAGGCAGGTAAGAAACTTCAGTCAAATTCAGCCACAACAGAATTGAATATAACAGTGCTAAGCGTGACAGAACTGGACTGTCTAGATTGTTTATCTGCCCACTGGCAGTTTTAATACTGGAATTCAACCAGATATCAGCTAGACAAATTCTTGCAACTCTGAAAAGATGGCTTCAGCAGCGTAAAAACAATTTTCTTGTATCCTCTTCCAGTTTGAGGCACTTTCAAAAATATTGCCTAAGTGGCTTCTGCAAATACAATCCAGTGATGCTGACAGGTTTTGGATGGATTGCCATGACTGCAGCTTTGTGTAAGTCTCTCCAGAAAACACAGTTAAAAAAAGCACAAAAAAGAAAATTACTTTAAATACTGCAGCTACTGCGTTTTCCACATGTCTGGGATAAAGCTGGAGATTTGTACCACAACATTTGCATCAGAGACAACTCTGCCCCTACCTGTCTTGTTAGAAAAGTCATAGAAGAGCGGTTGACCCATGCATAGTTTCCAGCAGCTGCCATTCCCTTCAAGTAATCCTGTCCCTCTGTGGAGGCAATCCTGGCACACGCCAGCTGGCGATCATTCACTATGATTTTGTCCCGCTTCATAGCTTTTTCCATAGCCACCAACGCATCTGGGAAATAAACACAGTAAGACTAAGTGACGACTTAATTTTGTTTCAATGTGTGAGATTAACATGGCTGTCTATAATTTATATTCTAAAACTGAACACATCTGCCCAATGGTCAAAACTATGGCTTCTCAAATGCAAAAGCAAATCTGTGGCAGAACATCATCAATTATTTGTGAACAGCATTCCCCAAGACTGTATTTAGAAAGAAAAGTTAAGAGGCTCAGGTGTACCAGAAAGAATTCTCCACTTTGAAAAAAGCGGTTCAATCTAGTGATAAATTCTAATAATGCGAGCACTTCATTTGGGTTCAAAACAATAAACGCATATGTAACACTTTTTTGTGATCCAAGAATTTAGTCTTTCTTTTTCTGCTGCGGAAATGCCTGCCTCTGTTACACCAGAGATTATGGACTCACTGTCCTAAGCAAATACGTATCAAGACAGCCCCTCAACCAGACACAGGATTCAGTGAAAATCTCCATACTCTCTTGATCATAGAACAATTTAGTTTGGAAGGGACTTCTGGAAGTTGTGTAGTCCTATCACTTGCTCAAAGCAGCTCCAGCTAGATCAGGTTGCTCAGGGTCTTATTCAGTCAAGTTTTCAGTATCTCCAAGGATGCTGGTTCTACAAGCTCTCTAAGCAACCTGTTCCAGCATTTGACCACTTTAATGGTTAAAAAAATAAATAAAAAATCTAGTAGCTAATTGGAATTTCCCATGTTCCAGCATGAGTTTGCCATCTCTTATCCTATCATCGCATGGACACAAAATAGCAAGATCAATACTCTGCATGACCAAAGACAATTAACACATTGGTTTTAAACTTATAATTGCTAAAAGGCTTGAAAACACATGCAAGATCAAGCAGACAAAATTCAAGGCAAGCCCTGTCAAGGCAACTCAGAATAGACTCAACAATTACACTGTAAGAAATGCTATTTGGTGCTGCAATATACTGTCGATGACAAGACCATACTGAGGAGTTTGCTTCACTCCAGGTACCTACAACAGTCAGGTCGTACCTGTGGCAACCTGGTGGCCCAGACCTCTGCTGCCACTGTGGATCATCACGCACACCTGCCCTTTGTGGTCGATGCCCATCTTCCTGGCAGCATATTCGTTGTAAATGTCATCCACAACCTGGATCTCGGCGTAATGATTTCCTGCTCCCAGGGTCCCCAGCTGCCAATCACAACACGCTGATCAGACAGTGCTAGTAAAGCAGCCTCTGGGAGCACAGGGGAGAGCTATGGGAATATGGGCAATAGGGCAAAATGCTACAGCAAGGTTTTGGTTTTAGAAAAGTTTTTCCACGAAAAAAAGAATCCCCATATAAACTGAAAGGAAGTAGAACATAGTAGCATCATCATTGTCCCCTTTGTTCAGATTTGTAACTGTTTTTACTGTTGGAACAAGACTGATTAAACAAAAGGACTAGGATCTACAGACTGTGCTGCTATTAACTTACTGAGCAAACAAGGAGAAAAGTTGCAGGATAACCTGCCTGTCTCTTAAAAACAAAACTACATCTGGATGGGAAAATGCCACCAGACATGATTTCCAGTACCAGGTGTTAACTGAGGAAAAACTGATGGCCCCGGGGACCTTGGGTAGGCCCAGTATTGTTTCGCTCCGCTACAGGTCTGTCAAGAATTATTCAGAAACAGCCCCACCATCTCACCTTTCTCCCTGCCCAGAAATGCTAGGCAGAGTTTCAAGAAAAGACACAAAATTAGAGAACGACTTGCTAACCTTTATATTTGAACCCTGGGAGCACTCACAGCCCTCCTGAAACATAACGTTACCTGAGGCAGGCCCCTCTTCTTTGCTCTTGAGGAAACCTTGTTGGGGTCAGCCTGAAGCATTCTTCCATATTCCTCACAGTGCTCCTTGTCCTCTGCCCAGGCATAGCCTTCCCGGAGAGACCAGTCCACACCCATCTCTAGTGCCTCTTCCAAATCCCTGCAATTATCAAACACCTACATAAGGTTGTTATCCTTGGATATGCTCAAAACTCCACTGGATATGGCCCTCACCAACCTGATGTAACTTTGGTGTTGGACCTACCTTCAGAGTTAGCCCTCCTTTGTGCAAGGAGTTGGATGAGATGACTTCAAGAGATCCCATCCAACCTGAATTATTCTATGGTTCAGCCCCCAACTCCCCTAACAAGAATTCCAACTTCTTAATACTTCCTGAAAATCAAGCACTACAAATATATTAACTTTAGATAGGTCATTACTTTTTCCTCTTTGTTGTGTGTGGAATATCCTATTTTCTCTCACATCCCTTTAAAAAAAATACCTTTACATTCATGGAGGTTTTCTGTCAGAAGAAATGAGAACCTTTCAAGAACTTTCAGTTATTTCAGCATTTTAAATGGGGGAAGAAACAGCTGACTTTGTGTACTGATGATTATGCCAGACCTCCTGGTGAAGCACATATGCAGAAAGAATGGAAAGAGGTTTAGAATTACTTTTTCTTTCTTAAGTTCTCCCACTGATGAATCTTTCATCAAAATAAACAGGAGAGATGTCCCCTCTAGTGATGTGTGCACAAAGTCATTCTCTTACTTGGCATTCATGGGGATGACACCTTTGGAGCCGACACCAACTGGAATGTGGTCAAACATAGCCTGGGCGAGCTGCTCCTTCACAGGCTGCACATCACTTTCATCCAAATTTGTACGTAGTAAGCGGACACCACAGTTGATGTCAAATCCGACACCACCTACAAGTGTAGAAAAAGCCATGGAGTTACTAAAGAAAGCGTGTTGATGGTGAGCACTTGCTGAATATTCATCTTAAATCAGTGTCCCTGCTGACAGGGACTACATACTGACTCCTGTGATCTTACACCTTCTTTCTGACACAATACTGGGGAAAAAGCAGAACTGCATTAAGCTTCATTTTAATAGATTTACATGAACCCTCAGATTTCAAGACAGCCAAAAATGTAGTCTTGCAGAGAAAAACCTGAAAACTCTAAAAAATAAAAACCCCAAACAGTTTTTCAGTCTCAAGCACACGCTCTACAGACACAGATGTACGATTGCCTACAGAGGTGTCTGTTTACAAAGTTGCTCCAGCAAGCAGACAAAGAGAAGGAGACACAACTATAAAATATACTGTCCACAGAAAGTAGAGAGGATGTTCCTGTTCTTCTGCCTACAGTCAGAAGAAAAGTGACAGATCTTAGCATGGCTCCCTGATGTAAGATGTTCTCGAAAGGAAGTCCCTGAAAGCAAGTCATTTTTGAAACTTCACGGGAATAAATAATAACTAGTTATAATAAGTGATAAATACTTACAAGGAACATTAAACTTCAGTTCTTAGTGTTTTGCTTAACTCTTACTATTCAATAAGAATAAATACTGCAAGGCAAAGCCAAATGTGAAAGATCAATCATGCCATCTTTACTATGAAGGTTCTGGTATTAACTAGTGTCAGAGGGGGGATACCAGACTAAGAGATCTTGGGTTTGAGTCAATCAGGAACACCGGAACTGCCTCAAGCAAACCTGAAACATGAACATCATGTTTCATGATAACCACAAAAGCATCTCCAGACCATCAGTAATTAAAGACTCAGGTGCTTTTTAATAAAGACAGACATATTTTAAGGTCACATTTTTAATAAAGTGTGGAAATATTCTCAAAAGATGTTCTCAAACATTGTTCAAAGAAAAGCGTCAGTTCTTTACCAACCTGGCAAAACCCAAGTTCAAAGTCTAGTGCTCTCCCTTCAAAACTAGGAGGTATCACAAGCCCAAGCCAAAAACACAAGGGCAGTTGTCTCTGGACTGTTTAGATGTTTTCAGTGTAACCACCTGCTCCATAAAGAATAACAGTTCTGAGTGCATGAATTAAGCACCTTTTAATTCCCTATAATTCAAGTATTTTTTGCTTTGGTTCTGCATATAAAGTACTGTAATGACCTGCCATTTCAAAATGTATTTTGAAATCCCAGATACTTCTTGGTGCAGGTTCAGTCAGTGTATCCTTACCTGGTGAAACCACTGCTTCAGGATCATTCATATCAAAGGCGGCCATGTTGCCAATGGCAAACCCATAGCCAGAATGGACATCTGGAAGGCCTATTGATCTCTGAAAGAGAATGAAGGAAATTTTAAAGCTTTATGAAACTCCATGCTGCACAGAGTCACCTTGGTTATGCTTTGCCTTGTGGCAGTGGTTGTCACATTTGCAAACAAATATACCAAAAAGAGACTGGATGGATGTTCAGATGAAGATGAAGTAAACACATCAATTCAGGTAAGTATCTAAACTCCTGCAGTTATGGCAGAGAGAGTCAAAGAAAGCAGAGAGCAGATCTCACCCTGAAGCAAACACCTAGTGGCTAGTCAGCTGAGAAGCCCCCTTGGCTCCATCGACCAGATCTCAAGAAAACTTAAGAGAAGCTGAAACATGTAACTGTAGGGATTGTGATCTCAAACTGAATTCTAACCTAGCTTTTTCTTGGACTCAAGAGTCCTTGCATTCAAAACGTAGGTAGGCAATAGCTTATGAGTAGCATAAAGCAGAAACACAAGAGTGAAGATCAGTTTGTCTTTACCAAGTTCCATCTAGGGACATCTGCAATATTTAAATACTGTAAATGTAACAAGGGAAGAGTTCAGTGCTATGGAGTAGAATCACAAAACAGTCAGCAATTTCTCTTCTTAGCTGTGTCATTGAACACTGACCAAATACTGCACCCTGTAGGCAGGAAAAAGTCATCCTTTTAGGATGATATCCAGATAGGATAGTGTACTGGGTTTGTGTGGCAAGGTTTTGGTAGCAGGGAGGGCGGGGGTTACAGGGGTGGCTTCTGTAAGAAGTTGCTAGAAGCTTCCCCTATGTCCGATAGAGCCAATGCCAGCTGGCTCCAAGACGGACCCGCTGATGGCCAAGGGCGAGCCTATCAGTGATGGTGGTAGCGCCTCTGGGAGAACAGATTTAAGAAGGGAAAAAAAAGTTGCGGCAGGCACAGAAACTGCAGCCAGAGAGAGGAGTGAGAACATGTAAGAGAAACAACCCTGTGGACACCAAGGTCAGTGAAGAAGGAGGGGGAGGAGGTGCTCCAGGCGCCGGAGCAGAGACTTCCTTGCAGCCCGTGGGGAAGACCATGGTGAGGCAGGCTGTCCCCCTGCCGCCCAGGGAGGTCCATGCCAGAGCAAGTATCCCCCTGCAGCCCGTGGAGGACCCCATGCCAGAGTAGGGGGATTCCTGAAGGAGGCTGTGACCCCGTGAGAAGCCCGCGCTGGAGCAGGGGAAGAGTGTGAGGAGTCCTACCCCTGAAAAGGATGAAGCGGCAGAGACAACGTGTGATGAACTGATCGTAACCCCCATTCCCTGTCCCCCTGCGCCGCTGGGGGGGTTAGGTAGAGAATTTGGGAGTGAAGCTATGCCTGGGAAGAAGGGAGGGGTGGGGGGGAAGGTGTTTTAAGATTTGATTTTATTTCTCATTACCCTACTCTGGTTGATTGGCAATATATTAAGTTACTTTCCCCTAAGTCGAGTCTGTTTTACCCGTGATGGTAATTGGTTGAGTGATCTCTCCCTGTCCTTATCTTGACACATAAGCCCTTTGTTATATTTTCTCACCCCTGTCCTGCTGGGGGAGGGGGTGGGGGTGGAGTGTGGGGGGGGAATAGAGCAGCTTTGGTGGGCACCTGGTGTCCAGCCAGGGTCAACCTATCACAGTCTTTTTGGTGCCGAAACCCAGGAACACGAGGAATTCCAGACAAGGATAGTAATTGAGAGAGTTAACGGGAAACATGGACTGAATACAGCTAGAAATAGGAGCTGTCTCATTTTAATTTATGAAAGAATTCTTTTTATTGAACCTTTTCATATTACTACTAATTAAAGAAAGAGCATGCTTCTACAGAGCTCCACAAGTCCACAGTGTGTCCAGGCAAGTTTAGATTAGGACACCACAAACAGCACTCCACATCTATTTAAGCAAACAAACAAACGCCTCAAACACCCAGAAAACTATGAGAAATTGGAACTTTTCAATGTGTGTTGAACTGTTACCATACATTAAAAGAGACCAGTACTTTTCAGTGGGATTATGTGCTTCTTCTGCCTCCCCTTGCCATCACCACGAACTCTCTTGGTTTGGAAATAAAAAGTGAAGATTTGAATAGCCAGGTGATCGTAACATGTCCCCTACGAACTACCTGCCAAAATTCCCATTTTAACAGGCTGTTACTATTCTACCTTACTCCCTTTTTTGGTTGACCACTAAGGCATTTTAACAGCATGATGGGCTGCCTTTTCTTACAGCCAGCAATTCAGAACTTTTGCCAAGTCACCAAGAGAAACAATTAAAAAAAGAAAATTCTGTTATTTGTTACTTACTAACATATGCAATATTGAACATGAAAAAGATAATTTTCACATCGTACTTAGCACTTCTTGAAAAGTGACCCAGCCTACTATTTTCCTCCTGCATCATCATATCTCATGCTTTGCTTCCAAAAATGCATGGGGCGAGGGAAAGGAGTGTTGAGTGCATGGGAAAGCTCACTACCAACATTAGGGCAGCAGCAATAATACAGACAACAATATCGCCTCTCCTCACTTCTCCATGCATTCCAGGTCAGCAGAGACAACTCAAAAACAACTGACAATATGAGCAGTGGGGGAAAGGTGGCTCAGGCAAACTGAAACAGGATAAAGCAAAGCTAAAAAACTTCATGTCAAAAGGCAGTCAATGAAGTAAGTGGATACTTCCCTTTCTGACAACTTAGTTTTATACCCTGTCCTTGCAAGCACTCCTTACTCAGAAAAAGGTTCCTAACACACAGACTGTCCTGAAAAGAGCTTTGGTCCACACCCCTTCTCACAACAGAGTTTCCATTTGGAAGGCAATAATCACTGGCAAATAGGAAGAAAAAAAGAGCAATACTTTACAGGAGTTACTCACATGAACAATGCCAGGTAATGCAGCCACATTCCCAATCTGTTTCATTGCAGGCAAAAAACCACCTGCACCTGAAAAACCGAAAAAGATAATGTAAAGAATCTAATAATTTACTTTGGTAATTGTGATGAAGCGTTTTCTAAAGAGCTTGCTCAAAACACTGGCAAGTCAGAAGTCGGCCACCACCAAGTATTCTAATCTGGCGAGAAGCACCTAGCGTTATGCACGATCTGCAGTTTCATTAAATGAGGCATTATTCTAAAATCCTCCCTCTGCTGTGTTAGTACCAACGCAGAGCGATCTGCGCTAACAACAGAAGTGTGCTACCACCAGCCCAGCTGTCAGGCCTGGCTCCAGCCCTGTGCTCCAGCCTCACACAATAAAAACAGGCCTGGTCTATAACCCCCACCAAAGCAAACTCTGACAGGAGGCATTCAGGGAATGTTCTAGAGCACAGAGGGCAGCCGATCTGGGCACAGGACGTGCTCACCGGGCTGCAGTGGCTGGCAAGGCGAGAGAACTCGTTCCTGTTTACTGCCTTTCCAGACCCACCAGCCAGGACACGCACCAGGCCTGTCCCCGCTGTCTCTGCTACAGCCTGGTCCCTTCAGAGCCCAAAGAACAGCGTGGTTTGAACCCAGGCGCTCAGTGAGGCCTTCGAGGCCACGGCAAGGAGCGTCTGAGGACAGACCCCCCCCGCCGTGTCAGAGGACCCCCCACCGCCGGACGCACCTCCGCCGCGGCAGGCATTGCGCAGCTCCTCGAACATCAGCTTCTCCAGGGGGTCGTTCACGTAGAAAACGCCCTCCACCTGCGGGGAGAGCTGTCAGGGCGGCCGGCACCGGGCCGAGCCCCCCCCCCCCCGTTCCCCGCCCCCTTTCCCGCGGGTGGGCCGCCCCCCAACCCCCTCTCACGCACATGCATGTTCGGCACGAAGCCCTTCTTGATCCGCCAGCAGTTCTTATCGATCTTGTCCAGGTACTGCAGCTCATCGTTGTAGCTGCGGCTCATGGCGGCGGCGCTCCCGGTCAGCACCTCACCCGGCCAACGGCAGGAACCGACGGCGGCCGCCGAGGGTCACACCGCCTCGACGGCGGCGGGTGGCGGACAGGAGCCGCCGAGGGTCAAACTTCCTCCGCGGGAGGGCGGCGAGCTGGCGGCTGCTAGCGCCCCCTGGCGTCCCGCCCAGGAGAGCGCTGCCGCCGCCCCGCGCCCTCGCCTGAGGGGAGGCCGGTCGCTTCCTTCACCTCCGAGGCTGGTCGGAGGCTCTCTCTGGTCAGCCGGCTTGCTTACGGCCTGTCGCTCCCTCACCCCTACCTCAGGACGGGCAGGGAGCAACGCCGTGAGGGCTGGAGATGCTCCAGCCTGGCGGAGATGAGGGGTCGAGTCCCCGTGTGCCACAGCCGTCTGCCTCAGGGCTGGAGCGGCTGGGGCAGCCGGTCCCCTTGGGGCGAGGGCATATGAAGGCGAGTGCAGGCCTGGGCCGTGCTGGGGCGAAGGAAGTTGGGTTTGTGCCTGGCAGCCTCCTCCCTCACACGACATACAACTTCTGGTCTGGCTTTGTGGAAGAAAGAAGTGGTATTTCTCGTGCCTGTGGCTAACAAAAGCCGTGTGTCTGTGCGTGCCATCCCCCTGGGGCAGGGCGGTTTCGGCCCGCAGGGTGTTTAGGTACCACTCCACTGCGGGTGGACGGGGGAGTTTGCTGAGTTACAACAGTCAGGCAAGAGCTGCTTGCACCCCATCGTCAACTGCGTTTCTCATGAGGAAAAGAGCTTTTTGCTGTACAGTCTTGGCTTGAAAAGGGCTCCTGGCGAGGAGTAAGAGGTGTGGGGATGGCTAGGGTTTGCATCACACTAGGCTGATGGGGCTCTGCATAGGGGTGGTTTGGGGCTCACAAAAGCAGCAAAACAGAGTGGGACTTGGCATTACAGCCTTTGTTTCTCTGCTGGTGCTAGTTTGGGAGGTCTGAGCCTGCTTTCCATTCAGGCTTGGCCCAAATAGAAGCACCTAAGCATTGCTGGGCCAGCACAGCCCTCTGCAGAACTGTGTTCAGATTTGCATGCTAATAAAGTATTGAAGGGGGAGAAAGAAAGAAGGTAAGACAACATACCAAAAATGAAGTAAGAAGTAAAGTATTTGTAACTATTTCAATCTAGAGAAATGCTGACAAAGATGTTGGAGGATTAGACTTGCACAGAAACATTCAAGGAGTTAAGTGTATCTAACCTGGCTAAGCAATGCTAAACACGGGACATGACAGACACAAGGATTTGAAGTGTCACAGGGGCAGAGGGACCATCAAAGGCAGTAGTAGTGCCACTTTGTCTCACTTCCTGGACTGCTTCTGTGTCTTTGTTAAGATTTATGTTAACATTTTAGTTAAGACACTGCTAAGAATTTGTTCCCATTGTAATTGGGACACTTCCCAGTCTGTTGTAGTTGTGGAGAGGGCTCACTTCATGCTTAGTGCATTGTGTTCAGAAGAAAGTTATTTAAGATCATTACAGTAGAAACAGATTAGCAGGCATGCTTGCCCTAGCAGCATTTTGACAACGTACTTTTCCTTCCTTTGAGAGACTGCAGCACCTTTCTGGAAGTGTATAGACAAGACTGTATTTCAAGAGAGGCATTAATCTTAAAAACATTTTTGCAGCGGTTAAACTCCAGAATAAATAATGTCAAGCATGTGTCATATGTTCTCCTCCACTGTACAGCCTAACCATTCCATCAGCTTTCTTTGCCTCCCCACATCCCCCCTTATCCCCAACCCGGATAACATCGCCCTTGTCAGAGCTCAATTTACACATTTCAGTGGAACTGGACAGTTTTTAGCCTTCAAAGTCACACTATTGTTTTGAAGTTCATGCTTAACAAATGGTCTCTCTTCTCCTTTAGTGTTTGTAGTGGACATCAGTAGAAATCAACACGTATCCCTGTGGGGAGAAGAACAGCCACTGAAGTGCTATGAATTACAAAGTGAAGGTGTTTCTTTGGTTGGTTTTGTTGTGGGCTTTTTTGGTTGTTTTTTGGTTTTGTTTTTGTTTTTAAATTTCAACTCGATCCTGGTGTTAAAGGTCAGAAAACCTACTGAAAACAGCTCAGCCTTGGAAGTAACAAGTTTTGTTAAACTCTGCCCTTTGAACTTTGCAAAAGATTCCCATCTTTCCGTGGGTGCTATCCCTTTGTACCATGCTAGCAACAGAAGGGACATCTAAAGATCATACAGCCTACACAGGAAAGTTCATCTGAGCCTTGAGGCAACTAGGCAATCATCACAAGGTGGGATTATTTTTTACCTAATTTGAGCCAC